>NC_071577.1:18576250-18892500 GCF_024509145.1 Vidua macroura
ACTAAGAAAGTCTTAGATAATTTACACTATGCATTAAAGTGTTTTGCATGAGAATATAGTATGATGCAGACAGCATAAGAATTATGTCTTTCATTAAAAGGTTCGCAACTCAGTGTGCTATGATATAACTATAGCAGTTTTTCTGTCTCAGTGAAGGTTTTTTATTTTAAACACTGCCTTGAAGACCAAGGGATGCATATGCAATAGCACTATTTTGGCTATATGTTTTAACTAGTATCACCTCTTAGTAATTACACACTGTCAGTTTACCTGCTGTCCCAGTGTTATGGGTGAACAGCTATGCTGTCACTGTTCTTCATCTCTCTAAATCCTGAAGTAAGCAGTAAAATAAGGCATTTTTTTCATTATTTAACACTTTTTTAAAAATCCTTGTTCAAAGCCTATTTGAAGCAGTTCAGCAAGAATGATATACTTTAAGGTCAGGAATAAAAGAAAACCAATTACCTGGAAGAAATATGATTTTTGACACAGATCCTTTATGTGCAAATTAGGATTTGTATTTGCCACCTAGTTTAGAAAGCATAAAAGGACAGCTTGCAGGGATGCAAAGTAGGCTTTAGATGCATTCAGCATTTGTGTTTCTTGAGGAATTTAATCAGGGGAGCGGAATGCACTTCACAAGAAGGTTTGTGTTCAGGGTAAAATCTGGTTATTGGTCAGCATGCTTTGTACTCTCATGAAAAAAAACACTTGGTTTAGACCAGCAGCTTTGAAGCTTCTCCAGCTTGGAGTATATTTGCAGTGTGTGTGTAGACTATTCTGCATCCTCTTCTTACCTTCCCTAAGAATAAATGACAGCTCTAAGCTGATGCAGCATTTTGATGCTTCTGACTATAAGAATGGTTTACAGGGCAGACAAAGTTTCAGCTCTTTGTTTTTCAGGGTCTGTTTCAGAGGCACTACAAACCCTGCCTAGAGCCTTACAAGTGTCTTCCATGTCTCATATCCACTGAAGTTAAGAACCCCTGCTGGGACGGTTTTCTACCTGTTTTCCCTTTCTTACATTGTCTCCTCATCACTTGTCTACTTAATTTTGTGTTCACAGGCTCTTCATGTCTTTATACTAAATATCAGCTTGGAATATGTAGCTATGAAGCTGTTCTTTCTGTGTCAAAACCCTACTGCTTTGTTTTCAGGGAACAAAATGGATTGTACTTCCTTGAAACTTTATGATAACTTTATCTCAGTAGATAGGGTAGATCAGTGTGATGTGCAGTTGTTTCAGACCCTCCCCAGCTGCACCTAGGTCTATGCATCTACAACATCAGATGGTAAGTGGGGATATTTTGTTCCCTGCTCTGTACATTGACTATTGTTTCACTTGTGCTGTTTTAAACATAAAATATATTTGAGTTTCTCATCCAGATAAAAATGACAATACCTAAGAATGGTCACTATAAACTAAAATGCAGGAGATTGAATTTCACTTGATAGTAATTAATACTAGCTGATATAATAACTAATACCATTTTAGCTGAGTAGTAAAAAATACTATTATGCATAGCACTCAAACATAGCTCCTCTATTACACTGTTTCTGACTAATATAATACATATACTTAATAAATCCAAGGCATCAAGGCATCAAAAGGATTTTTTCCGTAAGATATTTTGTTACTATGTGGGCTTTAGTTAAATTTTTCAAGTTGTAGCTGAAAACAAATTGAAGAAGCAGTAAATCTTTTCTTGTTTGGCCAGAGCTTACTTGTATTTTGGTGCAGAAGAATAATAATGTTCTCCTTGGAGTGCAAGGCAGCCAACACTGAGAGTCTGTATATCCTCCCAAGACCTCGTTTATGAAGACAAGAAGACTCAGCATGACTTGTCCTGACACTTCACCTTAAATAAGTTGGTTTTTATCTCCATCCTCCTGCCCACAGCTGTGGCAGGTTGGGGTCACAACCCTTAGGAGTTTGGTGGGAGTGAGTTCCCAGAGCAGAGGAGAAAACCTCAAGAGATGTAGATTTTTTAACTAACCCCATGCAACACAGTGTGCTCAGATTAAAGGTAGCAACAGGCAGATTTTTGACTGCTGTAATGGCCCTTAAGGGTGTAGGCATCTGGATGCCTTTTAATCCATCAGAGTCAACGGTACCATGCCTCAAGACATGAATAGTGCTATTTTGGTCTCTTTCTTCCTACTAACAGCTGAATTCCAGACCCCTGTAGTGAGGTCCATGACCCTCACTTACTGCCTAGTTAATAATTTGCTGCATGAATTACAAACCATCCCCTAAATGCTCTGGGGATCTGAAAAAGTGAGAGTGACACTGACTCACCTTTGGAAAATGTGGTGCATTGAGCTATGAATGGAAGCTGTTACTATGGCAGTTGCTGTGTCCTGGGGGCAGGTGAACTGACAGTGAGCTGTTGCTCCTATTCAAGGAATAGTCTTGTGAGATTTTATTTCTTGCATATCCAGTAGGCTCTGATGAATACTGAATCTTCAATCTAGTTTATCATCCTTCAGCTCAGGTGTTTGGAGCATGTGAGCCACAGCTGATACTTCACCTGCTGTAATTCTCCCAAGACCAGGGCTCCAGACTAGGGCTATACCTGAAATCATTGAACAAAAATTAGGAATTTAAATTAAGGTCAACCAAAGGAAAATTCTCCCTGGATCTTCCTGGGTTCATCTCTACCACACAAGGTCTTAGTGATGCCATGTATCTTGCTCTGCAGGAAATTTGAACATGGTCACTAACTCTTATGTGCTGTGACTTTCAGCACGAAAGATTGCTCACAGCAAAAGTCACTGGCAGACGACTTTTGAATGTATGAAATACTACATGCTATTAATCACTTTTTCTCTCTCTTGCCAAATTAACCATCTAAAATGGACAACCAAATTTATTGGAAACTTCTAATTTTAATATCCCTGGGACATGGCAACCCTGGATGTAGAGACAGACTGGGAAGTGAGAGGCTGGAGAGCACCATGGAAAGGGACCTGGGGGTCCTGATCGATAAGCCAGCAGTGCCCTGGGAGCCAGGAGGGTCAGGAGTGTCCTGGGGGGCATCAGGACCAGCATCACCAGCCAGGCAAGGGAGGGATTGTCCTGCTCTGCTCTGCACTGGGGTGGCCTCATCTTGAGTGCTGGGGTAAGTTTTGGGCGCCACAAAATGAAAAAAGATATTAAACTATTAGAGAGCATCTAAAGGAGAAGCACTAGGATGGTGAAGGGTCTGGAGGGAAAGCCACATGAGGAGTGGCTGCAGTCACTTGGTCTGTTCAGGCTGGAGGAGACTGAGGGGAGACCTCACTGCAGTTACAGCTTCCTGTGAGGGGAAGAGGAGGGGCAGCACTGATCTCTTCTCTGTGGTGACAGTGACAGGACCCAAGGGAATGGCCTGAAGTTGTGTCAGGGTGGTTTAGATTGGATATCAGGAAAAGGATCTTCATCCTTTCAATGTTGTCAGTCACTGGAACAGGCTCCCCAGAGAAATGGTCACAGCACCAAGCCTGACAAAGCTCAAGGGGTGTTTTCTCTCAGAATTATTAAAAGTATTGTGATTCTTGGGGCTGTTCAGTGCAGGGCCCAGAGCTGGACTTTGATGACTCCTGTGGGTTCCTTACAGCTCAGGATATTCTATGGTTCTCTGATCTTATCCATCTACCTCAAGTCAACAGCTGTGAGTTAGAGGTAGTACCTGTTTACCTCAAAGAGGTAGTAGGAAGATAAATGCTTCACAGAAAGCAAGTGCTGTATTGATGAGGACCACAGGCATTCTCCTGGTAAAATGAGAATTTCTGTCTTCAGAACATGCTCTGCATAGTGCACAGGAAGAAATTCATGGGACCATAAGCTGGCAATAAGAAAAAATGTAATGATTCAAGAGCTCCTTATTTTGTGGTCACTTCTCATCCTGTATATTATTACTTCATCTTGGAACTTGACAAAAATGTTGTGGAACTTGTGAAAAATGTCTTGTAATTTTTATCTATAGAGCATGCAGTCATATAACTAAAGGCTCTTGCAAGAGGCATACATGTAAGAGGTATGAATTAGTTTTATACATACTGCCATTATTCCAGTATTTCTTGCCAAGTTTGGGTTTGTAAGCTTATTAAAGTTATATCAGAACAGTTGGGGTGCAAAATTATAGGAATCATTATACTGAGAGGAAAAGATGCTTTAAGGTATATAATCCACTGAATCTCTCAGGCCAGATTTTGTTGGTATTTGCTATCTTAGGCAATCAGTCAAAAACAGTTGTCAAAGCAGATAACTGAGCATGAAAAAAATCTTTGTAAATTTTCTCAGTGTCAAAAAGTCTTGCATATAAGATTGGGATGTTTTCTTAATATAGTTCATGTTTGTTTTTACTGTTTGTTAATATAGTTCGTGTTTGTTTTACACATACAATTTATGGTGGTCTGTCTTCTGTAGTCTGACATGACAAAAGTTCAGAAATGAGATGAGGATGGGAAAACCCCACAGTTACTAGCCTGCATCCTAAGGGCCCAAAACATGACCTTCTTCTCTCTTCAGAATATCTGTCCTTTCCTTGCATAAATATACATCTTTACGAGATGCTGTTCATCCTTAAGGAGCTGTATGTGTTCCTATAATGCAAAATAGATATACTCTGAAACATCTGCCCTGTGGAAAGATTGTAATGAAATGGCAGTTCATTTGAAAAAATGTAATTTTTTGCCACTCAGATTATACCAGGAGTAGGTTAATATATTGTGTATGTACCGTCAATGACATACTGTTTACATCCTCAGGAAAACATTTCACACAATTGAAATACAAAATGCCAGAGATTTTCTTTCTTATCCCAGTTAATAGCAAGTTTTTAATACAATGTACACAGATACCAGTGGATGTAGAGGCTTATTACCTCTGCCAGCAACACCCACAGTTTTCAATTGATAGAGCAAGCGGTTTTCTCCTTAAAGCTGCAGACCATTATGAAATGTCAGGCTTCCTGCTGGTGCTTTAGGATGGGAACCAGTCACAGAGACTGGAACAAGTAATATAGCTAGCCTAGTTTACAGCATCACTGCCAGAAGTGTTTGCTTTTATTTACTAGCATTAGTCACTAAGTTCACATAAAGTTTCAGTCATCAGTCCAGTGCTGAATCAAGAGTTGAAGATCAAGTGAAAAGAGGCAGTTAAATGGAATGTGTCCAATGATGTTCTAATTTAAAATGCTCGAACCAAAAGTGATTCAGGTTTTTAGTGTTGCATATTCTCATTCAGCTGGTGCAGAGATGCTGTTGTCTCTATGTGGAAAGTAGGTGCTCAATAGCACCACAGAATCACAGCATATTCTGAGTTGGAAGGAACTCACCAGGATAATCCAAGTCCAGCTCCTGGTCCTGCACAGGACTGCTCCAAATATCACACCATGTGCCTGAGAGCATTGTCTAAATGCTTCTTGAACTCGCAGAATGAAAAAAACCCAGTACTGTAATTATCTCCATCACTATCAAGCTTTTACACACAAAGAACTGGAGAATAGGCCCTTAGCAGTCTCTTGGATCTCAAGTTCTGTACTCTGAGGTTTTGAAGGACCTTAATGTCTTTTAATGTATTTGTCTAGTTGGAAACTGGAACACAAAATATTGATAATATAATAGTTCTATCCCTCAGCTTTGCAGCTTGTACATAAATTTGTATGCCCAGAAACTCTCCTAAGAGCTGCCTTACACCTCCAAGGAACTCAAAATACACTCTTATAATTTGGTCTCATATCTACAGCTAGGCCCATTTGATAATGTCAGGGATTAACCAGTTAGTTTCTATAAATATGCATAAATTTTTAGATAGTAATTGTTGCTAAGATTAAAATTCACATAAACAAGGTGATATTGCAGGATACAGAATGTAGCTATGTGATATGTAGCTATGTGATATGTGCATAATCATGGTTCTTTTAAAGCCAATGGGAGTCTTTGACGTCAATAAACTCATAATGTTAATCGCTTTAGCAGAAATTAAATATTTTATTAAAGACTTCTTGAAAAAGTTAATCCTTATTTTTGGAACATTTTATTGATTTTTTCATATTTTCCATCTTAACATGAACTGAGAAGGTTTTCTAGCAACACAAAATATTTGAGTCCAGCAGGGTCTTAATTTCAATACTGCAAGCCCAAGTTAACAGTGTCTGGAAGCTAAAAAAGCTCAGTTCTTGGATCTACCCTGGTAGTTCCACAGTATTATACCTGTTTGTTGGCAGAGGAACATGCTTCTAGACTACTGAGGTTGAAAGTATATTTTCTATTGCTGCTGAGAAAAAATTTGAGAATTAAAGCCTTGCATCCTCTAAGGCGCATAGCAAAATTCCCATAAAGTTTAGCAGTCAAGGATGTATACAGATACCTAATCTAAACTGTGGTCTCTGACATCATCTGCAGATGAGAAAGTACCAGAGATGGAAAGTACCTTAGAGTGAAATCTATACTTCTTTTGCCATGTACTTAAAATTTATATGCAAAACACACTGATCATAAATGAAATATGTTCTTTCATAAATTGATTTCACTCCACTACCATTGAAGCATCCATTTTGGCAGCAATGTACAGGCCCATTACTAAGTAAGCAATCTCTAGGCACCCTGTAATAAATTTTGTACATTCCGAATACTTCAACATTTCTGGCACTGCTGTCCTTGTTTGAGAAAAGACAATGCCTGCTCATATTTTAAAATAGTGTGAGCAATTTACTAAATGTGTGGAGTGAAGAATGTTTATTGGTAGTATTTAAATTGACTTAAAGAAGACCAGAGAAAGACAGTTTTATGTTAGCATCTTTTTTTCCCATGATACTACAAGGTAGTGGTTGTAGACATATGATCAGCATAAACATGACCCTTCCAAAAGAGGCTCCTGGCCTTAGGAGCACCTCTTCCCAGAAAAAAAATAGAAGCCTGGATGGCCAACAGTATCAAGAAATAATTGGAACTTTATCAGACTGATTTCAAGTAAGTGCTGTCATTGCCTGAATCTCGTGATAAATTGCGTTGATCACGTAGGTTACAGAACCCCTATCAGTATCAAAGGAAAGACATTACAGTCTGACAGCGGTGTCTCCATTGTCAACTTCTGGAAGTATTGTACTGCACTACATTGAATGGCTCATTTAATAACTATTTATAACTTAAGCAAGCAGAAAAATTATTCCTAGCAACATAAAACGCTTGAGAGAATTTTTAGTTTTGAGACACTTCAAATTAGGTAAAAGTTTGAACTTTGGATGCTGCTGTAATGTTGGCCAATGTTATTGTAAATAATGAATAGTGAATGTGCACTCTAGATGGTAATATCAGGCTCAATTATTTTAGGAACACCCATTTTTATGGGAGGGTAACATGTAGTATATATCATGGTCAGTTAATAGGAGTTACAGAGGAGTTTCCACAAGACATGTGGAAACCATGACTTCAAAACCATCAGGAGTTTTCCATATTATAGCAAGACTCTGATCCAATATTCACTTTTTAGCTGTGTTTTAGGATCGCTTATAAAGCTTTAAGACTGAACCCCCAGTTCTAATATTTAATTTCAATGGTATATCAACACTGTATGCTGCTATATACAGGTAAAATGTTACCTGATGGTACTTGATTAATTTTAAACAAAAGGTGGAGCTCACAGTAGTACAGGTCAGACAGGTCTTAAGCCTTAAGCCTTGAGGAAACCTTTTGTCATCTCTTCTTGTTCAAACAGCTAGCCAAAATTTTGATTTTAGTTACTCTTAGGAGGAAAATCCATGATCAAGACAGAAAATTTAAATTGGAAACTTCTACTTTCTTAATATGAGAATGTGATTTATAAGAGCATGATGGAAAAAGAATTTTCATTTAAAAGTAGCATGAAATGAGGGTAAGTTTTGCAATTTGTCTAGCAATGTTTGTTTCTTCTATACTTGGTATTGACACATAGAGAATAGACTGTTAGGCACGCAAATCTGTAACTAGAAATTGACTCCTTAAAGGGAAAAATCCATTACCCATGTTTTTTGGGCTTATTGGGCCTAAGAAACCAGAAAAGTTTTGCGTATTTTGAGACAATTTCCCCCCACGCCTTTTTTTAATTGATTCCGCTCTGAGTCTTAAGAAATCTGGATTTTAGTGCTCGGCCCCATCTCCGCCAGCTTCAATGAGGAGAGCTGGGAATTCAAAATAAAGTGTCTCATAGGTTATGTCTGCTAACAAATTTCCACTAATTGACATCAAACTGGTTAATTTCCATATAATAAGTGTTGATTGATTCAAGGGCTTGACTCAGCTGGCCAAGACTGTCCTTACAAGGATCACTTATGGGCTACCTTTTTGGAACACAGTGGAATATTTAATGTCTTGCCAGATTTGAAGGATGCTGGGAGTTGGAACAATGTTTTTAATCTTGGCTACTAATTACGTGGCAAAGGTATAAACTGGGCTTTGCAAATCATTATTTCCATTAGAAAGGTGTTGGAAGCAATTCCACTGAGGACTTCCCTCCTATTTATGCAGCTGTTATTCCCGTGAGAGGAGGCCATTGCAGTCATGGCTGAAACATGGGCTTCTGTTCTGTTTCCACAGCACTTGGAAGAAAAACAAAACAGGACTAATGAAAAACACACACGGGAAATGCTTTATTATTTCATCATCCTCACCTACTGAGATCTGGCACCACTCTGTGTTTAGGAAGAACTTCTCCCGCCCTCTCTCTCTCGCGCGCAGTGTGGTTGTATAAGGCTGACACTCTGTCATTTCCTGTCAGATCATTTCAGAGGAATTTGCTCTTATTTCCTCCCAGCCTCATCCCCTCCTCCTGGCCTCAGCCTTGGCTGTGTGCCCCGGCAGCCATGCCGTGTTTATTTAACCGCATGGAGCGCTGGGCTGCCCGGGCTGCGAGCGCTGGGGCAACACGCACGCACGCACATCGGGAGCTCACTCACAGGGGCTCACAGCCACACTCAGGAAACACACAACTCTTTTGTGAAGAAAACATGCAGGGCCAAAGCCAAACTTTATGCAGGTTCTTTCTAGGCTGTAGGTGAGTGAGTTCTAGATGTGGAAAAAAATAATGGATTTTTTTTGGCCCACAAGCGTCCCTGTAAATTCTCTCAGAAGTGGCATAGTTTGTCATTTCAAGTGCTCAAATTAGGGCATTTTCTGACCTTATGCGTGTGTCATGGAATTCATAGTACATGTCTACGAGTTAATTCAGCATTCAAGTTATGTGTTTGGCATTAGCCAAACGTATCCAGCTCCAATAGACATTCCTGCTACGTTGCATATATAAGTGATTACTGCTACTAGTTTTTCTACTCTGGCATACTGGACAGGTTTGCTAAAATGTCTGTGTTTTATAAATGGTATAAAACTATTTTAGCACCCAACAATGGTGTGAAAATAAACCATGCAGAAACAGGACATTTATACTTGAATGATGCGTGAGCTTTTCAGTGGGTAAAGTGGTCACAGTTCATTGTTTAAAAAAAAGTAGTCAAGTCACTAATAGTCTCCACAGCAAGATTTATAGCAATGGAGAAAAAGAACTAAGTAAACTATCTGACTGAGAAGTCATTTCTTCCTTCCTTGGCAGCATAGGATTTGTTTAAATGCTGTTAGGAGAAGGCTAATTAAAACAATTTTGCCAGAAGTCTGGGAGATTGCTAAATACAGCACCAGCTCCGTGCTCTTGATCTGGAATGACAACTTTTTCCTAAAATTAACTAGAAGTTTCTCTCAGATAAAGAAAATTAGAAGTCAGAGAGAGAAATACCTCCCTCTGACATTGTTAAGACAATAACCATTATTTTGAGTAGCAGTCATAAAATAAATGGTATTTGACATTTTATGACAACATTTAAATTTTATTTAATATTACTGCTGATATTTATTTAATTTAAAGCTAATGGGCTATCTGCCAGGCCAGAGCAAGAATGAATAGTTTCCACTCCACTTATGACAGAATTTTCTTGTCCAGAATACTGTCAGAGTTTAGAGCAAAATCATGCAATCATAATCTGTATAATTTGGGGGTTTTAATCCATTATCTGGAGGTTTTAATCCATTATCTGGAATTAATGTTTAGTCCATGTCCTTTCATAATCAGATACAATATCAGGGGAATTTTATGGTTCAGATCATTTTTGTTTTCTCAGTTCCACTGTACATTTAGTAGAGAAATAATATATTTAATACAAGCATACAAAAGTATAACACAATAATACAAACAAGAAAATAGCAAGATTAATTTCCATTTGCTGTATATCCACAGTATTGAGTCCTACAACTCACAATCTTGCAATCTAATATTAACACAACTTTTAGAATTTCCCAGTTTCTAAATTTATGGAATGAAATGAAAGAAAAATCCTCAATTCCTTGGTAAAATTAACTCTTCATATTAGAACGTTTGTCCATATGTCTGAAAGTCTATTATGAACTTTGCAAAGCAGCTATGTCAGGTAGGTGATGGTCTTTCTTCAAGTAAACCAATCTACCAAATAAGATACTTTAATTTTCCCAGAATTATAGGCACATTTTCTTTTTATTTTCCAATTTTAATCATATTTTTATGATTAAGTTAGTGGTACTCTTGTACAGTTGTTAATTTGATTTCAGGATCATCACTACACACTTTTCGCTTTCTTAAGTTTCTTTATATTCCTATATTTCTAGGTCCTTCACAGTGATGACTGACCAAAACAATAAATAATATCAGTAGAGGCATTTCAAACCAAAAGAAAGTTTAATGTGGTTTAGATCTAAATATTTTTCCAGAAAAAGAAAATCCAAAGGATGCAAGAATAGCTTACTATTTGTAGTTTAAAAGTATGGAAAATTTATCACAACTGCTGACATCTCATTTGAACACGATCCTGCTTGCAGCCACCAACAATAAAAATATTAATTACTCATTTCTTATATATAATCAGTTCTTTTTAACTTTGGTGAGTTTACTAGGTACATTTTCTGATAAGTATTCATTGTATGTTGCTCCAAGTCTGAGCTCTGTTTCCTAGGGGTAATTAGGCAGGGTATATGGTCTCACTGTCTGCTCTTGAAATTCAATGTTTTCTTCTTGCTGGAGGAATCTGTGAGAAGAAAGGAAACTGTTATTGGTGCCGGGAGCTACTCAGGCTATTACAACCCAGAAAATTAGGACAGGTCCACTTAAGATGAGTCCTACTGCAAAGCAGGAATATCCTCGGAGTTTTTAGCAGATCCTTATCCAGTCTGCTCTTAAAGGCTTGCATGGATGGAAACATCTTACCTGCAGATTACACAGAAGCCTAAAAACCTGTTTAATCACTGTAAAATACAATAGTCTATGAAATACCAATATTTGGAAGAAGAGAATAATTGAGGGTTTCCAGATTGAGATAGATCTATTGACAATTTGCCAAATTTTCCAGAAAAGGACTCTTGCTCACCACCAGTGACTAGATCCTCCGAAACTGTAAGAAAATGGACCAAAAGGAAGATGAGATGGAAACCTAGTACTGAAGATCAATAACAAAGTAGTTCAAGTAAGTGTATTCAGAAAGGAAAAAAACCTCATCCTGAGGCAATAAGCCTAGAAAAAAGATCTAGCCTAGGACTGTGGTGCCTCTTATTCTTTTGAAGCCTCTGAAGAGCACAGCTGAGTTGAAAGAGGATCTATTGCAACTTTCTGTAGTAACTTCTCACATGGTGTTTTCTTCTATTCTGGGAACTATAACTAAACTATTTTAGCAGAAAAGACATATACACTTATCATGACAGGCTTTATGACAGGTTTTATGACTTATTAACCAGCAGCAACAGAATGACTGAGACAGCATCTACAGCAGCAGAAAAATTGGAAGATGGCTCTACTGGGAATACTTTTTTGTGATGTAGTATTTTCCAAGGGAATGTTATGAGACACAGGGAGGAATTTCATGTCTATTTTGATGCACAGCCTGTAGATAAAATCTGGGATTGTACTGCTATATTACAAGTATTTTATTATGATTCTAAAAACCCCAGTCAGTATATATCTGCATGGATAGGGCACAAAGTAACTCTAACAGTAATTGTTCATCTCAGGTTGACCTAAGAGTCAAAAAAATAGTCAGAAAAAGTTTCTCCTCTGAACTCATATCCAGAAATAAGAGGTTCTATTAGACCTGACTATAAACAGAATTCCGAAGTAGGAATATTGTTGAAATGCATGCCTTGACAAAGTTTGAAAGGAAGTGAAAAATGGATATTCAGACAGCAACGCTGAAGTCATATCATATGCAGCTAGGACGAAATTATGAAAACTGTTCTCATCTGCATAAATATTAAGGGTTCTGGACAAGAAATACAATTACTTTAATAGTACACACGGAGTCCAGTCATCAAGCTGAGTTCTGCCCCTTAGATGTGCTGAGATCGCCTTGGAAGCATTATAATGGCCAAGTGGAGGAGGCATGGCGTGCTCCCTGTGTGAATGGCACCACTGTGAACAAGGTGTGACTGGAGATGGAGATGGAGTTGGATGGTCAGGAGCAGCATCCTTGTGTGGATGAGGTCCAGCATACTCTCAGAACCATTTTGTCTAAATAAACTGGGCATTTCAACACTCCTGAGAAAAACACATTTCTGTAAGCCCCAAGGAGATACAGGTAAGAAATTACAAACTATGGAGTACAAAGACCAGGAGTAAGAGATCAATCAGTCCACAGAAGGAAATGTCACCCATGCTGCTAGCAAAGCATTAACAATGTCCTGTCTAGAGAACCCAAACACATCTAAATCTTTGATCCTTGTGGAGAATTTAAAGTAATATGATAACTTAAGGGTGAGTATAATAAAGGTGAGTTTAATAAAGGTATTGCATTTTTGCAAGTAAAAGTTCTTGATGAGCAAAAGACAGCACTTGTATTTGAGGATTCTGCAAATGCCACTTCTTATTTTGGAGGGAAGGTCTGTGGAGCAAGAAGACCTAGTGAAGATGATGTGTTATCAAAAGCTGAGGTTAGGGCAGGAGTGACCCTCCTGCCCTGGGGGAAATGCAGATGATCAGTCCTCTTCAGAGAAGTATTTAGGTCATTTTGCCAAAACTGAATATCAGAATTTGAATTATTTCTTTCTATTTCTGTGTGCTGACAGTGTGCTAAGTGCCACAAAAGAGAAAGCCTCTGTTTTGAGAGACTTCCAAAATAAATATTACTTTTTTTTCCTGGAGTTTGGTCCAATGCCTATTAGTAGGCAAACTGTGGTAGTCCTCAACATAATGACATACTGTGCTCATTTTCCTCTGAGAAAGATGACTGATGATAATGCTTATGAAGAATTTCAGCTCTCTTACATGGGGACATGTACACACACAGACTGCAGGGCCATGTGTCATTTGGGAAACAAACATGCATTCAGTATCTTTCAATGCTGAGTTGCTTGCGTTAATGACCTGACTTTTGCTGGTAATATTCACATGTATAAAACTCACCAGGAAATAATTAGGAACCCAAGACAAAAATCTTGATCCCATTGGAGTTAAGAGGAATTTTCCATTTGAATTAGAAGTTGACATTACCTCCATTTGGCTAGGTAAAGAGTGGTCAATTTTTTGTTCTAATTGTCTGCTGCCTGCATCCAAAACCTAGAGTTGTAGTATGGAACTATGTTCTGTCAACTCATTATATATAAGTTCCAAATGAAACTTTAGCATAGCAATTATATAAACTAAAACTTCACATTATTTCTTCATATTCTTTGAGTTTTAACTTATCTTTTTAATTAAACAATTACACCAGAATTTTACAGAGGAAAAACATATGAAAAGGTCCTTCTTTTTCTGTCTCATAAAATGATGGGTTAAATCTAATTCCACAAGAATTAACAGAAATGTATCATTGTACTGGAGAAAGAGAATCCAGATTTGAGTATTTACAGGAAGTTCAGTTCCATGTTTATCTCTATGCAATATAGTAATCTGCTATGACCTTACCTAGTAAGAATTTTAGTGTACACATAAGCAGGTATGTTTCATCTATACCTTCAAACAGGGGAAACTGGTGGATATTTTAAACATGTTTTGCTTTGTTAGGTTTGAATTGGGTCTTGTTTATGTGAAATCTGGCTTGAATTCAAGTTAAAATGTTGTTTGCTCTCTTTTTTTGTCTTCCTGCTCTTAACTATTTCTTTGCAGTGTGAAAATACCACAGCCTATGGTTGATGTCTTCATCACAGTGGAATGCTTTTAAACTTAATGAAGAGCTGCAATAAATCAGTAGACTTCATTCTGCTTTCTGTCATCAACACATACATACCTTCTTAGCTATTAATCCCCTCAGAGATTATTAGAAGTCAATAAGACACGTTAAAAATAATTACTATTAACTTTAAAAGGGATTTTACCTGTTGTCATAGCTGCTAGCTATCTTGTCTCCAGTGAAATGACATTTGTACATTGTCCATTTCTGAATTCCTCAGAAAAGAAAAAAATGACATAACTTGCAGCATTTAGTCACATCCTTGCTTCAGGATACTGAAGTTAAGTATCTGCATTTTGTGCAGAACTGGGGCCTTAAGTGGATGACCTGTTCAAACATGTCATTCCATGTTTGCCTGGTACCTACCCCAATGCACTCAGATACTGCAGGACTTTATTAATGACCATAAAAATATCATCTTGATTTATTCTTTCTGATGTTTCTTAGTTCTAGATGTGACAAAATATTCCAAGGGTAAAGCTTTTCCCCCCTTCAGATAAGGGTTCAAAGCTTTTTACCCCAAATCCATAGTCTGTCGGGGCCACGAGGGCACTGCTGGGTCTGTCTGCCCTGCCTGGCCTGCAGCCCAGGTCCCCATGCCAGCCTGCCGGGGCCAGCAGCCCCTGCCCAGCAGTGGCACAGCTCCCGTGAGCCCTTCTGCCAGCCCCCATCCCGGCACAGCCTCCGCCCGGGGGGTGCTCGGGGCTGGGCTGCCCCCATGCCCCCGCAGTGCCCTGCTCCCGGCCACGACGGGAGCCCCGGGGCCCTGACGCTGCCACCCCACTCGTGTCCCACCAGCACAGCTGCACACGGCTGCACACAGCTGCACACGGCTGTACACAGCTGTACACAGCTGTACACAGCTGCACACGGCTGTACATGGCTGCACACGGCTGTACACGGCTGTACAGAGCTGCACACGGCTGTACACGGCTGTACAGAGCTGCACACGGCTGTACACGGCTGCACACGGCTGTACACAGCTGTACACGGCTGTACAGAGCTGCACACAGCTGCACACGGCTGCACACGGCTGTACACGGCTGTACACGGCTGCACACGGCTGTACACGGCTGCACACGGCTGTACACGGCTGTACACGGCTGCACACGGCTGTACACGGCTGTACACGGCTGCACACGGCTGTACACGGCTGTACACGGCTGCACACGGCTGTACACAGCTGTACACGGCTGTACAGAGCTGCACACAGCTGCACACGGCTGCACACGGCTGCACACGGCTGTACACGGCTGTACACGGCTGCACACGGCTGTACACGGCTGCACACGGCTGTACACGGCTGTACACAGCTGCACACAGCTGCACACGGCTGTACACGGCTGCACACAGCTGTACACAGCTGCACACAGCTGCACACGGCTGTACACGACTGTACACGGCTGTACATGGCTGCACACGGCTGTACATGGCTGCACACGGCTGCACACAGCTGCACACGGCTGCACACGGCTGTATACGGCTGTACATGGCTGCACACGGCTGTACAGAGCTGCACACGGCTGTACACGACTGTACACGGCTGTACAGAGCTGCACACGGCTGCACACGGCTGTACACGGCTGTACAGAGCTGCACACGGCTGCACACGGCTGTACAGAGCTGCACACGGCTGTACACGACTGTACACGGCTGTACAGAGCTGCACACGGCTGCACATGGCTGTACAGAGCTGCACACGGCTGCACACAGCTGCACACAGCTGTACACAGCTGCACACGGCTGTACAGAGCTGCACACGGCTGCACACAGCTGCACACAGCTGTACACAGCTGCACACGGCTGCACACGGCTGCACTGCCCTGGGGTGGCTGCGCAGCGCTGCTGGGGCTCTGCAGGCCAGGCCACTGTGAGAACGCCACTGCTCCTCTCGTCAGCAACAAAAAACCAGGCGAAAATACTTCAAACAGGACCCTGTGTTTACTTCGCTGAACTTGGAAAATTTTTCATTCAAATTCTAATTTTTCAGTCTTCTCTCTATGGTTGTGCAAAACCAAACCAAATCAAAACCAAATCTGTCTTTTCTAAGATGCAGCCTTTAGAAAAACTGAGAGGTGTGGATCTGCTAGGAGCCAGGAGCTGGGCAAGGGTTCTGCAGCTAGTGTTAATTCTCAGAAATTTGGTTTTAATACTCTTGAAAATGCTTTGGTCATTTTCTGGGCAAAAGTACAAGTCAATTCCTTTACTATTTGAGTTTGGTTTTTCTTATTTTCCCAGCCAACATAGCTAAATCATAATTAAATGTACTGTACCTGAAATATGCCTTTTAAAATGCCGAGAGCAATGAATAGGGCAGGTTGCTACATTTTGTTTCAGATTTTGCCTCTTAAAGATAACAAGGAAACTAATAAAAGGGCAAGATATTTGTGAAAGCAACTCAAAAAGCTAAATTATTAGTGAATTCATTATGACAGTGAAATTTTTACAGTATATTTGCTTATAGAATTGTCCCTAACCAAGGCTACTATCTTAGTAAGGAGGTTACTATGGAAACAGTGAAACAGGGTATCACAGATTTCTTGATTGCCCTTCTCAGGCTTTATTATATTCCTTGTTGAAAAATAAATTTTGAAATCTCTCAAAATAAACAAGACTCCCTTGTGTGCAATGGGTATTTAGGTTAGTAAATAACTTATTGACATCTTACAACATGTCAGAAGTCAATTTAATGGTTTCTTTTCCATGAGGAAATAACATATTTTATGAGATTTTTGGTTTAGAATGAGTTTAATATGACTTAGTATTTAGTGCCATTTAGTATTCAATTTTTCTGTCTTTGGGCCATGAGTAATAAACCTGTAGTAGAAAGACAGCTGACTGGTAGGCAGCATAACCCAGAAAAACAGTTCATAAAACTTGAATTAAAAGCATTTTTTAAAAGAATAAATCTTTAAAATAGTTGCTTATAAGAAACATGCCAATCATGACGCCATGTGCTCTGGGGTATCCCTTGGGTCAGTTGTGGTCAGATGTCCTGGCCGTGTCCCCGACTTCTTGTGCACCCCCAGCCTACTGGGATGGGGTGGGGTGAGAAGCCAAAAAGGCTTTGACTCTGTGTAAGCCCTGCTCAGCAGTAACTAAAACATCCCTGTGTTATCAACACCATTTTCAGCACAAATGCAAACCTCAGCCCCACAGCAGCTACTATGAAGTAACTTTATCCCATTCAAAACCTGCACACATTTATATTGTAACTGTTTCCCTGAGAATGACACAGGAGTGATGTCCACAAGACAAGTTCCACCCATGAACTGGGGTGCCCCTCAGCAGATTTTGCAGGAGTTCAGCTCATGTCCAGGAAACTACTCTGCTTTCTTCACTGGAAGCAGATGCTTTTTAGATCAGATTGAATTAAGGCATAAGTCAGTACCTTTGTGCTTCAACTCTCAAGTGGTGACCTTGGAATTGAAAGTTGATTGGAAACAACTCTTTCTGTCTCTCCTGGTTAAAAAGAAATGCTCAATATTAATTTGCAGTAAGAAAGATGGTTTAAGTGTTGAGACAGCCTCTACTGAAAGCCATAGTTTATTTCATTGTTTTATTCCCAATCTGAGCAGATGCTCCCCTTCTTCCATGGAAATAAAATACAGGCTGTGGAGCAGCCAGGGCTGGCCTTTTCTTAGTGTGGTTTGGAAGCAGTTTGGGAAATTGGACTTTTTGCCTCGTCCTTTTCTCTACAGTGCTCTGGAATCACATGGCATTGGGACAGTCAAGCAGCGGAGAGGCTGGCCAGGCCCTGTGTAGGCTTCATCCACAGAGGTTTTAAAACCAGCCCTGAGTAATTTGGTCTGACCTTAGAGCTCATCCTGCTTTGAGAAGTTTGCACTGGAGACCTCCTGAAGTCCCCTTCATTATTTCATGATCCTGTTTCTGGAGGAACCCCTCCCAAACTGGTCACTTGTACTATCTCAAGCTACAGCTTATCTAAGGAGATTATTTAGATATCTGATCCACTCTTTTTTCCCTTGCATTGACATCTAAAAGATGATTGGCCTTTGAGTGTAACAGGAGCAGGTCACTCCTCTTTGTACTTTCAAGTGCTGCTCCAGAAAAGAAGTAGTGCTTCAAGAGCTTTGAGATGTGAAAAGCAGCAGAATGTTGGAATAATGCACAATGTTTCAGGCATTTTCCTCAGCCATGCTGTGCTCCTTGTAGTTGAAGACAGAAGCTAAGAAAGGTCACTGAATTTCCCAACGGATTAGGACTGCACTACAGTTTGGGTATTTCTCTAGTAGATTGGTATTACCTAAGTGATGATTGTGAGGAATGTCAACTGTCCTGTACAGAAGATGAATTGAGAATACTTTTTCATATATGGAAATACTCAGCAAAAAACCTTCCCCAAAAAGACTCAGTTTTGAATGCCTACCTACTAATCTTGCTTTTGCAGATGTACAATCTAATGCATGGGTTACAAGATTTCCAATTGTCTCTGCTGTTAATATATGACACCTATTTGTTATATTTTGCCTTGGGCTTAACCTGTTTTCTCTAAAGTACATCCAAATCAGATGGTCTAAATTAATTTTGGAGTTGGAGGTTTGCACTTTATATATCCTAACTTAGAGAAACATCAGTTTCTTGAAAGTTGAGCTTGACTCTCTTCCTGTGGGCACTGAACCAGCTGTGTATCTAACTGCTGACTATACTGAACAATTGCATTATTGTTATGCCTAAATTGCTCCTAGAGGCCTATTTTAGCCTGATAAAAATTATAAATTAATAAATTAAACTGTGTTTCAATATTCAGCATTTTACTACTGCTAATAATTTAGGAGTTGATTTCCTTTGCCTATTTCATTAATGTATTTATAGTACACAAGGTATATGCAGAAATTTAATTACTTTTTCTTTTCAGTGCTTACAGAAATTAAAATTTTTCACTGGGCCCAATTCAGTTCTCAGAACAGGATTTAACTTAAAATTTACCCTTGGTGGTGTCTGCAGGAAAAGTGTTTAAGGATGCTATGATAGTCCTGTTTTCTTATTTGGTTTAAGTGTTTTAAAAAGCTAAACTGAAAATGTTTAAGTATTAGGTAATCCTTCAGAGTTTCTAACAGAATCTGAGCAGTTTTTTGAGGAACACAGATAAACAAGAATGTCTTGAAAATTTATTAGGTGTAGTTGCTCTTTTAGACAAGTGCAAAAAAGACAGAACTAAAAAAGAAACAGTCAATTTGTCAAAACCAGCCTTGTTTGAAATATATGCAACACAAACTGCAGAAACTTCTTGTGTTGCAGAGGAGAAGTGTTGAACAGAAAAGGTTGGCTCCTATCACAGACATCATTTAAACCCATCTTTTATACTTTACAGGGTTATAAAAAGTCAAGGTACTTACCCTAGTGGGTTTACAACCCCCAACCATGAGGTTAAGTGCTTTGATGGATCAGGCCCTTAACAAGAACAAACTCAAAGTGAGCCAAAGTAAGAAGATGTGAGGTCATTAGCTGGAGAACAACGACATTGTATTTATTCCCTGGGTGAGAGGGGCTCTCTGCCCCAGATGGGCACGGCTGGGGGACAGGCCTGTGGTCCTCCAGGTGCTCCAGACACATCTTTTTCTTTCAAGTATCTTTCTGCTATTGAACAGTAAGAGGCTTCTTTGAAGAGCATGTGACAAAATGTAAAGGAAGAAGTTCTTTTCTGTAAACAGGGAAACATCCAGCTCAAGTAGGAAGTTAAGCATTGTAGAAATAGAAAAATTAGACTTTGCTGAAAAGGGAAAAAGCTAATAAAGTAACATATTTGGTGCTTTTTCAGATATTCGTGGACAGAATTAATGCAGACCCGGTATAGTTTTTCATGGAGCAGACTGCAAAATTTGAAAGTATGGGTTCACACAGTTTACAAAGGAAAAAAAACCTGCATATATTTTAGCTGTGCATCCACACACAGTAAAATACTTTTCAATCATGATCTCTGTCCTCTGATAATTTTTCAGCCAAATAAAATAAAAATACAAATACATGAGTGAAGGGGAAAGTTAATAATCACAGAGAAAGTCATGTTCCCTGTGCGCCATGACAGCCAGAGCACGAATTATGTGCTTGCCCAGCCCTTCTCCAAAGTGGGATAAACAAACAGCAAATGGACTTTTCAAGGATATGCTCTCAAAGCAGACCTGTGTCTCTTCAACTTCGTCTTTCTGAAACCAAAATCCTGGTATCAGATGTATCTGTTGGTAAAATTTATACCTTAGCAATGAACAGCGAAGACACTAACATTTGGGTGAAGTTATTTTGCAAGTGTTTTCTCCAGCTGGCAATTAATTTCCTGAGATTTCTCAGGTAACACCCTGAAAACAATAGGAATGTGATTATGTAGTACAATGGGGCTGATTGAGATGGAGATTCTATCATGTACATAATAAAATCAAAATGAAGAATAAAAGTGATGGCAGGCTTCATTACACAGGCATCCAAAATTAGCCGTGACCAAACTTCAGGCATCCAAAAATTAAATGTGACCAGTCCTTTATGCTGTCACCCTCACAAGAGCTGAGAAGACAAGACTGTTAGAACAGCCTCTTCAAGTAAAATGTAGAAAAGAATGAAAGTAGGCCGACTAGCATAAACAAGTCATGTGTGCTGTGTTTCATACTGCCAGAACAAAAAATGTTTTCAATCACAGCATATAAATGATGGATATGTGTATTGGGCCTTGTCAGAGTCCTGGGTCTGCCTACAGAGCCATTAACCAATTTGCTGGTTGAAACCATAGCTGCTGAAGTAAAACTTTAATTTAAAGCAAATTAATTCCCAAATCCTCTGGCTGTAAGTCTCAGATGGGTAGCTGTATCTTAATAACAGACTAGTGACTAGATTTTTAAGTCAATACACTGAGGAAAAACTTGAGAGTGAAATGGCTGTCCAACTAAATCTTCCTCCTGAACACTCCTGCTTTTGCAGATAGCTGATCTTCTTGAAAACAGGGAACTTATATGCATCTCAGCTATTCACTGTTCTCAAAATGCATTACTTAACAAAATGCAATTCAGATTGAAATGGCCCTAGCATAAGTAGTAAAAACCATTCATGGATGACAGGAGCATTTTTGAATCCCCAAACCAGGCAGCTTACCCAAAAGAAGAGGCTGGCCAGTTCCATGGAAACCAAAAGCAGAAGAAAATCTTAATGTGCCGTCCCATTAAATCAAGGTGTATCTCATAAAGATGATGATGAACCTTTGATAGCCACAGTCAGGGAAATATGGTGTAAATCCAGCTTTTCTGATCCTTGTGGAGGTTGGCACAGGCACACACCTGAGAGGCTCTAGGCCAGGTTAAGGGTCACTGTGGACACTTAGAGCAGTGCACAAGATGAACACAACTGTCACCCTGTGGCAAACTTGCAGGGGTTTGAAACATGAGAGTCAGTTGCACAAGGAAAGAAAGAGATAGCAGCTGCTGGGAAAACAGCACTGTAAGAGCACACAATAAAGCAAAGCATCTGCAAATGTTCTAGCATCATCTCTGGGACTAAATTCAACTCTGACAGCTTATGGAGCACATGTGTATTCATTGAACATGTTGATAATCACAGACTTGTTACTCTCAGTTTCAAGAGCAGTTGAATGACATATTGATGTTAATTGTTGGTTTGCTGATGTGTCCAAGAGGCCTAACACTTCCAGCACATTCATCAAATGATGCAAAAAGATTTTCAGGTGGTTTTTATTCCAGTGAAAGGTGCAGAATTTCACAGAATAAGTGGGCAAATTAGACAAATTAAAATAAAAGATCCTTTATGAATTATATCCACTAGAGGAAATTCATGTGGTGAATGAAAAGCAGAAAGAAAACAGATGTAATATATTTTTGCCAGCAGAGCACTGTAACTTCAAACCTTAATTAAACTAAATGCATGACTGAATTAAATATATTGCTCCAAATGATCCTCCAGGTCAATGGAATTATTAACTGATTGATCTGCAAAGTAGGACAAGTGATGAATCAACCCAAATTTACTCAGTTTCACACACATACACACTCCCTCATACAGTTTGTTCTCAACCAACTGAGTAAGTAGATAAAAATTGATAAGTCATTCTGCTGATAGCCTGTTAAAGTGCTCCTTCTGTTTGTGTTAATAGTGCTTATATGTTTCTCAGATTAATGCCAGCATCTTTTCTTTCATGTGTATTTTTTGGCTTTTAATGGCAGGGCCAGGCATGGGAGCAGGAGGGTGTATATATGAATGTAAAAAAATAAGTGGATCCCAGATGTTTTATTCAGGTAACCTAACCTGTGAACTGCAAATAAGGGGATGTTTGCAGTGCAAGCATTCTGGATTTCAGCATTCCAGAGATTAATAGCCGTTCAGTTAGTTAGTTACCATTCAGAGTTTCAGAAGCTCTTTCAGAGAATCAGATATTGTATGTTTATACTTTTAATAGTGAATCAGGTCAAAAAGAAACCCAAGCAAGCCCCAAAACTAAGTATTTCTGTGCACTGTGAAAAAAAGATAAGAGACACAAAGGAGAACTAAATCTATATTTGCAATATTTCCATTGCTTTTCTGCTAGCCACGATTACATTTCTGTAATCAAATAGAATGTGAAAGAAAACATCTCGCAATGCCTGATGCCATAAATAATGCATGAGTGGCTGTCTGAAACAGTGAAAACCAGTTAACAAACAGGCCAGTTTTGTGAAATGCAGCCCTGTAATGCTGCCAAAGACAACGTCTGCCGAGATTATCTGTGCTGTAAGGGTTGGCTGTGTAAACTAAAGTCACCTGGGGACACGTTAAATTGTACTCTTGAAGGTCTTAAAAATGTTCAAATGCTTTAGATCATAAATCAGCATCTTTTGATCACTTATTCCCCTACTTTCTTGGTCTCTGAGCCTGTTAAATTTCAAAAGGTAAGTAGGGGTTGGAAAATGAAAGAACTTTTAAGTAAGGCATAGGCCAGAAAAGATTACTTTTGTGAGTTTTGGTCTTCCTTATGCATTGATGCAAAATGACAATTAATTAGGGAAAATTGTAAAATGTAACTATTGGTATAATTATCTAGACTGAGCTTTAAAGCCACTGGGGTCACTTACAATCTCATATTTATTTTCAAAATGACAGCATGATTTAAGGATCTTGTGTTTTATTTTCAAAAGTGACTCTCTCCCGTAATGAGATTTAGGTTCCAAGATCTCTTTTGAAAACATACTTATGCACTTTATGGCATTTTAGGGTACATAAATGTAGGGTTTATATATTTTAAAGCAAAATTAATTTAGCTGCCAAAATGCCTTCAAATATTTCATTCTACCTAGCTCTTGAAACCAGAAATTTAAGCCCATTGAGGCACTTCTTTTTGAAGGATTTTCCTTTACTTCACATCTTTTTGATAGGAATAATTTCCAGTTAAAACTGTATGTCTATTAAAACTATCATGATTCAGTGGAATTCTTTGGGTGCACTAACACAGCTAAATAAGTTCAAGTTTTACCATCCTGCAAATTCTGCTTTGCAGGAAAATACAACAAAGAAATACACCTTTTCTTGTCTGATAACCAGTCACATTTATCTGCTTTGCCAAACCTAGCTAATGCTGCTTGTCTCCTGAGGTAGATGATGGTGCATCTGTACAGCACACTGAGCAGGAGTTCATGCTAGGTGACAGCCAACGCTCAGCCACTGGCATCTTATAATAAATGTGGCACAGCAAAGGAAAAAACTGCAAGTCCCATCACTTCATGGCAGTATCAAAAGGTTGCTTGTCCCTGTGAAGGACACAAAGCTGCATGCCTGGACAGAGCCCTTCACACAATATCCTGCCATGTGTCATTTGACAAAGGTTTAGCAGTGAAACCAGAACAGAAGCAGATGATGAGAGTGCTGAGTGCGTGGGCATTGCTGGCAGCTGAGCAGGCTGGAGCCCCAGGACAAGGGCCAGGGGAGGGGGCTGCTCTCCAGGCCCTGCACTTCTCTACAGACAGGAGACACTGCAAACACTGCTGATGTGAGAGCTGGTTAGGGAAACCATCTGGATTTGACCTGCCAGTACTGAATGCTTGGCCGTGCTCATAACATCCCACAGAGTGTTGCAAGACGTATGAAATATCTGACAGAAGATTTATCTATATACCAGAAATAAAAGCTGCTTGGCCCCTGGAAAATGACAATTTACTCATTGGGGGGAAAAAGTGCCTCTGAAGTATATGCTGTCCTTCCTTTTGCTTTGCTTGAAACTCAGGTTGAGTATAGTGAGTAAAGGGTTTTGCTTTTTTTCTTTTGGTTGTTTTTATGCTGAGTTGGAAGGGACCCATAAGGATCATTGAGTCCAACACTTATCCCTGCACAGCACCATCCCCAAGAGGGTCACACCTTGTGCCTGAGAGCGTTGTCCAAATGCTGCTTGAGCTCTGTCAGGCTTGGCACTGTCACCACTTCCCTGGGGAGCCTGTTCCAGTGCCCCACCACCCTCTGGGTAAAGAACCTTTCTCTAATAGCCAACCTAAACCTGCCCTGACACAACTTCAGGCCATTCCCTCAGGTCCTGGCACTAGTCACCACAGAGATGACATCAGTGTCTGCCCCTCTTTTTCACCTCATGAGAAACTTGTTGACTGCAATGAGGTCTGCACTCAGTCTCCTCTTCTCTCGGCTAAACAGACCATAATTCCTTGGAGTTTTGCTGCTAGACCATAACCTTTTGAATGTTTCTTGAAGGAAGTGTTTTTAGCAGTTAAGTTCATAACAAAATAGATGTGCATGCTTTTTCTGGGCAACTCATAAAAACTGATCTCACATTAGTAAAGGTTTCAGAAATTAGTTCTGCTCCTTCGTGTGTGTACATAAACTGCCTCTTGGTAAAAAGGGCTGTGTGACATTTAGCTAAATGAGATTGATTGCATTAGATTATACAGATTCAATTAAATCATCTGTTATTCTGAAGGCAACAAATTCACACTGTTCATTAGGAATGTGAAAAACTGATGGTGTATCTGCCTTCCTTTATAACTTGCTCTGTTATATTCTACCATGACATGCTGAGCTGTAGCAGATTACATTGGTTTGGATTACATCAAATACAAAAATTCATCTTTATCTATTCTGTTTGTCTATGGAGATTGAAGCCCTTCCATAACATTGTTGTAAAGCCAGAATGCTAAGGAGGCAGATCTGTTTTGTTAGTTTTCCTTAGCACCTGCAAGCAACAATTTCAAAGGAAAACTATTGTTTCAACAACCACTAGAAACAGCATTTCAGAAATCCAAAAAGACCCAGGTAATTGCACTCTCCAGTCCAAACTGTTTTGATCAATTCCCTCAATTGCAAGCATGGGGACCAAAAGGAGCAGTCCATCATCCTTAGTAATACTGATACTTGGCAATACCTGGTAATACTGATGACATTGAGGCAAACCAAAGCCTACAAAGCCATAGAAGGGCAGAATTGTAGTGAGACCTTGACTTTAGTCCTGCAGCAAGCTAACCAGTACCAGAAATTACTCCTCATGCTGGATCTTGGAGTCTTTTGAAACCATGCAATCATTGGAGAGATACCCATTTTTACAAAGAAAATGTGATTATTTTGTCTGATACACAAAAATTTTCCATATCCAGTAGACAGTTCTTTCCTGTGTGGATGCAATGGACTAAAATAATCTGTAGTGGAATTTTATGAATCATTTAAAGGAAAAATATATCTTCAGTTTGCCTTTCAGGGTCATGTAAGCGATCCTTCGGGGGAAATTGTAGCTAATGTGCTTCTGTCTGCTTCAAAATGCAGAGGGTCCAATCAGTGTCTGCCCAGAGGCATAACCTGAGTCTTAGAAATCACTGGGTGTTTATACTGTAGATAAAGTAATTGTTGGTGCTTTGATAAGGAAGGCGATTGCAGCTGTGACTGATCATGCTGCTGGTAGCTCCTTATTAAAGAATAGAACAGCACACTAATCCCTATTTAGTCCTGGGTAAAGTCTACACTTATTTTCCCAATGATGGTAACAATCACTTTGAGCTCCTGTGGCATCTCAGTGTCATACTTCAAATAGGAAAACAATTAACTCTTTGCTTTGATGGTGTTATTTAATACTATATTATTAATTTAAACCTTACAGACTGTGGATTGCCACACACAGTTAGCTTTAGGATGCATGCTGAATCAGGCTCCAACAAGTACCCAGGCAGAGTTCCCTTCATATTTTTAGCTTTAAAGTAGTCAATTAAAATGTGACGAAACGATAAATTCCATGCATGCATTCTGTTTACTTTTCTATGAAAAAAAAGAGCAACTGCTTGAATTTATGGATCAGGTGATCTAGGGATTAGGTAACTCAGAGTCTTGAAATCAAATCTTGATCATATTTTTTAGGGCAATGAATATAAATTATTAAACTATCAAATTTTTTTCTTTTTTCTTTTTTCTTTTTTTTTTTTAAACCCAGTTCCTTAAAATAAATGCTTGGTGTAGTAAAATGGAGCTCTGATGTTTAGAACCCTGGCATATATCAGCTCTTACTACCTTTTCATATAATGTGAAATGCAGCAATCATTCTGTGGTGTCAAAAACTGTTTAGGCTGCAAGACAGATGGGACTTTCAAAATGAAATGTACCTATGACTGTTTGCTACTATATATATAAAACATCTCATTTAGTCTCATCTGTGATTTTCCAAGAGGAAAATGTTTCCACAAGTAATTTATCTCAGTCTTACAGGTTTGGATCATTGAATGGCCATTTCCAAACAGGTCTAGCAATTGTGTTTCTAGTTTTGTTAATTAAACTTCTTGTGTAATTCATCATGAACACTTTAATGCTCTTTTAAAAACAAGCACACACAATTAATATAGCTATCTCATAACACAGGAACAAACAAATAGATTTTTATTCCAGATTTTGTTCGTTAGTAGGTGGTTTTTTTCAGACCTTAGTTTAGCAAGATATTATGTGTAACTTTAAACCTGGAGTCAGGTTCATTAATGTAATACACAGGGCATACATAAAAGTACAAGAGTATATATTTCAATATGTAAAAACTCAAGAAAGTCTTTGATCAACAGGACAGATGTTTGACCCCCGACAGGTGCCTGGCTGAAGCTCAGAGAGGGAAGGAAGGGAAGACAAGAGTTATTGCCTCAAAGATCAATCTGAGAGCAGATTTTTTCAGAGCTAATCATATGAGGAGTGAATCTTCTGTGTTGCTTGAGACAGCAACTTCAGCAAGCAGCTTTGCTTTTAACTCTCCTTGTAACTGAGATGAGCAAGGGACTTTTATATTTACAACATGGAAAATAAACATTTACTCATTCTAGAAGAAAATGGACACTTTTCTGTGTTTTGGGTAATGAAGTCAAATACGTTTGCAATAATGAGGACTAGAAGACGTGGAATAAATTTTAAAGTTTTAGTTTTGTTTTCATTTAAGCTGAAGCTATTTATGATAAATTTAAACGCTTTTCTGTTTATTAATATTAAAAAATATGCACTTCCTGACCTTTTGCAGAGTATAAGGATGGTTTGATAGAGGACATGACTGCAATGTCTGATTCTTAAGCTTGTGAAACAAGAATCTTGAAAATCAAACAGAATACTGGAAGCATATAAATCATACAAGGGCTTGCAATGCATTCGCTATACAGTAGTTGTATGAAAATTCCTGCAGTGCTTTTTAATGCATAATAGATTTTGTTGTGTTTATAAATATTTTAATGAATTACTAGTGTTCTTCTATAAAATAGTGATTTTAATCTTAAAATTATCTTTTACTCTCTGTGTTTTCTCCTCTCCATGTCTTTCTCTCTGGAGCTACCATTTTGTTTTGTATTTCAGGATGCATTTTTTTCTGTATTTTTTGTATTTAAAATAATTTTCTATATACTTGTATAGTTATTGTGTAAATCTTTCTTCCTGTGTTGACACCTCCGCTTAGAATTTAAAATGCAGCACTCTAACAAAGAGCAGATAATCCCAACTAAACTGCCTTTTTATCTCCGTGAGGGCAGAGAAGGGTCTGACTGTAAAAGTATCTTTGTATTACTGGGGAGAAAAAAATATTGCTGAAAGACACCTAAGCAGAAAAGAACACCAGTCCTCAAGAGCTAGTTAAGAAACACATCCTTGTCTGTATCTCCAAGCTGCTTCTGCTCACGGGAAGCTGCAGTCCAATCCCAGCAGGAGCACCAGTGTGCCAGCGGTGCCGGCACTGCAGGAGCAGGGTGAGGCATCGCTCTGAGAGCACTGCATGGAGAGGGGGGCATTGAGAGCTCTGTTCCCAGGCCTGTCAGTAATTTACAGGTACAAAAGTACCATTGGGGCCAATCGTAAAGGGCTGGAGCTGAAACAAAAAGCCAAGCATCGGGGGGAAAAAATCAATTTACAAATGACATTTGCCAGTGGTAGGACAATAGAAGGTTCTCAAAGGTGGTTAAAAGATAGAAATAATGGTTCAGAGCCAAAGGAAGAAGAACAACGGTGCTTTTTACATTTTTATTGTATAAATTGTTCTAAGTACTGCTTTGGAAAAGGATATTTTACAACAGTTAAGCCACAAATAAACTTCACAAAAGAAGAACTGTACTTCTTTCTCTTTGCCTTTGAGCCCGTGCCCCCTGCACTGTGCATGCGCCCCACCACAGAGTGGTTCATAACAGGACAAGGTCATGTTTCTGCAGAGGTTGCAGGGTCACCAGAATTCACATTTCTTTCTAGCCACATGTCATTTCTCTCCTGGCATGGAAAAAGTAATTAGCTTTCCCAATACCCCCCCATACTGAGAACAGAGTTCATTTCCTTTGAGAGGAAGGGTGCCGCTTCCTTTCTTTACTGGGTGAACATCAGCAAATGAAAATCATTACTGGGTTCACTCAATATATTTTTTCAAGAGACATTTTAGCTGATTTTTTTTGAGTGAAGGGAAACTCCTTTCACAGGACATTGCCTCACAAACCCTCAATCTGATGTTCAGAGAGAAAATGAAGCTGAAAATGACGGCTTTCACCCAGTTGAGGTAGAAACATTTTTAACATGGTTCCATAAGAAGCAGAGCAATTTCTCTTATAGTTCCATTTATTTTTGCACAAATGTATTTATGTGGGAACATACGGACCACAGCTAAAGCCTTTTTCACCACTTTCAACCAAAACAAGTACCCAGATTTCTTTCCCTTTCTCTAGGACCTTTTTTCCTACTAAACCAGGCATCTTCCATTGCCATATCAGCTTCCTACAGATTAGGTAAAGTTGAAAGCAAAACTACTGATTCTTCCTAATCCTATCCATTATCCCATAGTCTTACCTGAAGTATTCAGCTCTAACCAAATGGCAGTGGGGATGTTCCTACACACAAGCCTCAAATACAGGCTGGACATTTATCACTTCAATCTAACTTTGGTTTTTTATGGTGTGACAGTTCAACTACATCCACTCCATAGTGTTACAGATTATCAGCAGGTCCAGGTCTCTGACTCTGATGTTTCCTCCTTCTTTACTGGAACAAAATAAGAGTTTAAATCTTCACATGTGCAGACGAGTATCAGAAGTCATTAGTGGCATGTCCTTGGTATAAATTTCAGAAAGATCAGGAATCCAACTCTTTCTTATTTCTTTGACTAGTTGCCTTCTTTATTTCCTATGAGGTCATTGTTACACCACAGAGCAGAATCGATCATGCTTACTGTACATGTTATTAACTAGGGCTTTTAAAAGCTCTAGTCAGAGCCCTGTTCTGCTTGGTGCTTCTTATCACACTGATAGCATAACCCCTGAGTCACAGCAGCTGAGTAGTAGAGTCTTGATGAAGGGCACATATACCTTCACTAATGTTACCATTTTTCTGTGCAAAATCCTTTCAACTATGACCACAGACAGAGCTGAGAAAGGACTCACTTGCCTGAAGCTGGTCATGGGTTAGTGGCTGTACAGACAGGAAGAGGATGATCAGCTCATCAGCAGTGAAATGATGCCACATGTTTGTCTGGACTGCTGAAGACCTACATGGCAAATAAAAATCTCATACAATACTGAGAATTATTAACTTCAACAATCTCAGTTCTATTATTTCAAATCCAGATATGACCAGCTTTCCAAGAGCAGAAAGTAATTAAGTTTCTGTAGCTTACCATGAATCAGAAGTGGGTACAAAAAATACTCCCTTCTGCAATGCTTAAACTTGAATTTTGCTTAGAAACATATTGAAAAAAATATATTCAGTCATTAGCTTTGCAGAGGAATTAGGGATGAGAAAGGAAAATAGATTTCGTTATTGCTTCTCTCTCAGCCAAAATTTTTCAGAGTATAATTTAAAGAAGCAAACGAACTGCTTAAAATAAATGGGTCCCCAGTAACCAGTGAACCTGCTGCTCAGCTCTGTGCAGGATTATTTGGTTCTTCTCTCCTATTTGGAACAAGGGGAACAGAGCAAGACACATTTGCTGCATGCTAGATTTTAAGGGCAGCTTCACTGCCAAGCCAGCAGAGTTAAGGCCAGATTTAGGCATGCTTCCTCATACTGAGTATTATTGCCCATCCCCAAGCAATTTCACTGATTCCAGAAAGGAAGACTTGTAGAGTGAAATGCTGCTTGGCATTAACAAGTACAGGAGAACCTACTTTCTAGATCCTCTGCTTTTAATAGAGATACTTAATTTTGCCCTACACAACAACTCTTAAAAATTCTGACAGCTGTGCTTTGCCTTGTAAGTCTTTCAAAAGACAGAGAGCTAAGCTAGCTGAAGAAAATGCTTCACAAATCTGACATGTTCAAACTATCCATATCAAAAGATTACTTTTTTATCTTCAATTTATTCTGCAAAAAGACTCTGGGGGCTTTATTTCGAAAAATGAAAAATGGGCCAGCAGAAACAGTGGCAAACAGCTCCTATTTATCTGGTTTACAGCTATCAGTTTGATTGCTAGAATAGCACTAGAGAAACTAGATGCTTTCTTGAATGTAGTATAACAAACATTCTAGTAATACAAATGGAAAATAAGTTGAAAGCAGAAGGATAAGCCTGAAATAACAGATTTTTGGTGGTTTTGGTTTTGGTTTTTTGTTGGTTTTTTTTTTTGTTGGTTTTTTTTTTTGTTTTTTTTTTAATTGACTGTATGAGATTTGACTCCTGAGATGTCGTGAGTTTAGCTGCAGAGGATACTGCTCCTGTAACATGGAAAGCAGAGTGGGGTTTCAGCCCTGCAGCTCAGGCCTGGATGTATTCCAGAGTGCAGCCATGCAGGCTGTGTGTGTTGGAGAGTGGGCTGCTGGCTCTGCCGCTTCAACAGCCGCCCTGGCAGGGGCAGGGGGCAGCCACTGCTCACACAGGAGGGCTCTCTCTTTTTCCAAACTTCCTCAGGCTAAATCAAATACACTTTCTAATGGACTGTTACCTGAATTATCTCATAAAAAGTTCAACGTTTTCTAGGCACCAGAAGCACAATTAAAAGTCTTCCCCAATAGGAAATCAGGTATTTTTAACAGCCCATTTCTTTGATCACAACATTTAATTTAACCACTGCTGTCTGCTTCACATGGGCTGTGATCATTGAAGCTGTTCTATTTTCTGAACAAAATGGGAAGTGTATGTAGGTACCTCTGCTTCTGTTACAGACACGTTGGAACAGCTTGGGGAGAATTCAAATCTGTCTGATGATCAAATTACAAACCAGCAATAACAGGATAAAGAAACACGTTTGATGCGTTATTGCAGTTAGGTGAGAGCAAGGGCACTCATTAGAAGTCATGTGTGTCCTGTCCTGCTACAGCTTTTAGGAAAATCTGAGAGCACTAAAAGTTTGTAAGGCAACTAATTGTTTTTTAATGTTTTTTTCCCCCAACACCAGTTGTGCTTAAGGGATTGCCATCAGAAACAATCAATGAATATTTAAGCAAAACCCAAAAGCAGCAAGTAAAGCAGGTCTTTTATGATATTTGAAAATTTTTCCTTTGTGATAGAAACTCTAGACTGCACACATGGTGCTTTCAGGACACCAACTGAGAATAAAGCTGCTCTCAGAGGCAGTAAGTGATTTCATTCTATTAATGTCCAGGTGATTTGTGGTGCCCATTACAGCATCACTAATGTGATGGCAAACATTTCCTGGGCATGCCATGTTTTCAATGTTCTGCAGAACATAGTCAGCTCAAGTGCTTGTACAGTGCCTGATTGGAAAAGACAGCCCCTGGGGTTCATTCTTTTCATCAGTCAAATACTAATTCTGAAACAAAAGGGGATCTTTTCATTTTCAAAGATGCTGAAATAAACTCAGTGTAAGGGAGCAGAAGGACACAGTAGAAGCCCCTACAAAGCAGGTGTATGTCAATAGAAACAGTCACAGAAATTTTCTGGGTACCATTCCTTCTATAGAATACTTGTCATGTTTGTTCCATATTCTTCTTTGTTGAAAAAGCAAGTCAATATTTAAACTATGTCCATATATGTGTGTTGCCATTTAATTATGTCAGAAAAGGCAAGGACAAAATAAGACTTATACTTTGAGTGGAAAATGGGGATACTCCTGGTAAAATAGAAATAAATAGACACTGTAGACAGAGCCTTCAAGGACATCACTTAACCATTCCCTCCTCCAGGGAAAAAAGTCAGATTTTATCTTTCAAAAGCTGAATAAAACATGGGGCTAACGAATCAAAGTGCCTCTATTCCTCATTGTTTTGCTCAATGGAGAGAACAAGGAAGTTATGCCCCATGGGACTGAAAAGAGGCAGCTGCCTGAATCACAGCCTTCCCCACAGTTTCCAGTGCCAGCGAATGCTGGGACACCTCGTGTGACAGGACCTCATTGATCTCTGTCACCAGGAGAAGCCTGGGTAGGGGCAGCACTTCTGAAGAGAGGGCAGAGTCTGTGCCTCAGACTTCACACGCTGTAGTGCTAGCACTAAGGAAGTGGCATGGGCTGCAGGAGATAGTAACAGGGTGGGTTGTGGCTTGAGAAGTCACAGTTCAGAGGCATCAGTGTCCAGCTCCAGAGAGCTGCTCAGCTGGAAAAGCCTGGTTGAGCAAAGCAGCTGGGACAGACAGGTCCCTTACATCTGCCTGTATGCACAGAGCTGATTCCAAAGGCTCTGTTTCCCAGGAGTGTATAGTGAAAGCTCCACATAGGTCAGTGTGTGATGTTTCCTGGAATTTCTCTCCAAAGCATTGCAACAGGACTGTAGGCAGCAACTTCAGGTGAAAAACAGGCTCTGGCACAGGGCAAATCCACAGAGGGATGAACCTCTGTGTTCAAGGCACTGAGCAGTGCTGGCTATCAGCTGTCTCCCTCCCACTGCCTTACACTACACTTGCTTCCTACTAACAAAGAAACTAAGATTTCTTAGTTCAGTTTGTATTTTTAGTGATATAGCAGAAGAAACTATTGAATGGGTGGAATAATTCATGATTTTAGAATGAAAATACAACTTCATCCAAGGTTTGGATTCTATGTAAACCAACAGAAACTTTAAAAAGAATGATAGGGTAAAATCAATATTGATTATTAGGAGTAAAAGTGCTATAATTGAGGCCATAAAACCTTTTAAGATCCAACTAAAATTTTCCAATAAAGCTTCAATAAATTATTCTTAAAGAAGTAGAATATTTGCATGGAATTCAATGTCATTATATCAGAGCCTGTTAAATGAAAAAAAAAAAAGAAAAAGAAAAGACTATTACTGATTCTGCCATGAAGGCTATAATGAGAGAAGGATTAGCGTAGTTATTTTGGCAAGCTACCTTTTCCTACTAATATTTCATTGCATTCTACAAAAGTCCACTTTTTAAATCTCTACATGCTTTTAAGATCTCACTTTTCATTATTGCTTGTTTTTCTGCTTCTCAGACCTTTCAAATCTGACATATTAGCTCCCTTATTATAGCTCAGCAAGAGCAAGTCCTTTTAATTTATGGAAGGCCCTAATTTTTATAATCTGATATCAGAACAGGCTGTAAATCTTTTTAATGATAAAATAAATGGAAGTATAACATGGCATTTTTGTCATCACTTCTTTAATAGTTTCTATCTAGTTTTTCAGATTTGTGATTAGTAGAGTTATGCAAAGGAATAAAATCAAATAATATTGTGAATCTACATTTACCATGTTTTGGAGATGAGTCACTCATGCATTATTAATTTTGCCCCAAAATAACTTGAATATCATGGATTTTGCTAATTGCATAGCTGATTTTTTCTTGTTCAGTGGAAATACATCCCAGAACTTCTAACTGTTATCAAGTAAGGAAGTAGCCATAACTATATCAGCTTATATCTGTCTCTTACATACAGCCAAAAGTTTTTGATTGCTTACAGAAACCCACACTTTTTAATTATGCTTCCTTCAGTATCAGATACTGCAAAATCAGGTCTTCCAGTCTTGGTGGGGAAATTATCCAGAAACTGAATCTGCAGGAGAACACAGTATTCTGATAGTTCAGGGATGCTTCCTCCTGCAAACTGACCACTGACTTGTAAGGGGTACCTGGAGGTTAACCTATGAAAATGAAGGCTTTACTTTTAACCTAAAAAGCCCTGTGCTGCCTGAAATCCAAATGTCTGAAAAACTGCTTCTCCTCCCCTTGTGCTGTAAGATCAGTAAAAGCTCCTCTGTACAAAGAGGCACCAGGCTGAGCCAACCACGGCTTCTGAACCTGCACTTCTGTGAAATAGCTTGGTTCTGATGGGCTGCATAGCACAGGGCAAAGCTATGCTCTTCAGGGTGAATTGTTGATGCTGTTAGAGGAACTGTTAGTTTAGTGGCCAGGATTTATCCTTGTTTGGTGCGATGTGCTTAGGAATACTGTTTGATGCAGGCTTTCTCTTGTTACAGTATATACAGCATGTGATTAATATTTACATTTGCTTTGGTGAATTCCACTGTGCAAGGGTAATTATCACAGTGGTCGTTTTATGTTGCCTTAAACTTCAGAAGTACAGGAGTTCTCTGAAGAAGCACATTAGTCCCAGCCCTGGATGGGAGGAATTTCCTTTAGGCTCTGACAGAGTACTGAGCTACTTTATGTTGGTATCAGCATTCTGCATCTCATGGGTGCCTCTGCTTGTGTAGAAGAGCAAACTAGCCATGCCATAACATGGTATGGCTAGTGCCATGGATACTGGTGTGGCCCCACAACAAAGATGCTGTACAGGAGCTACCTCACAGCAGACCCACTTAATCCTCCCCCTGTATGGTGCTCTCTGCCAGAGAGCAGCACCCATCCTATGGTATGAGCCTGCTCTCTTGGGGATGAGCAGCAGCTCCCAAGATGTGTGAAGCAATCTGGGGATGGAGGTGTTCACCACTGTGCAGGGACAAACTCATGTAAGATCTGTTGGGCTTAACTGTGACATTTGGGAGAGAATAGTTTTGTCTGAATGCAGGGCCTTGCTGCAGATGGATCTGTACATGGAAGTTTCTCACCACAGCATGCCAAGAGCATGGAATTTTTCACATCGAGTTCTTGTGGTTTCACACCACAAGGTTAGAGCCTAACATGGTTCAGGAAAAGAGTTGGGATGGGAAACTGGTGGGTGGGTTTCATTCAATTAATTGGTGGTAAGACAGCCTTCTGCTCTGCAGCTCCCACCATCTGGAACAGCCTTTCTTTATCTCTCTACCTCATTGACTCTCAATCTGATTTCAAATCTCAGCTGAAAACATCTCTCTTCTGTGTATTATACCCTGTAATTTCTCTTTCCTGTTATTATTTCTTTTTTATCTCTAACATGTTTTCAGATGGAACATAAGAGTTGCCACACAACATTAAGTGATGCAGCACAATTACTCTAATCTGCATCAGGCCAGGCAGCAGCAGAGAGATTTTTCCCACTGGAATATAAATAGATTTTAAATACCCAGATGTATGTCAATTGTGTCACTTAATATGTACATTTCAATTGTTGTTTTAATGAATGATTTTGTGGGAGGTTTTATTACTTTTACTTCCAGTGTGGTCGCTTTCTCAAAAAGTTGCCTTAAAAATTAAGACCATTCTGACTGTTAAGCACTCCAAACACTATTGGATTTTTGCATCTCTTGTTTATATCTGTGTATCTCTACTACAGTGAAAAATATCACTGTAAGTCATGCACACGTGCTAAAATAGCATTGACCTGACCAGCTTGGGTTGCTCCAACTGTAAAGGTTGTAGGCTTCAGCACTCAGTGTAAAGGTATCCTTACAAAGAGGGTTGAATGATGTAGGTGCTGATGATGATGGTGCTTGCATGCTGCAGAACTTTTCAATCAGAACACATGGGAATGGGATGTGGGTAAGGGAAGGAGGTGAAAACAAGTATTCACATTGTGCCTTATAATAAATCAACTGCCTCACATTAAATCAGGGTATCTATGGAAAGGGAATGAGCACTAAAACTGCAATAAACTTTATCAATCCAGTATTAAAAAGCAGGGACCCACATCAGAGAACAGTCTATTACTGTCCAGATAGGCCAATTTTTGAATAGTAGTCATCTGAGTGACTAAGAGACATCATTCTGATGAGGATTTGATGAGTCTGTGAAAGAGTCAGAGAAGCAAGTTTATAGGGATAAGTGACATTTTATAAAAGTGATTGTCATCACTGAGAAAAAAGACACTTGAACTTTTGAGTGCATGAAACTTCCTTCTGGCCCGAAATAGAAACTGTAAATGTCAAAGGGCAATAGCTCATACCATCCCCAGCTGGCTTCTTTCTTAGAAGACTGATGGTCTCTCAAGAGACTACCAGTACAGAGACTACAGAGTAGAGATGTCTCCATGGGTTACCTTTGCCCTTGGTCATGGCTCTCTCTTCCCTATATGACAAGATATGATGATTTTCTGTGACTCATAGGTAGGTAGGGAGTGTTCACCACTGCCCTTGTGTATTTCAGACCTGCCACACAACTGAGCCATTCAGTTTGAGCTAAGGTGTTCCACCTTGGAAGCAAGGACAGAATTTCATGACCTCTGCAGCAACATCAGTGATAATAAGATTTAAAGAAAGTGCATGTGCAAACCCCACCTGGTTGCTTTGTCTCCCAGAGACAATGGTAATTCTAGGAAGACCTTCTTTGAAAGTGTCAAGGTGTATAAGTTTATTACTAAATGGGCTGTGAACAGATGTTAGGACATTTTGTTATTTCTGTATACAGTACTCTTTGTGTGAGACCTATGAATGTGCTTCCTAATCTGGGATTGTCCCAAGCAGTTCAGGACATGTGGTAGAGTAATGTGGAGTGAACTAAAATCACTGATCATAAACCATTTTGAAAAGAAAAATATGTGTGTTTACTGCCAGAGATCACTGAGAGTAAAAACCTGTTTTAAATCAAGAACTGGAGACATTTCAATTCCTTAAACTAGCTCTGGTTTAGCCTGGAAGTTAGCCCTGCTGTTAAATCTAAAGCATCAGATTTAGCCCTCTGTAAAAGCAAAGTAGCATAATAATTGAAGTATTATCTTCTTTAAGTACTTTTAAACTTTAAACTTTAAACGTGGGCATGACACTGTAGGATTATACATTTTATGTCATATACTTATTTGCTGAATAAGTTCTTGTAACAAGCTAATAGCAGTTGGGGGCCCAAGCTTACCAGATTTTACACATCTCCCACTCTATTTGAGTTGGATCAAATTGGAATTGAGGACTCTACCTTGCTGAAGTTCATAGTCCATTTGCTGCAATTTTCTTCTCTACTGTTCTCTTGAACCTTTTATCTGGGAAGGTAAAAAAGGGATCTCAACAGAGAGATGGTCAACCTTTAAAGTACGGTCATCTTGGATGAGAGCTCTTCTTTTAAATACTTGCTCTGTGAACTCTTTAATTATTTAGAAGCATAAATTTAGGTCTCCATATAGAAGCTAGTGGATTTCTGAGAATATTACACACAAATCTGTTAATTACCCTCCTGATCGTGCCCAATCAAGAAGATATTACAATTTGTATTTTAGGGAGCATTATTTTAGTACTATTTTGTCATGGTTGGTCATTTCCTAATACTTAGAAGCTTCAGTCAATAACTGTGGGGATATGTCTGCTGTGAAGAGACATCTGTTTACTCAATAGATATTTTTATTTAATTTTTAATAGAGCTCTTCTAATTTGGCTTGACCATTTGTTGTTAATGTATTTATAATGATTACAGTAGCTATAATTCATATCTAATGATTTTTCTAAATCTATAAATATTATTTATTTAAAGATAAAAATTCAATACTTCTTGTAGCAGCCATTACAAAAAAAACCTCAGCTATTGCAAAATGAAATAAATATATTTCACACCTGTACTGCAACAGATCAAAAAGATAAACCTAAAGAAGCACTTCTGAACCACCTAATTTATATTATCTAACTATTCAAATAATGGAGAGTAGAACTTGGCCCTCACTGTACTCTATTGTAGCATGGTTAAATTTCTGTACTGCATATTGGAAAAAAAAAAGAACAAAAAAGTTAGCTTTTAGCAGTTTGTTTTAAAAATCTGTAAAAGTGAAGCTGATTTTATTGGTTTTAGAAAACAATTTAAGATACAAAGAGCCAGATTCTGGTGTCGGCTTGCCTGCTGTAGTTCAGTGACTAGACAAATAGTCTATAAGAGCCAAGTATGGGATGAATTCTGCTGCCAATTTGTGCACTTGGAGTAATTCTAAGGAAGTTAGTGCAATTTAAAACTGCAAATAAATATAGGCTCAAAATCAATTTCTTCACTTATCTGCCAAAATTGAGTTCAGGGTTCAACATACACAGCATTTCTTCCATCTAAAGAATTCATAGCACTTTGCAGAGGTGAGTGAATATTACTCCCACTTAAAAAGCTGCAAGAATAAGACAGACAAGTGTGTTGGACAGAATCCATGGCAGATTGGGTTAGAGATTGAAGATGGTGTTTTTTCAGATTTGTTTCCTCAATCCTGTACTTGAGTACTAAAGAAATGCTGAAAAGATTGGGAAGAAATGCCTATAATATGGGGATATTATCCTTCCTTCCTTCCTTCCTTCCTTCCTTCCTTCCTTCCTTCCTTCCTTCCTTCCTTCCTTCCTTCCTTCCTTCCTTCCTTCCTTCCTTCCTTCCTTCCTTCCTTCCTTCCTTCCTTCCTTCCTTCCTTCCTTCCTTCCTTCCTTCCTTCCTTCCTTCCTTCCTTCCTTCCTTCCTTCCTTCCTTCCTTCCTTCCTTCCTTCCTTCCTTCCTTCCTTCCTTCCTTCCTTCCTTCCTTCCTTCCTTCCTTCCTTCCTTCCTTCCTTCCTTCCTTCCTTCCTTCCTTCCTTCCTTCCTTCCTTCCTTCCTTCCTTCCTTCCTTCCTTCCTTCCTTCCTTCCTTCCTTCCTTCCTTCCTTCCTTCCTTCCTTCCTTCCTTCCTTCCTTCCTTCCTTCCTTCCTTCCTTCCTTCCTTCCTTCCTTCCTTCCTTCCTTCCTTCCTTCCTTCCTTCCTTCCTTCCTTCCTTCCTCCCTTCCTTCCTTCCTTCCTCCCTTCCTTCCTTCCTCCCTTCCTTCCTCCCTTCCTCCCTTCCTCCCTTCCTCCCTCCCTCCCTCCCTCCCTCCCTCCCTCCCTCCCTCCCTCCCTCCCTCCCTCCCTCCCTTCCTCCCTCCCTTCCTCCCTTCCCTTCCCTTCCCTTCCCTTCCCTTCCCTTCCCTTCCCTTCCCTTCCCTTCCCTTCCCTTCCCTTCCCTTCCCTTCCCTTCCCTTCCCTTCCCTTCCCTTCCCTTCCCTTCCCTTCCCTTCCCTTCCCTTCCCTTCCCTTCCCTTCCCTTCCCTTCCCTTCCCTTCCCTTCCCTTCCCTTCCCTTCCCTTCCCTTCCCTTCCCTTCCCTTCCCTTCCCTTCCCTTCCCTTCCCTTCCCTTCCCTTCCCTTCCCTTCCCTTCCCTTCCCTTCCCTTCCCTTCCCTTCCCTTCCCTTCCCTTCCCTTCCCTTCCCTTCCCTTCCCTTCCCTTCCCTTCCCTTCCTCCTTCCCTTCCCTTCCCTTCCCTTCCCTTCCCTTCCCTTCCCTTCCCTTCCCTTCCCTTCCCTTCCCTTCCCTTCCCTTCCCTTCCCTTCCCATGATTTTTTAAATTATTTTTTTACAAAAGGAGGGTAAGTTTGTGCTTTATCCGCCCAAGTAATTTTTGTGTTTTTATAGATAATCCACCCCAGTAGTTATTCCCAGGTGCTGAGCTTACAGATTCTAGCTAGCCAATGATGAACTACAGTCCAGTTTAGTAGTCATTGCTAGGCAGTATGCAGGTAAATTTCATTTTTCCCTGAATGAATTTGTACTCCTGTGCCCTATTCTGTCAGCAGAACCAGCTAGGAAGCAGGCAGCTTCATGGGAGCCTGTTTGCTGGGGACTGATGGAGAGTCCAGTGGGGGATGCTCTCTCTTTATGTGAGTCCCACAATTTCTCCCCAGGATGTGGTCAGTCTCCTCTAAGAACTGTCAGAAAAGGGCAATCTCACAGTGGTTTCACCCTGTAGAGTATATTTCCTTACATCAGACTGGTTCTTGGGTGAAGATTTCTCCATCCTCTGTGACATTTTAGTTGGTAGATCTGACTAAGACATTCCTCTCCTGTTTTTTAAATCCCTAAACTGCCAGCAGTGACTGAGGCAAGCACGGGTCCCTCTAAAGCACCAGTCAGTTGTTCTGACTCCATCTATCAAGAGATCAACCAGTACTAAGGTATAAAGCACAGCTTTACAAGATGAGCAGTTCTTGGAGATTAGTAGCACAGTTTCATATATCAATACCAGCCCACATGACAACATGTAGTATCTTTTATTTTCAGTAACTTCACTTGTTATTTTTCTGTATTAGTTAAGCTTTTCTAGTAGGGTGCTAATTTGATTATTCCCATATTAAAATGGATATATACAGAGATTATTTTAATTTATATTAAATGAAGTAGTAATGCTAACTGCAGTTTCTGGACATTGGTAGTTGTACTGTAGAGCAACAACATAGGGAACTTCATAACGACTCACATAACATATATGCACTAGAAAAGATCTCTTTTTTTCAATCAAGCTTATATCCCAGCCTCAGGAAACCCCACCTGCCCTGACTCAAAGTCACCTCTTAGTCTCACAGATATTCAGATAGCTTTCGTCTGCATTCAATAGTTGACTATCTGAGGGAAATAGAATTTCCCTTCTATTTTAATGCACACTAACAGATGCATTAAAAAACATAGCCTAAGAGCTGCTTGCCTTACACATGGTAAAAAAAAAAACCCACATCCCTGGTATTTCTGAAATTATACAAAAATTATTACTTAATAATATTAACAACAACAACCTTCAAATAGTGAGCCATCATTGTACATAACAAATTGGTTAAACGATTCATGCTTAATGTGTGCTATCAATGTGTGACACACAGTAAGAACAAGACACTGAACATGTCTGAAGACTGCTTTAGGCTGGTGGATGAACACTAAATAAATGTAGGCAGAGGTAAGGCAGAAGAACAAGCAAGGAAGAAAGAGGAGAGAGGTTGGATAGGGCCACAAGGAGTAACAGCGGAGTCTGTGACAGTGCAGGTTCACAGCTCTGCAAAAAGGGCTGAAAGAGGAACATTCCCTGGATGCTTTCACTTTTTCAGCCATTCTCACATCCTTTTGCATTTTCTCCCTGGGATCATTTTTGCATTTGATTTGCCTTGACATGAGGACAGCTGTGTGTGCCAAGCCTCAGAGTAACTTTGTGATTACCTCACACTGGAAGTCAGGGAAAAGATTAGCATTATACAACAGTGTTACTAAAGCCAAATACAGCTATTAGTTTCCTGCCAATATTAATCCACAAATTGAAACATTCTGGAAAAATTGCTAAGTCATTATAAGAGATAGATCTGACTATCTGGAATCTAAACAGCCTATGGAGCAGTGACAGAGGGAAAGATTTTGCTTTGTTTCCTCCTCTGAAATGGGGAAACAGAATGTGGAAATAATGGGTCCAAAAGTGGTGAGAAAGGGAAATATTTCAGAGTTAAAACCACACAACAGATTTAATATTGACATTTAATGAGGGTGGTGATTTGAAGTATGCAACTTTAAAAAGTAAAGTTAAATAGCCTTGTTGCAAAACCATAGAAGTGAGGGGCAAGATAAAATTCTGTGGCGCTTTTCATTATCTTGATTTTTGCCTTTAAACTTGACGTAGACAAAAAAAAAAAAAACAATGGAAAATGGAGGGTTTGTTGTTTTTCTAAGGAAGTTATCTGATGTTATCTTTTCAAATCCTAAGAAAATCAAAGTTAATTTCATTTCACTATTGTTTGTTGCAAGGTTTATGAAATAATATAATGAATCTCTAGACAATAACTAATTATTACTGATTACTAAGAAATAAGTCAACAAAGATATTTTCCTGTTTACATTCTTATCAGACTGTATCAAGACCATCTGCATTTTCAAGTCCTTTATCCCAAGGGATAAATGATTTGTGTTGTTCATTGAGTATACACATGCAAACTTGTCATTTGGATTTGATGCACGTTACCAAACAAGAGCCACAGGACTTAAACAGGAAAACAAGCATTAATATACAGAAAGGAAAGCTTAAACATACAATCACAGCAGATAGAAAAGTAAATATTCCAGTGAAATGATTCTGTGAGACTCTTGTTCTGATTGTACAGCATCAGTGCTCATACTCAGAAACTGCTCGAGGTGTATCACTTCTATTTGCTGCTGATCTTTTTGCAGGTATCCACCCCAGTACTGAGTGTGGGTGTGTTTGTGCACACATGTGCCTGTGTGCATTCATGTGAGACAAGTGCTTTGCCCAATTCTGGCCCACACTGAAGAATTCAGGTCTGGATTTGGGAAGAGAATAGGGATATAAACTGGACTTTGGCAGTTTCAGAATGTGCTCATGTCTGAATACTCAAAACTGTCAAATGGCTGCTGTATGTGCCCCCCATTGCCATCAGCAAGCAGACTGCTCTCACTTCCACTTCTCTCAGTCTCCAGTCCTGCAGAACTTGCTCTTTGCTAGACCTTTTGACACAACTGGAAGTTTGTCCTTCTCAGCAGGCTAGGATTCTCAAACTCCAAGCTCAGTTCCTCTCTGCTACTGTTTTCATATCCCACGCCTTTGCCTTTGCTCTCACATATTGCTAGAGTGATGGTGGTAGTGATGGGATTTTCTGGTGCAGCTCTGGAGCTTGGGTTGTTTTTCTTCCTTTTTCCTGATTTTCCTGGCTTCAGAAATGGATGGCTCCGGATAAGGCAAGGCATGCTGGAGGACAGATGTGTGGGAAGACATGTTTCCTAGCAAAGGCAGTAAGAGCTACTGACTGCCCCAACTTACACCAAGCTGCACCTTCCCTGAGCATGCAGGAATCTCCCTGCTTCCCCTTAACCTTTGGAAATTACCTCCTCATCCTGCAAGTCAGCAGTGTGCCCAGTCTTTGCTCTCCAAAAGGTACTGCAAAATAGTTTTCAAGTACTAAACTATTCCCCTCGCAAGAGTCAGAAGTAAGAGGCCACTGAAGGTTACTAAGTAATTTCTTTTTGCTCTGTGTATGGCTTTATTGTGATCTTTTGTTATAAGCCTACATTTTAAATTTTTCAAAGTCCTAGCATAATAGGATCTGCCATCTTTTGGCACTACCCAGTACAAAATAGTAGTCAATAAACCACTCTGACGGGACTGGAGACTGTCTGTACACATGCTTTTATATGACAGTCTTCTGTGCCTGTGGGGATGCAATCATGGCTCTCTAGAAGCCAGCAGAAATGACTTGTTTGTATCTGCTGATCTTTGATTTGATGGCAGTGTTTGTCTGTTTAATGAAATCACACTGTCTATGAAGCTTAGCTATGAAATGGCTGTGTCTTTTCACCTTCACAGTGCTCTTAATACAAGAATTGTTCTTGAGTTGTGCCTTTTGTGAGCTACATTATGTTAAAAACACAGTTGATTCAAAATGGAGTGAAATACCCTTTTTAGCTGGTGGATCAATATGGCTCAGTTGAGTAAAAATCCTTGGAGGGCTAGTGGGAGATTATGTGTCCTGAAGAAGTAACAGGCTTCCTTGTGGCAGTGAGAGCTAGTGTGCTGATCACTGCAGAGGCTTGATTAATGGAGTGATTAAAGCAGCAGAGTTAGTGCTCTGGCAGCTGGGGCATAGGAAATGGGCATGGAAACTACTGGGAGAGGGGAAATACACAGCTCCAGAATCACAGGGCTGACTTGCCCTAGCAAACACTTTGATGTTGGAGGTGGGGAAGGATGAAACACATCAGGCAAAAAGAAAAAAATACCTCCCGCCCCCTTCCTCCTTCCCCCTTCCCCCCTTCCCAGCCTTATGCTTACAAGGGAAAGCCCCTGCCTTTGGCTCGCTTAGCAGAAGGCAATAAAGCTTCCTATTATGAGGCTTTCTCTGATGTATCATAACTGGTCTCAGGCTCCAGAAATCTGATCCCTCAGAACAAAACTTACAGTAGATGTTAATAGAGTCTCTAGCCCAGCAATACTATGAACAAGGCCCTGCATGAGCCCAGGAAAACTTAAAATTCAGTCATATGCTTTATTCCTCATCTTTCCTGGCCTGTTTCTTTTTCCTAGGCTACTCCACTTTTAAACAGAGGTGAGCCAAATTCAGACTACTTGTGCTCAAGTAATCAATTCCCCCAAAGCTACAGGCTGAGAGCCAACTTCTTTTTTTGGGTCCTTTGCAATGGCAACAAATCTATGTGTGGTTGTTTGAATTGGTCCCATTAAAGATAAGGATCATCTGCGGAGCTGGAACCTGCATCTGGAGTCAAAATTCCCAAGACTCAAAGGGTTTAGATCAGATGTCTGGGAATGGAGCCCTCGTTGTTCACTTTAGACATCTGATCTAAAAAAACTTCAAACTTGTAACTCTTTTCCGATTATCTTCAGCTGTGAGAGGCCTGGGGATTCACATTCTTGGCTTACTAGTATGACTTCTCTGTGCCTCACACCACAGTTGATTAGAAATACCTTCTTTATTAACTTTCAGCTCCTGCTTCATGCATGAAGGTTAATAGCCGAGAATATCCTTAGAGAAGGTACCTTGTATTTAATAGATAAGGACAAGGACGGGGCACGAAAAGGGGAATAAAATTCCCCCTCAGTCCGCTAGAGGGAATCTCCCCTCCGAATCCAGCTGAAAGGCTCGGCCCAGCCTCAGGCGCAGCGTACAGGGCTCCCCTGGGTCGCGCAGCCTTTCCCTCCTCCTGCCACCCTCAGGGAGCTCCCGTTTCTAATTTAATAACCACAACAAAAACATCAACATTCTATAATGGTTTTCCTAGAGAAATATAGGGAAATTAGCACCCAAGAACAAACAGTATGCATCTGAAACAGCTAGACCTTTAAACAATAGATAAATGGCTACTAGACAATGGCATTTAAATATATAACCTGGATTAACAAGTTTAAGTCCCGTCATTTTGTATCCCTGGTATATTACTTATGGTATTTTTGGGTTACAAACATTGATATGAAGTGGATAGTTTGTGTGCATTATGTGGGAAGCATTTACATTATATATAATGCATAAAGAAATCTACACAGCCTTCAGCACGCCAGCTGTTTCTGTTTATGACACTGAGTTATTCATGAAATCCAGGAAGACATTTTGTAGTAAAATATGCTACCTGCTTGCTTCTAAATGTCTGGAGCTGTCTGTCCATCTTCCTAAATAATTAAGGGAGCGATGTGAAATTAAGTATCATGTTTCAATTCACCTTTTCCCTTCATCAGTTCTTCCTTGTAAGAGGAGCCAGGAACTAGAGAAAAATATGACTAACAGGGGCTGTTTAGGTGTTGCTGTCATATGGACAAAAGGTAAAGAGACTGATAATATGCCTTTCCTGTCTGTAACAGTGTTCACTGTAGCAAACCTTTCTGCTTGTTACAGTAGAGTAAATGGGGTGTTTAATTTGGGATTGAGTGTAGTCTGGAGTCAAGGTGCAGCAGTTTTATTACAGAATACAATTTTATTGGAGACTGAAGATTTAAATTCCACCATACATATGCATGGAAATTCTGCTTTGCAGATAGAGGCTAGTACACACACACACAGAGTTCTTGTATGTTAAACACACTCTCTGATTTTTGATTTGAAGGAACCAAGAGATTATGCCATACTTCTGCATTTTCTAGTGCACTGTGAAACCTCGTTAGAATGCAGGCTCCTCCAGCCATCGAGGAAAGAAAACACACACAACACATGCATTCAAAAGGAGCAAGTGCTATTTTTCATTTCCTCTTTAGATTTTTGACAGTACCCGCAATGTCTCCAGTTCATGACCCCCAGAAAGAAGCTTTTTGGTTTGGAAAATATTTTCTTTGTTCAGCATTTTTTTCCCAGCAAACACACCATACCCCGCTCCCTTCCCCCAGAAAGGTGCTTGGATCATGTAATCGTTTCTCCTTTATTTAGTTTAAATCTTAAGACAGAAGACTTTCAATAGAACGATTTTCTGGCAAGGCCACCATATGATGTGTATATTTGGAAATCAAATTATTTAGAATTATGACCATGTCATCAAAATAAGCCATTTTGAAATGCACTGCTAGCTCTCCAAACAGATTGTATGGGGAAAATTGGATAACACTTGGCTTGAGCGCTTAAAAGTCAGTAAAATCAAAGCACTAGGGACCGTTTCATTTCATTTTCCTCCAAAGAGGAGCCGCCCTCCGGCCGCGCGGGGGCTGCGGGGCCCGCGGGGAGCCGCTCCCGGCCCGGCCCCGCGCCCGGCCCGCCGCGCGCCGCCGCCAGGTGGCGCCCGCCCTTCAGGGACATCTGCCCGCTGCTTTCCCGAGGATTCCGAGATAAGTAACAGCCGAGCAGGGATCCTGGCGCAGACAGGATATTTAACACCCGCAGATCAAAAAACGTAAAGCTTTTACCTACCCCGGTACAATAAACCTGGCTTTAAGAGCCTTGTTATTCCTAGATTTAATAGCTTAGTCATTTCTTTTTTCTATTTACAACCCTTGCAAACCAAAGAGAGAAAAATAATATTGTTGTGTGGACTATAAATACTGTTGCCGTGAATCTATTTTATCTGGGGAGAAAGTACCCATAGATTCTCAACTGCGAGCGTATTTGTGCATCATCCATGGTTACTGGCACGCTGTGGAGCTGCTTTCTCTAACGTGCCACAGCGGCTGCGTACCTTGGTGAAAGGAAATTATTTCTTCCCAGGCAAAGGAGGATCCTCATCCTGCTATGGGCAGTCACATGCAATTTCCATTTCGTTAACATTTTTGCAAGCCTCTTTTTTGGAGCTCTCTGATAGCTAGCTAGTGGTAGCCAAGGTCGCTGCCTGCTTTGGCTGCTGTTTTGCCAGCAACATATTTACGCTGCAGTATTGAATAAACTGTTGGTATCCAACTTTTTATTAGGAAAAAAATTAGGCTGAACACAACTCTTATGAAAGACCGATACTGACAGTCAAGTATTAATTCTTTTGTTCGCATGTGCACATAGCTTTAGAATGAGCTTATGCCTAGATCTTGCCAATGACCTCAACCTTGATCTGGAGGGACCATTTATTCACGAGTAAAACATTCATTCTCCTTACAAACTGGTCCTGAGACTGCTGCCTGTGTGACATTTGGTCCTCTATTAATAAACACAAGGCACAAAATTACTGTGATTTTGTCCTCTTACCTTTTGGGGTTGTATGTCATGCACACAAGCACTGTGGCTACTCCTGAGAAACTTTAAATTAGAAATTAGCATTTAGTGGCTTTGTAGATCTCACAGAGGAATTACGAGCAATCCTGAGGCGAACGAGGGCTGTGAAAGCACAGGGAATCCAGCACAAAGGCAAGCACTGGCGAGGGAAGACGGCCTTTTTTAGCCAGGGTGAGGGCATTTTTCATGACCGCACGACGAGTGTGCACGATGAGAGTAATGCAGGTCCTTGTTCATCAAAATCATAGAACCACCATTTTGCAGCCCACATGCAAGAGCGAGAAAATGGTGGCTCAGAACGTATAACACACCCACCTCAGCACCGGAGTTCCTCTGCTCACTCAACAGCCCTGCTCTTTTTTTAATTATTATGAAATGGCAATAGATTTTAGATTAGAAATGAGACAGGAAATGAGAGGAAAATCCAATGTGCATCTGGAAAACACACAGTGTAAAAATTAACCTTAAAGCTCAAAGAAAACAATGTATGTATACATCCGAAAGCAGTCTCCACGTGAATTTTCTAATAACTGTAAGATGTATCTTCATCTTAAATCATGTAACTTTAAGAAGATTTAACACAATAGGTACTGTTGTATTGCTGCCGAAGCTAATGAAGTATTTTTAAAAATAAAATTGTATAGCAGAAGTAATTACATTCAACTCTGAGCAGGAATTAGCTTGGCACTGCAAATGATGAACCTTGCTTTATAAGAAGGAGACTTTTTAATATGATGATTTGGCAATTTGGAGGGATGGTTACTTTCATTTTAACAGGCCTCTGCTTAGTGTATGTCTCCCTAGGGATGTAATGAAGGTTAACAACTTACACGTGGGGAGAAGGGATTTTAGTGATTAGGGAAATTGCAGGCTCCAGTTTATGTGAGCATGTATATGACAGGGAGAGAGAGATTCCTTCTCGTTTCAGACACTGCTGCACAAAAGGCATGTAAATGTGAAACTTTTCCAGGGAAAACCCATATGTAATATAGATAGTACTTCACCAGGGGCTGAACTGAATGGCAAATTCTGGCCCCTGGGCTCTTCGCTGGCATCAGATGAGGTCAAAACAGAGAGGGCTAGTCCACTTCCAGCAGTGCATCAGCATGGTCTATCTTAACAAAAGTCTTGCTTTCACAAAACAGTGTAGATCATGTGTTGGGCTCAAGAAGTCATGATTGACAACTCAGAAAAGCAGGACTCACCCCCTTTCTTTTCTGTACTCCAGGAACGTTTTTTCACTGAACTATGTTCTTCATGCAAACTGAATTCAGATCTTGGAAGAAATTCCAGCTGAATTTTTCACTGCAATGTTTTATTTTATAAGATTTGTTATTAAATTACTTTAAAATTTATTTTATATTAAACAGCAAATCAGAACTCTGCTTTCAACCAAAACCAGCTGTCCACTTATATTTCTGTGCATTCTTGACCCAGTGTGACAATTACCAGGGGAAAAACATCCCTTTACAATATTGAATGCAGTCCTGTGCCTGGACGTTCAACAATATTCATTGGCCTGTATAATTTAAACAAGAGCAGTTTGTTAGCCTAATAAATACAAGATTTGGGCTGAGAAATAAAGGTGCTATCAATAATCCTTTAGCCAGATAATAGAAAGGGGATTATGTGATTATTCTGTCAAAAAATTAGGTTTCATGCTTTTAATTGGCATCATATCCTGTCATGAGTCTGTAGGTTTTAAATCACAGTCCACCAAGTTAGAGTGAGAAGGAAACCTAATAGTAAATCCTTTCATCCCAGAGCCTGTAGAGTTTTTATGTGAAGTCCTAATTTCTGTTAAAATACTTCCAAAGAAAGACAACAGGAAACAGTAAACATGGCAACACCACAAATATATTTCTGACTATTTCTGTCAGCGTTCAAAGAATAAGTTGTATGGGCTGGAAAGGAAACTGCTGTATCATTAAAACCCAAGCAGGCTCAAACAGCCACCCTTTTGTAAAATGGCCCCCCTCCCCACCATCTCTCATAAATCTTGCTTCAAACTCAGCTAAAGTCATGGATTGACTTTGCTTCTTGCAGTAATGGCTTGAAACTGTTGTGCATCACAGCTCTGCGTTCAAAGGGAATCAGGAGTGTTTAACAACAACTTCTGGTGCAGGATGCAATTATAACTGACAGCCAGATGTCTGCCCTGTCTGGTACAGCAAGCCTAGAAGAGATTGCAAATGGTCCCAAGACCTTTGGATCTAAACAGTGCATCCAAGTGAGTGATACACAGATAAACAACAATACCACAAATCACTGACACCAGCTGAGGGGTTGCTGTTACTGATAAAGATTTTAGATGTCAGGAAGAAGCTGACCCTTCCACCCTCTCCTCTCTTATTTTTAACTGCACCAAAACCAAAGTACATTAGTGGACTCAGCCCATGAAGGGTGTTTATATATCCACTGCCAGAAGTTCACCTTGTGAGGAAAGTCCCCTAAGCAATCATTTCATTTACACAGGTTAACTGGACCGTAGTGAAAGATATTTGATATTTTGATTAAAATATATGTGTGGCGCATTTGCAGCAAGTTCTGTAATACAGGGTGACCATCCCAGGTATATTGCCAACTAAATACATTTTTAAATGGACTAACCCTGAAAACGTACCTTCTTCTCTCTCCAGAGTCTGAATTGATTATTATATACAAGAGGTTATGGTATACAATAATCAATACAATTGATTATTATATATAATATTATATACATTGACATTTGATGTCAAGGTATGTTTCTTATAGTACTTGTAGGAATTTTTAGATCATTCTCTCTCTCCACACAGCATCCTACTTTGTGTATCTTTTGTGAAACATGTGCACAGACCTACTGACTTAGCAAGTACGGGTTTACATGGGGAGTACACAGAGAATGGTGCAAAGCTTTCAAGAAAGCAGCTCTTATCTTCCTATCTTTTGCTAATATTCACTACAAAACCAACCAACTCAGAGGCTTTAGAAGTGCAAGGCTTTAATTGCTTTTCCATGGGCAGTAGCCCAGGTCCTACCTGGTTCTGGTGCTATTTTTAAAAGAATCTGATGTTAAACTGACCTACAATCACCATACCATAATGTTAGCCTATAGGGAAATGGCTGAAGAGTGTTTGGATGGTAACAATTTGAAGCAGTGAAGACATATGAATAATGTGAAGAAAAAATTTAGACACTTTAAAAAGAAGTATTATATTTGATATGCCTTTATGATCACCTTCTTCCTGTGATATAACTATCTTTAAGATATCTGATATCTGATAATAAGTTTATCTGGTTTGAATTATCTCCTGTTTTGTAGCAGGATTTTGTAAAATTTATGAAGGAAAAAAATAAAAAAGAAAGAAAAAAAATAAAGAACAGAAGCTGTCCAGGAGACATCTCTTTCTTATATCCCAGTGAGAAAATTCACTGCATCACTTTATCACAGATCTTCAGTGTGTCACAAAGACAGGTCTGTGCAATATTATTAAAATGAAAGATAAGGGACTCCATAATACAAAGATGTCATCAGTGATGGGAAAATTCCAATTTTGAAAGAGGACACCATTCCAAATATCAATCTTGAAGGATTTAGTATCTTGAAACATTTTTCAGGTTGGTTCAATGTCATTGTGATAAAAAGGATGTCACTTAAATCACAGCAACCTGATGTGCAAAGCTGTCCTGCTGGATGAACTGCTAAAACTTTTACTCACAGAAGGCTCATTTCAACTAGCCTAAAACCTGACCAGACCCCTGCACATTCCTCGAGCCAGACTGACTTCATGGCTTTTATGGTGAAGGATGACCCAAACCCATCTTTGTAGCTTCCGTCCCTGCCCTGTCTGTCTGTGCCTGACTCCCATTCCCAGAGCAGGCGCTGCTTGTTTGGACATCCCTGGCTGGCACAGGCAGGGTGGTGCTCCAGGCTGGGCAGTGGGGCACCCTCAGGCGCTGCTGCAGCATGGCACAGACGTGCCCCAAATGACCTTCAAGCCAAGAGAAAAGGCTCCAGGTTTATGCTACAAACCAAGAAACTGTATCTTTAGTAGAAGTGTTAAAGCATTTCAAACCACATCTTTTTTTAAGCGTGAATAAAGGCCCTAGAATTCCCCATGGAAAACAAAGAGCTGCCAAGAGTATGGATGTGAGAGGAAGGACTGTCAGGTTTGAATCTTCTGTGAAAAGCCAGATCACACAGAGGGAGGGACCTGGGGCCTAGTGGTGGCCCTATTTTGGCCAGCATTGAAGTCTGGGGAATAATTAATGAAAATGTAATATATAATAATATATAATTCAATAAAGCCTCTGGAGTCTTCTTTAAATCAAACTAGCACATGAACAAGTGCTGACTTTTAAGCATTCCAGTTTTTCAAGTTTGTAATTTAATAAGGTTTGAATGGTCACACAATCCAAATCCATTTTGACATGTTGAATTTTATTTTGTTTGTAATAATTTTTAAAGTTAATGATTACTGTGTAATACTATGTATGGAACTCTTCTTGGAGACAATCTTTATTTACATGAGAAACCTTTGAAGAGCTATTGTCAGCATAACGTTCATTGTTTCAGCACTTCTAAATGGTATTTTAAGATCCTGGTAATTCTCATTGATAAGGGAGATATAAATATCCCCTCACCCTTGCCTCAGAGTGCATCAGGAAAGAAATGCACACAGATCAAGATGGAAAAAAACAAGTCTGCAAGTTGTATCAGCCCTCCCGCTGCCCTGGCATACTTCCCAGCAGTATGGCTGGGACTATGCAAGGAGAGAGGAAGAAGTTCTGAGAGACCAGGGTGGGGTGCAGACAGTCTCCATAATGCTCTCTTAAAGGCAGAATTTGGGTCAAAAAATGATGCTTGAAATGGCCCCTGTCCCCAGCCACCAGGGTAAAACAGACCTTCCTCTCCATCCCAGAGTAAAAGGGAGAGGAAGGCTGTTGGACCAGGCTTCCCCGTGCACTGGCTGCTGTGCAGGCACTGCTCCTGAACACCCTAAATCCCTGGCACCTGCACATGTGACACCTCAGATTAACCCCTCTGCCATAGCTGCCCCTGGCACCCACTTGCCCATGAGACCCCTGTGTATCCTTCCCTGCCACACCATGTTTTACTCAGGAAGGTGAGGGCAGATTGCTGTTGGAGATTTCATGCTGCCTTACCTGCTGTGCTTAGGGGCTAATCTGGTAACCTGAGGGGAATGAATTTATCTTCCTCATTTGCCTCTCAGATCTGTAAAACCTTGAAGATATTAATTAAACTCACCAGGATATTTTAGGCAGGTAAAAATGAAAAACAGAAGTCAGGCAGATTCAGTGAGAACAGAGCAGCTGGAGGGACTTCCCTAGGAACCTAAATACCTTCAAGCCAAGTGCCTCAGTTTCTTCTCTGGAAAATGGTTGTAATGAAAATCATGTGCTCAACAAGTTGCAGGGCGTTGTCCAGTGAGAGTAACTAGAGCAGCACTTGGGTGGCCAGACACTTCCCAGTGGCTCTGGGAGCACCCTTGCCATGTTGTTACTTGTGCCAATGCTCCTCATGCAGAAGGCACAAGACAGGTACAGGTGTGTTAAATAGCATGAGAGTCCCTAATCCCTAACAGTCAGCAGGATGACTATAGAAGTTTGGTAGGACTTCCCAGTATAAGGTAGGAAGTTCTCCAGCTGGGTTTGCTGTTTATAATTCCTCCAGCTAAGTACTGCATCTTGGATTCCTTGTAGATATTCTGAGTTGTGTGTTTTAAGGTGGGCATGTTAGACTCCATTTCTCTATTGCTATGGTTACCATTAGTAAAGTTGTCTCCATAAATTACCAGGAAAGAGACAGTAAAAGAAATGTTAACAATTTCTTGAGAACTAGTAATGAGATATAGATAGATAGATAGATAGATAGATAGATAGATAGATAGATAGAGATATATCTATATCTATAGTTACATATATAACTATATAACTATGATATATATTTGCATGGAGTGAAAATAAAGGAGTAGAAAAATGGGACTAAGCCAAAATAATAGAAAACATTAAATTATTACATAACTACCACTCAGCTTAAGAACTTCAATGACATTGCACTATAAATGATAACTATGTTCAAGCAAATCTGAAGCTCTGTTTTGAGAACTGTAACTGCTATTCTTTATCTGGTCTCAGCCGCAAAAACCATAGTCTGGAGCTACTGCTTACTCTTCAGGAAGGGTTTCTGGGCTTTCAAAATTACCACACTCATAAGAGGAAACTGAGGGAGCCAGTTTGTACTTCAGATGAGAGTTTAGAAAGTAAATCCAAGGATGTGGGTAATACTGAGTTAGATAGGAGTTTCATTGATTGAATAATCTATAGCTGCAGAAAGTAGAGCTATTTTTCTACTGAGTTTCACTTATCTGACTTTCTTCTGAGGAAAGCTTTTATGGGGTACATCTATCAGATTGGACACAGAGGCACAATGCTCATCGGCGTATGTCCATTAAACTGTAATGAAACTACAATGTAGGTAGCACTTCAACTGTCTTATTTTTATATACTTTAAGTTTATATCATTATCTTCAGGTACTTTCATTCTTTAATACATCTGCAGCATACTAAACTTTGTAGCAGATAACTACATCAAAAAAAAAAAAAGGATAGAGTTTTGATAGGAATGTGTGTTTTTCTCAAGTGATAATCTAGGCTCGAGTTCCAGCCTCAGTCACAAGCCACAAACTCCCCAAACTTCAGGAATTTTATTAAAAATTCATAAGACAGGTTAATTAAACTCTGCTGTTATTTTCTCTCTTCCCTTGAGCTCCCTGGAGTGGCCTCACTGGAAAGATCCCATCACTTAGGCATTAGGCACTCATTTGGGACATGGCAGATGTGGAATCCAGTCTGTGCTCTAATTTACAGAGAAAAGATTGTCTTATGGTCTCCTAAATAGCAGGGGACTATGTTAATATCTAATCTATAATCTTCCTTCTCAAGTAATAGTAACCGAGGCCCAGGGAATGTCTTCATCACTTTGAGGGACCCATAATTTTTGTTACATTTTCTCCTGATTCGGAGAAATGACAGCTTTCAACAAGCAAATTATTTGCCAACCAAAAAACAAAAATAACAAACAGCCCTGAAAAAGCACCTATTGCTTGTTTTGCCAGCAGTTTTGCAAAACGAAAATTAAAGACCTGATTGAAGTCCCTTAATAGATTTCAATAGGGAGTGTACTTGACTTTCTGGCTTCATCATCAACCCAAAATTTGTTTTCAGAAAATTGAATGGGCTTTAGCTACACAAATCCCACTCTTATGTATAGGAATTCTATGGCTAAAACAAAAATGTTCTACAGCTTTTACAGAACACCTTCTCTTCTTCAGTTAAGTACTTTTTGGTTGAGCTTCATGCTGTTGGCAGGTTGCATGTAAATAAGTTGTTCATCTACTGTTGCTCATCCATCAGTCTACAGCATACTGTACTCCAGCTTTGTGCTTAGTAAAAAGTCATTATGAAGCTCACAGGTAACTGCCTATTAATAACTAATTAATCATGACTGCACTTTCAGTCTCATTGTGAACAATGGCACAAGTTCCACTGGCTCGACTAGGGGTAGGGTTTGGCCTGTTAAAATGATTAATATGTATCTTCTCACATTCACCAGGCCATCAGCAGATTTGGCAATGCCCTGTGTACCAAGTGTGCTGCATTTCACTGGTGCACCTGCTTGATGGGCTGCTAGAGAACGACTGAGTCAGAAACAGGGGTTATCTGTAGAAACAGTCACAGATTTCTGTATCCACAGATTTCTCCCTGGACCTACATTCTCCACATACTACCTTCTGGCCATCCTTGGTGGAGGGGAATGTCTCAACCCACATAACTGCCCTGACAATGCCCATTGGGGCCTGAGGGACCTCTCCAGGGGGTGGCATTGGTGCATCCTGGGGGCAGGGCCTTCCTTTGTCATGCTGCTTCCTTAAATTATTCCACAAAGGTTATTCTCTTTCAGCCAGGACTATCTTGCTGGCCTTGCACACCTCCTGTAGGCACCAGTCCAGGGCCAGTTACTGAATCCTGCCTCTGTTTCTGTTTCCATGATGGTGAGAACTGCTTCCTCAGGCCTTTTCTGATAGTCCAGGGAAAAAAAAGAAGCCCTCCAGGAAAGGGTTAAATTAGTTAGATGCTTCATTGATTAAATAATGTGTGGCATGTTTACATATTTATATTCAAAGCATTTCAAAGTTTGCTCTTTCTCTCAAAAGAACAATAGCAACAACTGCTCTTCCAAATGTAAAGTTTCCAGTCCATCACTTCTGTTACCACATCATTCCATCCTGCAGGTTTCCAGTTTGATTGCTGTTAAAGGTTTAAGAAGTTTAAATTGACCTTGACCTGCAAACATGTGATTTACAGTAGATGATATTGTTCTGGAAAAACAAAACTTCTGTCCTGAAGCTAAACTGCATTTAATGATTAATAGTACTTCTCCTGGGCCAAGTTCTGGCATGTTTACTAACACTGTACATTATTTTAACTCCTCCTGAAGCTCCATTGATTTTGGAGGCACTCTTCCAAAGTGAGGCAGATTCACAATATGAATAAATATACAAGCATGTGGTCCTCTAATATATTGTCCTTATTTTGAAGATAAATTCTTTGATCACTTCTAACCTTGTCTTCAAATCTGTTTGTAAAGTCCTTGCAAATTATTCAAGCATATTTTAAAAATACACAGATACTGCCTGTTTTCTTAAAAAGAAATCCCTACTGGCAGTATCATGAGATATTGGAATATAATACATATGTTTGTCCTGGAAGAAAAAAAAGTCCTCTTTCTGCTTTGGAAATTATGAAATATGTTCTTGTTGGAGACTTTAATGGAGTAGGGATTAAAATCACAGGGAATTACACAAGTAATTGTAAAATTGTGAAAGAATATCCTTCTAGTGTCCCTGTGAAGCTTGAAAGTTTGGAACAATGTGTGTTAAAGAGACAAAACTGGCATTGCAGTGTTTCTGGTACTATTGGTACCTTTTATCTTTTTTGGCATGTCTTTAGGAAACAGCGGAGAAAGAAAAATATGAAATTGAACACAGCAAATTGAATTATAAAACAAAGCCACCCACCTTGCTGTCAGGGTCAGGAAGTATAATAGTCTCCTTTTGACGCAAGAATGAGTTTAACAACATATGTTAAATTAACAATTATTTAAAATAAAAGGAAATTGCCTTAAAAACAGCTGCAGTATCTCAGACTGTAGCACTGCAGCAGTGCAGAAAAACAGTCCATTGTGGAAGGAAGGCACATGCACAAACAAGAGCGCTCCTACAACCCTGTGCTGTGACAAAAGCTTTGCTTTGGACAGAGGCAAAAACCCAATAATTTCACAGATCGCTCTTAAATATCTCACTTGTATTTGATCTCAGCAGCTTGTTCTGCTTTTGATTTTTTTTTATGTTTGTTTATTTTGGTCTTTCTTTTTTTCTGTGTAATTATTTGTTGGCTGCACGACTAAATCCTAACGCCCAAAGCCACTGTTTGCTGCACAATGGCACGATGACATTGGGTGTTTTCCAGTGAATTGTGTTTCTCTGAGTGTCGCAAGCCGTGGAAACACCAGAGCAAGTGTGTTAGCATTAGATGCACACCTAAGAAGAATAAAAAGAAAAGAGCTTTTTGCACCAGAATAAATCCATTTCTCTTGAAAGCACCGGGAGTCACCTGACCGAGCCCGGAGCCTCCAGGATAACACAGCACCCGCCTGCAATGGGAAAGAAATTAAGCAGGGCTGCCTCCGCCTCGCACACGCTTTTTAGCCTGTCGACGCGTTGCCTGTCCGTATCCCTCACAGCGCATCTGTAGAGCCATTAAATTGGATAATCCCTCTGGCCTTTGATACATTTCTGGACATGATTATTTCATTACTCGCAGTATATCAGTAGGATCATAATAAAAAGGACTTCTGACAACCTGCCAAGAGTTTTGTGGCCTTGTAAACACAAAAGTGCTCTAATAAAATTTTATTAAGTGTTAAAAAGTCATAAAAAGTGAAATAACATAAACTACAAAATTTACTGTCCTCAGCAAATGCTGAAAATATCGTCCATAGTAAAATTAAATTAGCATGTAATAGCGCAGCAGCGTGGAGTGGGCTTGAAAGAGGATCCGGGAGGAAAAAAAAAAAAAAAAAAAGGCGAGGGGGTGGGTGGGGGAGGCGGAAAAAAAAAAAAAAGAAAGATTGCACTTGAACTGAATACGGGTCACGAGGGGTTCGTTTATGGCGATCCCCGCGTGTTCCCGGCGGGCCGCGGGGACGGCGGCGCGGGGCGCGGGGCGCGGCGCACCGCCAGGCGGCGCTGTGGGAGCGGGAATGTGCCGAGCTCCGCGCCGCGACCCCCGCGGGCCGCCGGGAGCGCCCCCCGCCCCAGAAATGAGCCATTTACGGGGATTTTGGCGTCTTCTTGCAAATCAAAAAAAAAAAAAAAAAAAATGGTGCGAGGGAAACAATACGGGTATATCTGGGCTGGAAGGCTCCTGGCGGGGCAGGCAGCGCTGAGCGGGCTCCCTACGGCTTCGGCCGCGCCGCCGCCCCGGCTCCCCCGCGCCCGGGACAGGGCGTCCCGTGCCGGGGGCGGGCGAGGCTGCAGAGAGCGCTCGCCCTCTGCGCCTTCGGGCCGCCGCAGGAGCCAGGTAAGTTCAGCCTTTTCTTCGCCATCGGTGCTGCTCAGGGAGAAGGCACGGTCGGGACGGGGACCGGGCGAGCATCGCCGCACACGGCCGCGGCGGGGCGGCGGACACAGCGGGACGGGACGGGACGGGACGGGACGGGACAGGCTGCCGCCGCTTGCCGTGCTCCCCCCGTGCCGGCCGTCCTCGCCCGTGGGAAGCGGCTACGCTTGTGTCCCGGCTGCTTCGGGGCCGGCTGCTGGGGTGCGGGCATTGAGGAAGCAGGCGAGGCGGCGATGCCAGGTTCTCCGGGCATCGCTTCCCCCTCGGGATGTCCGTCCCTTGATGCTCCGTCGGGATTTGCCTGTGGCTGGCCGGGAAGGAAGCGGCCACGCTGCCGTCACATGGAACGGCTTGCCAGAGCCGCCCGAAACTTAATGCAGGAGGGGGGAGAGAGAGGGAGGGGGGAAAGAGGGAGGGGAGTAATAGTAATAAAACAAGGAAATTGTGGTTAGAAGGTATTTTAAGTTTCGTTTTATTCAGGTGAGGAGGATAGCTGCTTCTCATGTGGCAAGGCTGATGTTCAAGGCCACTGTACGAAAAATAGTGACTCGCTGCCTAAGCCTGGCTTGTCTTTGAGCCTGAGCTGGTGCTCGCTGAAGTGCAGCCGGAGCAGCCCCGGCAGGGAGCGGGCAGTGAGAGATCCATAAGGGAAAGCTGGCTGGAAAACAGGCGATATATGAGAGGAACAGCGAGCCTCGTTCTCACTAAGGGAAAAAAAAATAACCATGAAGTTAGTTTTAGTAGAAATTCTAACAACTCTGCGCATTGCAGCCGCTTTAAGTCTGTACACTGTGTCTTAAGGCAGGGTTACAAAGGAAAAAGAGAAACAGTATTGTTATTTATTTTGAGATGTCTGAATGAACGGGAAAGTTGTAGGTATAGTATAGAGCAGTGCTTGCTTTAGCTCGGCTGCCTTGAATTAAGACTAGTTTCTAAAAATGGGTATTTCTGTTTGCACATAATTGTCTCGGTGCATGTGCAGACCATACAGCCTTAAAATGTATATTTATCTCACTGATTCAAAACTTGTAATGTTTTGTATACCCTTACATTCATCACCTCTGATTAAGACAATGAGGATATTACTTGGTAATTCATTATACATTTACTGACAAATTACAGAAATAAAATACATTTGGAAAAGGAGCAAAACCCTTCATTTTCTTCCATCTCAGATTTTTATATAAATCTTCCATAATTTTACAGTAATGACTACAGTTACTAATGCTCACAGAAAGTTGTACTTTTTAAGCAGAAGAAAACAACCATGTCACAATGTCTACTACATTTTTTTAAAATCTGAGCTCTACACCATCCATGGAAACACACACGTTTTCAATGAAAGCTAAATAACGAATTTTTTTTTCTCTCTAATTAAATTTTAAGTCTTCTCTCCCCAAATATAATGGAAAGGCTGCAAAAATACAAACAGAAAGTGTAGCAGCACTGTGATCAAAGCTTTGAACTTAGATGAATTAAAAAGTCAGCAAAGCACTACAGAATTCCACATACATGTGGCTAAGGTGTGTGCACGGCTGCATAACTTTGAAGAGTTTTTAAGTGAAATGAAGGGGTTTGGAGTTAGTTTGCTTTACTGAAAGACTTTCCAGGATCAATGTTAATGTTTGTTGGATTTTGGAAACATTCCTGGGAATTCCCTCTTTAGGCTATGATGTGCAGAACACTTTTATTTTTAAATATGGTCTTAAAAACATAATTCTGTCATCTGGCTGATCAGCTGTTTGCCATTTTGTGCTGCTCTCTGCCTAAGCAAGTACTTGTACAATATCACAACATGAAGAATTCCATTTACTCCCCGGGGTTTACGGACAGGACTCAGGGTACATGCTTATGTGTGCAGCATCCAGGTTTCAGTGGTAAGAGAAACTTTTTTTCCTAAATTTAGCATTCTCATTTGTGATGGGTGGTTTTGACTATGCAGCATTACTTCCACAATGGAATTTTTATATCAGCCTAATGTGATATAAAATTCAAAAGATAAAGACACACCAGGTGACTGTAGGTTATGTTTAAATGGACATAATAAAGGTTCAGTGTGCAGATGTCTGACGCTGCATTAGACAAGGCTGGCACTCCTGTTGTTTACATCCAGCTTCATCCCCGGTCGTTCAGTATCCGACACTGCCCTGCAAATCCAGCTGCGACAAGCAAACGCTGGAGCTCTGCCTAGGGAAGTTTGCAGCCTGCCTGTCAGAAGGGCCTCAGAGGGTGAGGAAGGAAAGCCCAGTTACGGCAGAGTGCAGTACTTGCAGTAAGCAGGATGGAAATTATCTGGGCTCCGTGACTGGGGCTGCACATGTGGCACTTTTTTTGGCAGAGTTTCTTTAAATACTTGCAGAATTTAAAGGCACGCACTGTCCAACAGAGGCCTACCTTGCAATACATTAACCAGATCTTTCTAGGTTGATTAATAGCTTCAGTCTTTTGTTGATGGATTTTTATTTTTACTTTTTTTTTTTTTTAACTGCAATAGAGCTGGACCCTATGGTACAGAAAGAGATAATGGATGAAATCTCGGCTCTCCTGAAGTCAGTCACAAAACTCACTGACTTCATTGGAGCCACGTTTTTATCAACTGTCTCATAATACTTTGTATCAGCCATATGGAGGAGATTTAAAATTGGCTTTAGAAGAAATAGAAATTAGCTCCTCTACAAATTATTTGCATGGGTTATCTGGGGGGCTTTTCTCCAGGTAATATAAAAGGCAACACAAAGTATAAGCTGCCAAAAAGACAAATAGGTATATAACATTTTGATTTCCTGTAACTACAGCATAACTGAACTAAAATATTGTCTTAAAATCAACAAGGTTGGATTATTCTATGTAAGACCACCTGGTCTGATGTAGATGATGCAAGGGCATGGGAAGACATTCAAAGGCACAACAGGCTATTTACTGTTCATGACACGTTTTAGAAAATGTGAAACTGTGTGTCAATGACGCTGTAACACGAGAGGCAGTGAGTTAAGCAGGAGGGACAGTATTCATTCACAGCCCTCGCTTTTGTATATTTAGTGTTATTGAATTGTGCTTTCCCTTGATATTTTAAACAGATGCATCATAATCTCAAAATCTGATTTAAACCATAACACCAGGAAGCACAATTTTGCTAAAAGGGGAGGGAGGGGAAAAGAAACTGCTGGACTCCCTGCCACTGCCACAGTTGTCTTTTCACAGACAGTTTTTTCTGATCCATTAGCCTGCCAGACAAGGATGGCACCTACCCAGTGTAAATATTACATTTTCAACATTTGGATGGCATTTTGAGCAATATTTCTTATCCCCTGAGAGTGTACACTTTATAAATACAATATTATCTGCAATTCAGAGCTAGGTTGTGGTAGGATATAACTTTATAATGCAAAAGATATTTAAAGAACACTGTGTATGGATTCACTTACTGAAGAATAAAACTTCTTCCTCTCAGTTATTTTAATTTACAGTGAAAATTACTTAAGCACAGCATCAAAACCACTTTTTTTTTTTCTGGAATAGGGAGGATCCAGACATGATTTTAGAGGAATAACTCCATGTGTAGACAAGATTGGTTGCTACTGTTCAGCATAATCTGCACTGTGCATATCTTGAAGTAGAAAGCCACACTAGCATTTTTGGGAGCTAATATCCTCATTGGACTAAACTCTTCACTGTGTATATTCCAGTAATATCCCACTAACAGTGCCAGATGCTGACAGAACTCCTCGTTGGAAATAATTATGAGAGTCAATCCTCATCCACTGCAAACAGTGAATCTTAGAGCAAGAACCTCTCTGTTTTAAATCCTCTTTCTTGTCAAAGAGAAAATCGGCCATATTTGGATGGAGCCCCAATACAATTTCTTTGTGTTTGTTGTTCTACGTAAAAACAACATAGCTGGTTTGGATAGTCTTGTGTAGGGAAGGAGGAACCACACCCAGACACAGCAGCTCTATCACATGCTTAGGCTGAACTATATGCCTTGAAATTTGTGTTTGCAATGAAAAAACCTGATCCATCTTTAACTGCAGAAGTATTGCTTAGGACTGTTTTAATATATACCAGATATAGTCCATTAAACTGGAATAAATATAATCCTGATAATACTAGTTTCACATTTTTCTGCTTGTAGGTATTTTTCCATACTCATATTCTGCTGTTTTGAAAGAATGTCCTTATTTCCTGACTTGGAAGTACAGAGCAATGCATTTGTCTCCTGTTCATTTTCCCGCCTTCCCTTCAGTTTGTGGCTCATGACCCTTTGTGTCTTTGGCCTTATATTTACACACTTTCAATAAAATATTATCAGCTGCTGGGTGATTCTTATTTTCCAGTTGCTGCCTGCAGATACCAAACATGGAGGTCTGGTAGTACAGTAAGAGGGCAGGTCAGGGAGCCAGTAAAGAGGAAGCCCCACACCCACCTGGCTAAAACAGCAAACTGAAAAAGAAGTTACAGATTTTCATAATGAAAAGCTGTGTATAGAAATTCATGGCTTTCAGGCTGGTAGAAGTGCTTTACCATGGTCCTGAAGGAGAGACACATCAGTGTGACTGGCTGACTCCAGGCTTGTAATCAGAGCTGGGGAGTCTCAGCTGGCATGGCCGTGGCTTTCCAAGAGCCCGTGGAATGCCTCGTGGTGCCCCAGTGCAGGCAGCCAGGGCACAGTTCTCTCTGACAGAGAATCAGGTCTTACATTTCAGCCTTTGTTGCTGCAAAAATAACCTTGGAAATAAGAAGCCTGAGTAAACTAAGGAGCTGGCAGGAAGCTTGGAATAATAGTTCTAAGAAGTGTGAATTGTGCCCATCAAATGTGATAACTTAGAGGCCTGATAACAATGCATTCAGAGCCAGACAATATTAACTCTTGATGGCAAGCCCAATGGTAACACAAATAACTGGCTAACCTGCTCATCCCACTGGGGGAGTTCCTCCACATGCAAGGAAATGCAAATTTACTAGGGCTTGAGCATTCCCAGGAAAAAGGAATGCCCCAGTTCAGTACCAGGACATCTCATTCTTGTCACCCTGCTCCCTTGGTAGCATTGTGTATTTTGCTGAATCAGCACGAGGGAGGTGAAATGGGGAATAAGCAGAAGAATCTGGCTTATGGCCCATATCAGTAGTTAGACACAATGATCTTGGTCGATCTCTTTCTCCAATTCAAGATACCCTCTGATTCTGTGAAAGCAATACAGGATAATGTGGAATGCTATGGGAAGGACTGATGCATTAAAATTTTGATGATTAGCAAGAACAACAAAATAAGTTACTGAGTGACAGATACCTGCTTTGGCCTTATACTAGTATGAGTGATACTAAGACCAGTAGTCCCATTTTTGTCTGAGGAGTTTTTTTCATACAAACCATACAGACAGTTACACCAGGATATCTGAGAGTGTAACACGGAAATGAAACCAAAGTCATGATGTCATGGGCGTTCTCAACAGTAAAGTCTCATCTTCTTGTGTCACTGTTCCTGTAGCAGCTGAGCTGAATAACTCCTCCTGAAATGCTTTTGGTCCCTGGGACCAAAGGCTTAGGATGGATCCTGTCACACTGCCTGGAGCCCCTCTAACACCCTGAAGTTCTGCCTTGCTCAGGACTCTTCATAGCACCCAAAAGCACCCATCCACCCTTTCCTCATGGTTTACACATTCAGTCCATTAACCAGTAAAGCATCTTGGTCAGCTCCAGGCTCCCATGGTTTAGCTGTGAGTAGGGTCAGCAGAATTTTGAAATAAAATTGGAAGGCACATATCTTCTGGTAGAGATTGGTGTATATACCTTCTGGTATATACTTACACCAAAGCTTAAAGTGAGTAAACTATCATCCATTCCCTGCTTACTGTTGTTTAGAACGTGCTGCATCTGAGAGCCAGAGCCATCGGAGTAAGGAAGAACAGCTGCAGTATCTCTAATGACATCCAGTGCTAGAAAGTTCTTTGAAGTTGCATAGCTGCTGTTTCTTCTCTATGATTTCCAAATGTGGTGGCAGGGGGAAGAATATCAATGTTAAAAGCCTCGGTTAGTCTACTTATTTGGACAATTGTTGTCTGTGTCACTTATTTTTATGGTGATCTGAAGAGGGAAAGCAGAGAATTTTTTTGATAGTTATAAAACATGCATTATTTACTTCTGAGAAAAAAAAAAAAAAAAACAAAAAAAACCACTCTATATAGTATTTGTCAAAGGCCAAAGGCCAACATACTTAGGCATTTCCAGAAGGGCATTTTTACCTTATTATATATGATTGCTGATACTGTGCCTGGTCACTGGGTAGATGACAGGGCATTTCTAAAGTGCCACCACCATTTTCCAGCATCATCCATCCAGTGACAGTGACACTGTTGCTTTAAAATCCATCAGAAGTTTGCTAATTTTACTTTATTCCCATTCCCATCTGTTATTCCAATACAAAAGAGGGCCAGAAAGAGTATGAACCAAGCCTTAATGAGCTCACTCCTCAGACCTTGCCAGTCACCGGGGGCTGCAAGTTGCCATGTCCCTCTTAGGAGGGTCAGTACAGTCCTTAGTGCTCTGCTTGGCCAGTTTTGCCAGCCAGTGTAAGAAAATACCAGTTTGGAAGAGTTCAGGGTTTCTCAGGGGTGTGACATGTGTGGGAGGAGGACTGAAGCCCAGGGCTGGCAGACCCCTTTTGGAGCTGGATGCTCTGACTCAATGCACACAAGCTCTTCCTGGAGTAATGCCAACAAGTGCTAACACACCTTACACACAGTCCTACAGACTGTGAACACCTAATGCTGCACTTGCTCACTGATAAAGTGTATCTGGACCTTGTAGCAATCATAACATTCACTCCAGAATAGGTGTGTTTTACTGGGCATTGTAGATCATTACTTACTCCATGGAAAATAGCAAGACTGTATGCCAAAGGCCAGATTCTGCTTTGTTGACTTAAATATGCAGGTTCTTCAGGTGACTGCAGCAGGAAAGTTACTTTTCAACATGAGCAGAGCCAGCAGAAACCCTGGTGCTGCAATTAGTTCTGCAAGCCCAGTGAACACAGTGTGGCTACACATGGCTGGCCACTGGCTCCCATCAACAGGTGGGGTAGGTACAAGCCTTGGCTTGTGTTGTAGCTGAAATAGTAAGATTGACATAACTAGTTCACTGTTTTTATTATTTTACTGTTTCAAAGCACTGAAAGGACTTCAAGGATTTTTTTTTTTCTGGTACTGCCCGACATTTTCCATCCTTTGTACATGCAAGTACCAGTTTATAACAGTTGGTATCAGGTAATAAATTGGGAATCAAGGGTATATATGCAAGAGCCTATAACAGCATGGTAGTTGAAAAATAAAAACAAATCTCAACTGTTACTCTGCCAGTGACCCAGAGAAAAGCAAGAATATAAAAAGAAAACTGCTGACATTTAAATGCCCACATAAGAATACTAAAATACAAAGCTGCTTATGAGTATTTTGTAATAAAATACTGTCCTGATAATAGATTTTGTTTCAATTTTGTGCTTATATGTGATTTTAATGTATCCAAACTATATACTGTTTACATACGATATACTGTTAAAGTAATTTCCTCTTTTGATTAGATGCAACAAAATTTGAGGTTTCTTAAATATAATTGCCTGGAAAAGGGAGCTGTTAGAACACTTTTAAGTAAGTCCCATGATTGACGTCTCTAGCTTGTTGAAATAAATACACAAGTAAAGTTAATCACTACATGGTTTAAGAGAAGGAATTGCCCTAACTTTTATGTATGACTATGTTACCATGTTTAGATAAATTGCCTGATGTAGGTCATTAAAGAGGGACCAATTCATTTTTGTCTGTCCTAAAAAGGGCTCGGAAAAACATGGTTTCTCATCAAACATCCACTGAAAAGACAACTCACTGTAATACACTGAGATAAAAAATGGGTTCAGGAGGGGAACATGCTTCTTTATCTGGTGGGTCCATTATCCCAGTTGTCCTTGACAGTCAATGAAGAGTCACGTAAATTTACATTAATTGATTTTATTGTTAATCTGCCTGAAATTTTGTAAGTCAAAAGGAGAAAAAAAAAAAAAAAAAAAACTGAAAAACATGCAATCAGCCACTTTATATCATGTTTAGCTGTAAAAAAAAATGCTGTTCTTCCAATCACCAGCAAGCTGCAGAATGCTTTGCAATTTTTACACACACTTTTCTTTCATCTAAAGCCACAACTGTCTATATTTTACATTGCCATCTCTAACATTTATATTTTACCAGTATGGGCTGCAGTGTTACATTACAATGGTGCTGAGCCCACCTACCTCTAACATCTCTTTTAATGAGGTATTTTCTCCCACAGTATTGGAGATGGCCTGTAACATAAAAAAACACTTTCTCAGTACAGGAAGATTACAACACTGGATATTTCAGTTCAAAACTACACAAAAAAGACCTTACAATTGGCACATGTTTCTGTACATTTCATTTGCAAAGATGGAAAAACTACAGTGTAAAGTCTACTCAGAGAAGACTTTATTAACTTCCTTAACTTCTTTTCTGGTGATTGGTATTCAAAGTGCTGTGATAACTGACTGAGTTCTACCTGGTTAGCTCTTTAACCTTACTCCTCCCACACATTGCTGTCAACAATGCATCCAAATAATCAGCAGAGTAGGATGTGAGTTGTGTTCTGGAACTAAATATTACCTATTTAGAAAAGATTTCAGATATGGCAGTGCTAATCAGAGGTGGGCAAAATACTCCGCTCAAGTAATTTATTTATCAGAATGTTACACAAACAATTTTTTTTTTAATTCTCCAAATGAAATAAAATGATTTTTTGTCTTTTGATTCAAGACTAAAAGATCAATCAAGACACTTCTAATTGTGCAGCATTTTTGAATTCCTAGTACTGAGTATGGTGTGTAGCTAGAGTCAAATTTGCTTGTGCTAATTGTCGACAATTGAGGTGATGATTATTTCATCAACAGCAAGCTTGGTTCCTGAGGGTTTGATTTGGAGGGAGCCCAAGTCACTCCTGTCTGCTGATGAAGCTGTTCCACTGTGTTACCCTCCTGTCAAAATGGGTTAACAGAGTGTAGCCCATGGCCACCATGCTACAAGAGTAGCATTTCTAAATGAAAGGTCCTGACAAAAGAGGGGGATGAAATCCTGTCATAGAAAGGAGCTTTTTCTTCCTTTACTCCCAGTGAGTTACCCAGCTCACCGAGGACAGACGTTCACTGCATGCACACATCTGGCCCAGCCTCTCTTCATGTACCATCATTCATCAAGTCCTGTCATGTTAGCCTTGCTGCCCACATTCCCCCAGCACGCCACAGAAAACTTTCCTCTCAGCACCTTACATTTCACTGCCTCGTAGGCATCCTTTGTTCACTTTAACAACAAAATGGTGCCATTCAGGAGCTGTAGCAACATAATTGGTACTTACACAGCACAGTCCTCCAGTCACTGAGACGTCTGCGAGTGCATGGTTGGGCTGGGATTGCTGCAGTATCATTCACTGCTCCAAAAAATGCACACTTGGTATTTTCATGATGCATTTTGTCCCTGCGATTTCAAGAATGCTTTGTAGATATTCATTCTCTCTATGTATGTACTAGGTGAAGCTGGGAAGTATTAAGTCTCTGTGGAATATGAGAGAAGAAAAATATGAAGTTATACACGTCTCATTACTGCAGTATAGATGCTGTGAACCCTGGTGGTCAAAAGCACAATTTCTGCTCTTTGAACATAATTTCAGATTTTTCCACTTCATATCTCAGTCCTGACAGCAAAGTAGGCCAGTGTATTGCAACTTTATGACTTTTGAGACCAAACTCATGCAGACAGAGGTGTCCTGCTGCCTGTGAAATGGAAGGCTGCAAGGACAGTGCCTCCCAGGTATGACATCCATGGAAGAAGCATGGACCGGACCATCAGGCAGTTCATGCAATTCATAGGTTGAGCCACTCCTCAAAGGGTGATATTTTAACTTTTATTTTTACTGCATTTCATCTTTTGAGTGCCTGTCTGAGGCCATTTTTAGCAGGCTTCCATCACTTACACTTAGCTCATTATGAGTGAGGACAAGGGGAGAAGCTTCTTACCTCTGTGCTTTAATACACTCTCCCAGTCAGTTCATGAGTAGGAAGATAAGGGAAATGTGATGTACCTGCAATCTCCTGATCCCTTTTACCCCACTGTGGTTCTTGTGGTTTTGGGAGGGTTTTTTAATTGTATTTCCACACACATTTATCAGTTTCTTCTTTTCCAACTACCCCTCAAAGCCTGGGTTTTGCCTCTTTGCCTTATCCAGCACCCTTGCCCCTTCTCTTTTCTCTGCTGTTTGTTCTAGATGACTACATTAGACTATCATTCACCAAAAGAAAAGTATGTTATTTTTTTTCTTAATTTTCTCCATCACATCCCATTTGTCTCCTCAGTCATCACAGCTCTCTTATCTTGTCAGGCTCAAAACCTTGGCACCATCATTAGGTATTTGCTTTCTGTTGCCAGTATCTATTCCACTACTCAGTATTATAGATAACCTTCCCCTAGTACATCTGTTTTCATCTCTTTCTGTACATCTTCTCGCTGTTCAAACTGTGGAGTGACTCAGCTCTATGCAGCCTTTTCTTGACATGGCTCTGGTTGTGTTTGTTTAATGAGATTCACCTCAAACAGTCATTTAAAATTCAGGCATGTAGACAGAGCAGTAGGTCTGTCAACGTGTGAATCACTTGGATCAGTCTTTGAGTTGAAAAACTAGCAATTAACTCAAAAATAATAAGCTGTTGAGGTTTACTAATGGAGAGGCAGACAACTGTGCTGTAGATGAACAGAGCACGGGTCTATTCACAAACCCTAAATTAACCTATGTATTTCAGAAGAAAAATGAATTGTTAAGGATCTATGTTCTTTCCTCAATGTTTGACATGCACCAATACTGTGTCACTGTGCCCTGAATGTCTTGCTGCTTGCCTGTGACACAGTCCACGAGGCACAACAGCTATGAAATGTGGATCCTTCCGAGACATTTCATGCTTGTCAGCTTGGCAACCGATTTGTGCTGGTGATGAGACTTGTCTGAGTTGCTGGGCATTGCAGGCCTGTTTCTGTTTACCCTGCCAGCCCATTTGCAGCCAGCTGTTCTCCAGCAGGAGACAATGTTAAAGCAAACACACACATGGAAATTGTCTGTAATAATTAAGATCCCAAGGCAGCAAGTCCCTTAAACATGTGTTTAACTTTGTTTAATCAGGTGACCAGTCTAAAGTTTCTTCTGAAATGTCTTCTATACCCATCCTATTAAAATTTCCTCAAGGTGATAAAAAACTAATTATGTTGGTCTTCCATGCATATGTCATCCAAAAATGCCCACGTGGCTTCCAAGTGGGCATTTTCCTGCAGCTATTTCAAAATTTTTTTCATATTTTTGATTCCTCCCCCTGTTGATTCTTCTGCCCACCAAATCGTCAAGATGTTGATAATTTCTCTTCTCACTCATTATATCTTTTGTTATTTAAAAATAGAAGAAGACTCTTCATTCATGTTAAAAAAAACTGTTTATATATCCTATCTCTGCGCCCAAGATACCATGGCTTATGTGCTCCATGGGAATAAATGTGCTCATATGTCTTCGAACATGATCATCTTGATCATTATCATCAGTATTTAGGAGATGAGCTTCCCCATATTTTGTTGGTATTCATTAGAAGATCAAAAGTTGTTGATATGCAGAAATAGAAGTAGATATCTGTAGCAACTCATAATCTTGGAGAAAACTTGGCAATTAGACAGATAAAGCCTGATGTAATAAAAGGTTTTAAGACACATGACTTATAAAGTAGACATAGCCAGTCATGGGCTCAAACGTTTTTCTGAGGGACAACCCTTGTCAGACCATCTTTTGCTTCCCATTTTTGCAGATTCCCAATTTGGGTCTGACAGGTAAAGTACTTCGGCAAAACAGAGTTGCCCCTGTGGGAGAGAGGCTTTGGTGGGTTATAAGGCTGCAAGAACACAGAACAAAACTGTCAGCTCTCCCCAGAAGGGTGTCACTTGTCAGGAGCACCAAAGCAGAAGTTTGATGCAGCTGGGCAAATCAGCCCTGCCTGCAGTACAAGCAGGCTCACTGTAGCTTAGCTGGAGCTTTCAGCTAACACAATCCTGAGTTCTGGGTAGTCTGCTTCTCTCTTAAACAGTTGCAAGAAAAACTATCAGTAGTTTTAGAGCTAAAATTTTCTAAGAAGAAATTTAAGAGAAATTTAATGACCAGCCTTTACTGGAAAGCTTTTCTGGCCATTACTTCTCTGACAGGAAGTCTATCAGAAACTTGAGGTAAAAAAGCAAATACAAACCTCATACAGGTTTCTCTACCATGGTTAATTCTTAGCCTGCTACATAATATATACACAGACAAAAACCTACTTCTCAGGATCTGAGTATCAAGAACCTCCTTATCTCCAGTCTTGCCTCAGAGAACTGTATGCAAGCCAAAACCTCCTGCATGGTCACTGGCTCCCATGCAAATAGAGAGGAGCTACGCTGCTGCTCCTTTCCCATCCTCACATGGTAGTCTGAGGAAATACCAGAGCTAACATCTCAGCACCACTCCATGTTCCTCTGGAAAAATAACCCATAACACCAAAAAAGGGGAAAAAAAGCTCCACAATGATTACTGCCAAATGCCATTAACCTGCTATGAGCAAAAATGTACACCATTGCATGACAACAGAGCAGTGTTTCTATTATGATGGAGTATAGTGGAGCCATCTGCTCGCAGTGTGTGGCCTGAGTCTTGGGCTGCAAGAGTGTCTGAAGAATTTGTAGCACATTTCTGAAAGTCCCATCTCTACTGCAGATGTTTCCATCTGCACAGTAGTGTGGTGCTCTGCATCTCACATACCATAGCGTTTGCAGTCTCTTAATGTCTTTCATGGGTAGTTCTAATCATGCTGGTTATCATTTGCAACCACCCTTATGACTGGATGGCATGAGATATATTAATGGTGGTATTTAATTTCTGCAGCAGCTGTCAGAGGCCCTCAGCCTTCTGAAACACTGCTATCAGAAATAAAGGACAGGAGTGTTTCGTCACTTCTCTTGAGGGACTGTAGCTGTGGTGCCGCCATGGCAAACAGGCAACAGAGGGTTGCTGGTTTCTGAGAGTAAGATCTATTCATGCCCTTTTGCTCTCAAAAGAGCCACACTCTGGGGATGGTGCACACTTCTGTAGGTCCACACTGTCCTGTTGTGCCCTCTTCCTGTTGAAAGGGAATCTCAAAGAGGAATGTGGGGCAAATTCCCCCACATTCCCCAGAAGAGACCTGAACAAAAGCTAAGAAAGTGAAATTCAATGGTGTGGAGGATATTCCCCCTCAAAGCCACATAAAAATCATAAAAATTGAATCCTAGACATTAGGAACTCTTAGCCAGCACTTTTAGACACCATGGATACTTATTATCATGTCCACATTGTAGGGGTTTTGATAATCTACGATGTAGCATAGATATAGTCACAGAGACTTTACCTACCTGCATTTATCATTCTGGAAAGATCATGTCTATTAATCACAGATAAGAGCACAGTCTATTGTGTCCCTGACAATTAGAGCTCTCTGCCAGCAGAGCAGACACAAATGCTAAGATGAACGAAAACGAAGGTGTCTCTACAGGGTTCAGGTTGTTTGGTTTTTTTTCATAAAGTCTTGTACATGCTATAAGTTGGGTCTTGAATTTCTGAGGTGTTCTTTAAGTGAAACCGCAGCAGGGAAGGGAGGGCAAATACCTGTTTCTAGCTGCTACAAAGCTATGCTGCAATTTTCAGTAGGGTTGGAGTGTTGCCTTGTCTTTGTGAGCTGCACTAGAGAGAGCTCACAAAACACAGGTATGAATATACAGAAGCTGACGTGGTGCCCCAGCACTGAGCACACACAACTCCTCACTTTTGGAGGTGACAGGAATGACTTGAAGGAGAGCAAGAACCTTAGTGGAAAAAAAAAAAAAAAAAAAAAACAATGTTTGTAAAATGTTAGTAGAAAGGAGAAAGCGAAACTGTAGCAAAACAAAATCAAAAGAAAGAAATAAATGGATAAACAGATAGTAGATGTGATCCCTGGTTCTGCAGGTCATGGTATGAACTGTTTGAGTGCATTGGCCACTTCCCAGGCAGGTGTCACCTGTTTTGAGTCTGTGACTCTTCTACTAGGCTGGACCAAGTCTGCCTATCCTCTTTTATCCATGTTTTCAACTGCAGAACAAAGCTAAGAAACTTTTCCTGACAAAAGAGACATTGAAACTTTCCCCTGAAAATGTCTCAATTTGACCAATAAGCATGAACAAATTATCTAATCAGAAAATCCCTAATGATGGAAAACAATCTACCCATTTATGCCTGAGCAAGATCAAAACTTTCAGCATTTGGTTGTGCATTTTGCAATTTCAATTTCACTTTGTCTAGATAATAATAGTACAAAATAGTATTTTTACTGGGGTTCTTTGTCAACTTCGCGTGGCTTTGCTAACATCCCAAGTATTAAGCCAGTTTTTAAAAATAACAGATTTTTTCTGAAGTTCAATTTATTTATTGCTTCCACTGGACTCTTGTACACTCTTGAGGGTGGATCTCTGATCTTCATCTGTCAAGCATCTAGTACATAAGGCTGTAAAGCACTGATGCAGGAACTTGGAATACTGCTCTTGGCTTTTGTGGTTCCCAGTACAAGGGGTCCAGGTCACAAGTGTGTTTTTCAGGCAGCTGATGGTACATGCTGGGAGCTGGCACCTGGGAACCCTGAGGCAGCTTTGGGATACTCAGGGCAGTCAGAGCCATACCCTTCAGTGTCCTTTCTGTGGAAAGATGAGGGAGAAGCTGGGATCAGAAAATCCAAGCACATCTGGGTCTTACCTGCAGAAGGCTCTGAGATGGCGGGAGCAGGCACTCCCACTGCTGGGTGCATGCTCCAGACATAACCCTGGGTTTCCTCTCTCAGATGTGGCCTAAGGGGCTGCTGTGGTACAAATGATAATTTATGATACTAGCACATACATCTGTAAGATTAACATGTTCATAATAATTAATATATGCTTTCAGGGTGATTCAGCAGCCATAAAGAGCACTTTAATTTATTATTCTTAATTTCCCCAAAGAAGTTATCTGCTATGTGAGAAATCCAAAGCAGTCTTCTTCAAGCCCTAGCAAGATACACACTCCTAAAACAAGACAAAAATTGCTCCTGGTTTTTCCTTATAAAATTATTTGTCATTTATTTCTGTCAACATTCTGAACTCTGAGTAAGCTTGCTGCTCGAAGATCAGAGACAGAGAGCACATTTTAAGACTATCTGGGTTTTTTGAGTTTTATAAGTTAGAAGAGAAATAACATTTACTCTTGATTGCTATATATTTCCCCTATATTTATTTTCAAATCATCTGGGTTTTCTGCAGAAAACAGAAATCTACTTTTCTTGTCCTTTTATAGAAGGATTTCTTTATATTTTAATTCAAGAAGGCTTCCATTTGGAGAGAGTGGAAGGTCTTGAAGGAGGCTGCAGCATGTGTCACTGGGGCAATTGTGTATTTGTAGCACTTGTTCAGGAACCAGAAGTATAAGCCTTGGCTTGCTTGGCAAGAGAAAAGCCATTGGCATTCTGGGTCCTGATACAAGTTCTTCTGAAAAGCTTTACCCTTGCACACACTGCTTTCCCAGCGGAAAATTCATCCTCTGCTCCTGCCCCTGCTCTCACTGCAACACACCTGTGGAGTGAATCCACTGCAAGTGCAGTGGCATGGGGTGTTATGGCAGGAGGGACAGACATGCTCCTATTTAGCTAAAATGGTAGAAGCAGATTATTACAGCAATGTAGGCATTCATTTTCTTCTGTAAAGATGAATATTTTACTCTGCATTTTTCATTTACCCTTGTACATCAGATTTTTGTCTGACCAACAAAATCCTGTCATCCCATCAACCAGATCCTGACCACTCCCAATATCCCATTAGGACTCTTAAGAAGATTCTGATGTTCATGAACATTATGGGTGTTATAAGATAATGGTAATTTTTTTCACTTTTATGTAGAATAAGATGGGTCATTTAAAACTGTTTGCTTCAGGATCAAATTTCTCCCTTCTGACCATGCAGAAAACATAAAAGGCAAACTGACAAGCTGATATCAGCTGAAGCTTAGGGATCATTTAAAAGCTCTATTCGGGTTTTTTGGTGTTGGTTTTTGTTTTTTTTTTTTAATTTAGATAAATTAAGCTTAAATTCTTACATGCAACTGAACTGAACCCTAAAGAATCCAGAGCCTTGGAAATGTTCTTGGAGAGAAAAGGATTTCTCTACAACTAAGAAATGCTTTCAGAAATGTCAAGAAAGACATCTCTGAAAAGGCAAGTAAATGAAAATTTGTTGGAAGACATAAATGTGGTTCACGGGTGCTTTCTGTGATTGGGAGTGTTTGGAGTGTTGGAAACTAAGCCCAGGTCTCTGTCACTGAGATGAATTGATGTCACCTCAGCAGAGCTGAAACCTTGTTTGCCTCTCATGTCTGTTAGGAGGGCTGTGCAAAGTGAGTTGTCAGTGTGGATGCAGTCTTCAGTCAATAAGGGATTCTCATATGCAGGACCATCCTTCATTGTTTTACACAGGGACTTAGGATCCATGTGGCTTAAGCTGAGTTACATTGTGGGGACACAAAAAGGGAAGCCAGATGTGGTTTTCAGCTAATCAAAAGGTTTTGAAACTCCTCTAGAGATAAAGTAGATTTGTGTCTGAAACAGTGTATTAATATTTTTATTAAAATTTCATTGTGTTCAGGGACATGTTCACTAGCACAGGCAGAAGTGCAACTAAAAACGACTGAAAATACAGCACTAAAATATCTAAGAACTGCATCAACAGGCTCACTTCACACAGGCCACCGAGGAGACAGCAGATGTTAATGAACTTGAGCCTTTGCTGAGGTCATGTAGTAGCATAGGTCATTGAGTTGAATGAGTAGATTTACTCAAAAACATTGATAAGATGTGATTAGAGTACATAAGTATGGCTAAAAATACAAATTGAAGTCACACATAAGGAATCAACAAATAATTTGCATCCTGAAATATGAAACCCTTAACACCCCACACACTTGCTTTTAAATCATAGTGCTGGATAGAGATACTCCAGTATTGACCTCATACAGTCAGCAGCCAAAACTAAAAGCATCACACTAACCCAGTGCCTTTGCTTGCACTTAGCCCAGAGTGACATCATTGTGCTAAATCACTTGTACAGGCAGAACTGAGATGCTGAGTGTGACAGAGACATCTTCAAAAGAGGAATTTCAGAAGTCTGCTCTGCAGCCGTGATGCTGATAATGTTCAGAGTTGGTAAGTGCTGTAAAGACCATGTGCCATGGAAATCAAAGAAAGACAATCAGCCAGAAGTAATATATTTGCAGTATCCCCTGCTGCACAACACAGGCACAGGAATAAATTCCTGGGTAGCCAGTGATATCAGCTACATTTTTGTTGAATAGATACGTTTTTAGAAACCCTCTTGAGGTCCACTACACTCTGCCCTATTAGTTCTTCCTCCTACTGAAACCTTCTTATCTTCAGCCTTTTGTTGTTCTTCGTTGTCCTACACTTCTCCCAGATTTTGCTGGGGAAAACGTGGAATTTCTGTTCATATAGCTTGAGTTTCTCCCCCTTCCTGAAAAGCAGAAGGAAAGAAGGAGCAGAGTATTAGAAAAGCCTCAGTCTTGTTTTGATCTCAGTAAGAGTTTCACATAAGTTATAATAGCAGTCCCAAGCATAGAAAAGATTATCTATGAAACTGTTTCTATAATCAACATTTTGTAAATGTTATGTAAGCCAAACTGGTCTGCAATACCTAAACTTTTCATACTTTTCATGGCAGAGGAAAGATATTATAAATATGTAAAATAAGGCACTAGTACATTAACATAAATAACTAATAAATTGTAAAGCTTTGTAGAAAATAGAAAACTGCTAATGGAATAATGCACATTTGTTGATTCTTGGAGCAGACACTGGCCATACATCATGCACCAAAGCAAGTGCTAAGAGTATCAGCACGTAACAGCAGTATTTAAACTTCTTTTATGGGAGAGATTAAATAGTCATTAAAGCAGCCCATACTGAATCACTGGCTCCATTTTCTATTTTTTATTTGCATACAAGAGACTATCACAGGGTTTGGAGTTTTCATTAGTACTTATATCCTTAAAGCAATTACCTTCGTGTCAGTTGACCAAATTATCAATAGTTGACTAAATTATCAATAATGAAAACTGCCCTTCCAAAAGGACCAGCCCAAAGATCAGAAGCTTAAGGTTCAGTAATTCCATTGGTCATCCTGCCTCACTTAAGCGTGCCAGACAAACTTAGGAAAACGTTATCATGTGGTCGGTCATTCCATTTCTTGGATGCTTTGACCAACAGATACTACAATCAGCCAAAGGTGGTGTTGACTCCTGGCCTACAAGAACTGACCTAAACCCATTAACCATGGCATGTAGAACACAAAATACAGTGACAAGATAAATGATAATTACTGTTGGTCATCCTGGTCTGGCATAGATTTGAATGAAGGAGTAAAGGACATAGACAAAGGTACATGAAGATCAAAGCTCCTGCTTTATTTTTAGAAGTATGGATTTGTATGTAAAGATCTTGATTCAAGTATTTTCCCCTGCATGTTTCTGCAGCTCATGGGGTTACTCACATTCTTAAAGCTAAGCTGAAATGGAAGCCAAAAGTTACCACCCACATAAGCCTTCCTCCATTCAGCATTAGGGACATCAAGGACAAAAAGTAACCAGTCTTCTGAGGAGGAGACTATTAAATCCCATACATCCAGCCAGGGCATGGGGAAAGCCAAGTGCCATACCTGTGCTCTGGTATATGCTGCAGCTTTGTAAATTTGGCCCTTCCTTTTATTTAGGAATGAAAATACTTTAGAGCCAAGTTAAAGGGATGAATTGCGGATTGAAAGTCCTTGGGGTGTTGATGCTCTTTATGCCAGATAAAACAAATAACAGAGCTTCATGGAATGGAAATCTCCATAGTCTGCCATACACTGAATTTGTTTATGGTTCACTTGGCACAATTTTTTTCCCCTTGGACAATAAATGGACTTTTAAGCTTAAACTTAATTTTTACTTTAAGAAAGCTCTGGCTGTAAAAAATGGACAAATTAACAGCAGTGAGCACTTTCACACAGGAGAAAATGATTCATTAACTGTTCTTTCACCATTGTAGAAGAGCCCATTTTTGGCTGGTCCTCAGAGAGTCCAAGGATGCTTATAATACAAGCAACGTTTAGAAAAACTTCATTGCACAGAGAAAATTCCAGGCTTCAATTTTCTTCTTGAGAGAGTTCAGTACTTGCTTTATTCTCCATGTGTGTGTGTGCATGCGAGTGTGTGTGTATGCTTATACACAGAATTAGGTTCTAGCAAAGGGAAAGTGCATTTATGCAAAAAGCAATTAATCAACCACTTCTGTGCTCAGAATTCACTGAGGTAATTTAGGTACTTTAATGGCAAGGTAGTTTAGGTAAGGTATGCAATAAATGTTTCCCCCAACCCCTTCAAACAGTTAGAGTAATGGAAAATGTGCGTTCTAAATGAATATTTTCAGTAAAGTAATTCTTGTTTTAATTATTTATCAGTTAGAAAATATGAAATATAATGACATAGCAAACTTCTCTGGAACCTCTTTTCATGTTGAGGGAGCACTCTTACATTAGCTGGAGTTTTATGTGAGCTCTTACTAAAAGGCTAACATAATGCAGTGTGCAGCACTAATCTGTTTCTCGTAATATTAAATGTGCAGCAAGCACCTACCACAATGAGGAGACCCTTTGGATCTATTTGCAACATCTTCACCATGGCCTTGACCTTAGTGATGTCAGGCATATATTATATCTCCACTATAATTTACTATTGACATCATGGATTAAATTTGTTGTTTCAGCTAATGCAACAGAGCAAGCAAGGTAGATTGTGAAACAAAGCCAGCTGCTGAAATACGAGGGTTGTCAAGTATAAATTTACAAAAGATATTCAGACAGAGCACAGAAGACAAAAATAAATGGACAGAGAAGCTGTTTTTGACAGACTGCAAAGGGCTAGAGACTTAAACTTGAGCATTGTAAATCCAAATGTCACAAAACACTGCTACAGAATGTGAGACATGTCTATTTCTCAGGAATATAAATGGTGATATGAGACAAAACTTTCAAGATGCTGTGCATTTTTGCAAAGTCTATCACTATCTCCTGATAAGAAACTTAGTGATCTTTTCCTATTAGCCTTAAAAGAAGGAAATTCATCATTTAAATTCAGTGACCAACATAACAACTGTATTTGGGACAGGTAGTTTATAAAAATAGCAAAAAAAAAAAAATCTTGCTATAGTTTTTTGGATTTCTAGAAAAATATATTAAACTGACTGATATGTTTGTTCCCTTGGTGAAATTTAGCCAATCATATATGATTAATTCTTTTTTGGGCATTCATAGGGATAGATGGTAGTTTTCGGCTGTTGTGTTTCTGTAGAAGAACAGCACTATATAAAAATAAAATCCTTTTTTTACTTTTGAGGTGTTATGTCAGTCACATAACTCAGGGTGGGTTTTCTTCCCAAAGCTTTTCTGTGATTCCCAGAATGATGTACTGCCTGTCCACCTGAGAAAGGATTCAGTAAAGAGAGACACCCACAGAGCAAGATGGGCAGCAGTGCTCATGCAGGCCTGCAGCTGAGGCTGGGGAGCACCCTGCAATGGCCTCAGCTTCCAAATTCTCATGTCATGAAGCCAGTAACTGAGGCTGAAAAACGAGGCACAGCATGTTGGCCAAAGGCTCCACCTTGGAGACTTTCAGCTCTGTGTTTGACTCAGCAACAAGCATGCTCTTTCTTACTTCTTTGCAGTTGAGGGAATAAATCTAACCTGAGGAAATTAAACTCTGACTCCATGACCTAAATAAGTTGTCAGCACAGATTTAAGAGGAACATATCATAGTCACAGGACCATCAATGAAGCAACTGTGGGTTCTACCAAAATATAAACAGGGGGCGCTGTTCTGGGATAAACGCAGAGATGGGAATGATACCTTTCTGTGTGACATCTGGAATAACTCCAAAACAGCTGCATTTTGTGGAATCCTTTCCTTCAGTGCAAATTCATTCATGGCCTGAGTGATGGGGTGGCTACCTCTAGCAATTGAAGAGCAGAGGAGGTAAAATAGTGGTTAGCAAGAGCAGGGTTTGCTTTGAGGGAGTTCATTGTTTCTTGTTGGATTTTTTCACTACTCAAAAGGCCTAATCTTAAATAAAAATTGGGATGGGCTAAAGCCAGGTTTTGACACATTCTAAAAGCAGTGTTAAGACAAATGGTCTATAGCTTTCTGCTATTGTATCAAAGATGCTGTGGAAGATGATCAATGTAGGCCAAACACAGAGAGATTCCACACTCCACTCACTGCAAACACCTCTCTGGAGCAGCTTAGATACACTGTGCTGCAATAGGTAAGAGCAACAGCATGCCACATGAGCTTAGCATTAATTTTGATTCATTTTGCAGGTCAAGCATGAAATGCTTCTTGTAGTGCTCTCTGGTACTAAACGATTTACACCAGTTTAGAATTTTCCAATCTTAGCACCAATTATTTGTGACAATTTCAGATAGCTATCTAATTTTGACAATGCAGTATTCACACCTAGGACTTCATTCCCGATATATTGATTTCCTCTAAGCTTTGCTTTTTTTGGGAAAATCTTTTACATTGATACACCTGGTTAGCAGATGTGGCTTGGCTGTTATATGTAATGCAATTAATCTGGAAGGCTGGCGTCACAGGACTTTCTGTGATGCTGTGGCAGCATTATTGTGATTCATTAATGTCACTTCCTCAGCAAGTTGTAATTGGCAGTGCATATTGTTTCTGTAAAAAATCAGTCACTATGGTGGTAGGAAAAAGAATGGCATATTTTCTTTTCTGAGGAAAACAAAGGTTATCCTTGTTTACACATCTAGTGTGAATGTAAAATGAACAAGCTCCATCCTTAATTTGCCTCTTCTACCTCACTGCAAAGCCTAGGTGTTAGAGGATGGCGTTGAGATGCATTCACCAGACAAAAAGTGTTTCCTATTATTAATGGCTGGAGGAGCCCTCTGTGTAATCAAAGGGCACAGCTGCAGTGATATACGGCCAGTGACAAACGGAGAGATCTTTCCTTCTCACTGCTACAAGCTTGCCAGCTTGCAGCCAGCAACTTCCAGCGCTGTATATCTGCAAGATAAATAGCACGAGATATGAATATACGCAGTGCTTACAGTCTTGAAAAGTATTGTTATATCCCCCACATACAATCATTCTAAATATGACTTGAGTGCATTTTTCACAATTTCAGAGCTATTCTTGCTGCTTGGAAATAGATACAGCTTCTGAGCAGAGATTTAAAACCTCCTAACAGTGCTGCTTTCGGAGGTCTGGTTTGGAAGCGGATGTTGTACAGCTGATGGTGTCAGCAAAGCAGCTTTCATGAGATTCATAGCTCTCTTTTGCAGTGACAGGCAGCACTGAACTTTTCAGTGAAAGGAATCAGCTAAAGAATATGCAATAAATATTTTTTAATTTTCTGATGCGCCTATGACAAAGCAATCTGAAGAAAGAAACTCCTTCTCTTCAATATGTGTGTATTTCAGAAAAAGCCATGTTAGCCATTTCTTTTGTGGTTCTTTCTAGTCACGTTCTAGTCCTTTTGTTTTTACAAAAAAAGATATTCTGTGTAGCACCATTTCCTTAAGCTAAGGATGTATCTGAACTGAAACAGGGAGCAATTGCCAGTGAAAAGCAAACAAAGGTTCTTGGTAAATAAAAAATTATGTGCCCTTTAGCCTGGTTTGCTGTTGGTATAAGTGGGTCCAGATTTCCACAAACATGAAACCAAAGCTGTCAGTGGGCAAGAGCAGCCCTTGCATGGAGGCAGTGTCAGGAGGGTGTCCCCACGCACATGCAGGCACACAGGCACATGCACACACGGAGGAAGTTGGTGCCGCTCTGTGACCTTTCCATGAACTTTCTCGGAGATGCAAAGATCAGTCAAGAAGCCAAAGGTCAGCATTCATGCTGGTCACAAGCAAAAATCCATTTTAACCAGTCACTGGAAAAGTGTTTCTGCCCCTTGAGTTATCTCAGCAAAATACTAATAATTGCATTTTGTATAGAGGAAAATTGACTCAGTCAGTGTTTAGTGTCTCAGCATGTCTCAATGTTGCTGCACTCATTTGACAACTTGTTGGAAGCTATGTTCACTTTTCCCTTGTAATATATCTGTGCAGGGGAAAGATGGAGTTAAATAATATGAAGGAAGTGGCACAATGTGAGAAAAATCTGGTAATTCAGAGTGAACAGTGCCACTGCTGGTGTTCGTGAGACACAAAAGTATGAGCTGAAGAAAGGAAATTACATGTTGATTGCCTATGAAGAAAAACATTGAGTTAAAAGCAAGGCAACAGTAAAGGAAGTCTGCAATTTCAGTCGTAATTGACTTGTCCAGCCTCTCACACAGTACCTGGTATCAAATTATACCACAGTGATATCTTTGTTTAAATCAGAGTTAAAAAAAAAAGAATCAGAATGAAATATACAAGTAATATAATCCTACTTTCAGCAGGTCAGAAGTGAAAACAAATGTGGTGATTTTGCTTCTGCTGTTGCCTGAGGTGGACATTTGCCCATGTGACAGCATACAAGATACATTTTAGCACAAAACTCCCATTGACTGCAACGGGACTCTGATCGAACCCAGACACAGCGAGTGCTGTATCCCAGAAGAAGCACAAACCTCTACCATATGACTGTCTTTACTATAGCAGGCTGGGAGGATTTTGTTCTAAGAAATGAGTTATTAGGAACTTTATTTTCTTTTCCCTTGCCTTTGCTTTTCTCGCTGGCACAGTCTAATAAATTAATAGTAAAATTCCACTTAGGAAAAATGATGAGTGAAGCTCACGAGATGAAGATACAGAGATATGAAATTTTGGTTATGGATTGGAAAAGAATACCTTGAGTTTTTAACAGTATACTTTAATAACAGCAAGTGGTTAATACATTTTTATCTAACATATTATGAAATCTCTAAATATATTCTTCAACTCACAAAGTTTTCCAAGTAAAAGTAAAGGGAAATGAACATAAAATATTTTTTCCATATTGGCTTATTGGTGACTTCAATTATTTCTCATGCTTATTCTTTTATACAGTCATCTGGATTATTTTGACCACTTCCTCACATCTTTTAACTCCTAAAACAAATTATTTCACCAATAATTGCTCACTCTGGGGTTAGTTTTACTGTGCTTTCTTTTGTAAAAAACAAAATAACCAAAAATCCAAAACAAAACGGTTGGGTTTGTTGTCCAATTTTTGCACTAGAATATGAGTGAAAATGTCTCTGCACAACCCAAAACTGCAGCATTTCCTGCCCTGTCACTGAGAACTGAAGTGCTTTTCAGAACAGGGTCAGGAGCTGTCAGGAGCACTGAGGGTGCTTTGTGCCTGCCTGAGCAGTGGAAAGGCAGCTCCTCACAGCTGGGAGCTCCCACCTGGCCCAGAGCTGGGCTGAAGCTTCCAGCTTCTTCATGAAGGGGTCTGGGGACTATGGGCTCAGTGGTAATCCTAGATGAGGCTTGTGCTGGGATAGTAAAGTAAGGGATAAATTAAACAAGTTCATGGCAGGCAGTATTTAATATAATAATACAGGGAGGACTTAGAGCCAGGGCTACTCTTCTGTCTCCATTACAGAGGAGAATCATGAAAAATCCATTCTTTTAATCTTTCTGCAAATATTTAACTCCTTTTAAAGTCCTTTGATGATTGCATTTACTTCGTGCTTGTGCCAGCACTTCTGTGTATGGGAGTGCTCGTAGATCCTGAAGGGACTGCAGAGCATCTTCTTGTTCCATCAGCCAGTAGAGAAATATTACCAGGCAGCAAAGAAATGGTGCTGGCCAACTTCTACTCGGGTAGGAAAGCATCTTGCCAGGGAACACTCTGATCCACATACACTGACTTCTTTTAAAAGCTGGAAGAGTCTGAGAGGACTATAAAAGAAGCTAAAGTCATGCTAATGTTTTAAAATGGTCAACATGATGACTAATAGACATTCAACCTATTAAGATGAAAAGAGGTATCATCCCAGTCTTGGAAGCTTAACATTGGAGACAATGAGTACATAATTAAATGACGGCAGCAGAACATTCATCTTGACACATTTTCAGGGAAGTTAAGTCTTGTCAGGCAAACATGTTTTTTTTGGTTGTTTTTTTTTTTTTTTTTTTTTTTTTTTTGTTGGGGTTTGTTGTTTTCTTTTTTTTTAATAAAATAGCACATTCTGGTGATAAAAACCCCCAAAAAGCTACACAGTCACATTGAATGGTTTAAAAAACCCCCAACATTCAAAGAAAAAAAGAGTCAGGAAAACATGCCTTAATCTGTTGAGGTTATCCAAGAAGGAGTTAAAAAGTGACTTAATCAAAGTCTGCAGGTATCTACATAAGGAAGAGATTTCTGATAACAAAAAGCTACTTAGTCTAACAGAAAAAGGCACAATAAGATCCAATGGTTGGAAGCTGTCGTACTTTCTCTAGCATGGGCCATTAATCATTGGAACAACCTACCACAGGATGTGGTAGATCATTTGAAGTCTTTAAATCAGGACTGCATCTTTACAAAAGAAATCCTTCTCTCAAATAGAAAATCTGCATCTGATGCAGAATCTAAATTGTGCAAAGACTGAAGTGAAAGTCTTTAAAATATATTACATTAAAGAAAAACAGCTCAGTGGAAAAATTTCTTGACAAATTTATGGAAAAGAAGCAGAGAAGTGAAAGAAAAATGGTATTCTTTCTAAAATATATGTCTTCGGTCCTTTAAACACAGTGTGAAAAAGACATGCTTTTTCCTTGAAGTTCATCTGGTGGCATTCTGACTGCACATGGTGATGGGCTCACCAGTGGTTATTTATGAAGCTTGGATTCTTGGGCTTGGTTAAAAAATACCAGTTGGCCTCCTTTCAGTTAAATCCCATTCCTTTGAGGTGAATTTAATCATTCCTGAAACATATCTGTAAAACAGAAGCACTTTGAGTTTCCTACAGAGAAAAAAGGAAGATACCAGCCTGCAGGAAAGAATACAACTCTCATGTCAAAAAGAGAAAACAGATACGGTGCAATTCCAGGGCTATACTTATGAGTTCAGAATACCAAAGTTTATAGTCAGAGCTCCCACGAGGAGGGACAGGAGTATATGAGGATATTTGCTACTTCCTATAGTTAATAGCATTAAACATTTATATAATTCTAGTGCTCTGCTTTGATAGGAACTTCTTTGTGCTGGAAGCTGCAAACAGAAAAGGGCAGGGAGCAGACAATCCATGCACGGGAAGAGAACTGCAGCCCAAAGCCTCCAGCAGCCTGCACAGAAAACTTGAGCTGGTCTTTCAGAGTTGCTGCTGTGACAGAAAAAGGACTCTGGTTTCCTGCCTGCTTTGACCATGCATGAAAAGTCTTTCTCTGAAATTTTCTTTATGATTTTAGCCTCTGATATGCAAACAGCTGTTGGATAGAAGTGTGTGTTCCAAGTTCACTGGGCTTTTCATGATCAGAGAATAATAGTAAAGAGCTGGCTGCAGAGATTATGCTGGCTTTGCCCCGCCGGTCCTTTGGGATCTAGTAGTTATGTCCCTAACCCTTCTGTGACCTAAGCATATGTAATACATGTAGCATGGCTCGAGACAGCGCATAAGGAAATGAAAATGCATAGGGACATACCTGCTAATTTATTATCTGCATGCCAAGGCACACAGCGGCACAGATGCGTGTGCGTGCGTGCTCTGCGAGCGTGCATGCCACATGTGCACCTCATCCCCCGCTGCAGCAGGATGGATTCCAAATTAAAACTGGGACCTCTCTGGTAAGTGGTCCATGCCTCTACTGTTCCTGGAAAACCTGCTGCAATACAAATAAGAATCAGTTGCAACAATTCAGTACAGTTCCTACTGTCAAGTCTTTAAATTCATTAGCCATTTCACATACTTTGCCATTTACATTGCTGCATTACTTCTTCTCTTTCCATAAGCTTATAAAAACAAACAATTAGTTAAGACAATTTCTATGGCTTTTCTCCCCACACAAGTAATTTTTAGTCTTCCTTTTTCTAAAGCCTGCTATTGGGCTAAGCAGCATTTTTACACCCTGGGGTCTGTGTTTCACCAGTGATGGTCGCCAGATGAGGCTGTTTCAGACTGACACAAAGTACCATCTCCAGAGGCTGAACAGCTCTGAATTACCCCACAAGTGCTGCTGGCTAGAGAAACCAGGGGGAAGGCAAGAGGCTCAGCTGCTGTTCAGCATGTCACAGCACCAATCTGTCAGTCAGCACAGCCCAGATCCCACACAGAAACCTCCATGGGCTTTGGCTCAAACCTTAAACATTATAGTACTTTGGGACTGTGTGTGCATATGTGTGGTTTCTGGGTGTATGTTTTAATTTTGTTTTGTTCTGGAAATACCAAGTATGTCCTTTGAGACCATTAGAAATGAAGTTTATATAGACATGGTAAAAGACCACTGTAGGCAAGGATAATAAAATATTAAATCATTATGAGAGACATAACAACTGGTTTAAAATAGGAAGTGCTGAGTTTTCCAAATTCAGCAAGTATGATTATTTTTCTCTTTCATTTTCAGAGCACCTGTGATTATATAGAACTAATAATTTGAGAACTGAAACAAACTGGGTTTGTTTATGAACAAGCAATATAAACTCATCTATCAGACTCATCAGTATGTGGGCCAAATCATAAATTACCATCTTGCTGTTGGCTTTTAGAGAACAGTGATACTTCCTCCATGTGAAGATATGCCCCTTATTTTTGAATCAGGAAAGCTAAGAGCTTTGCTTCTGGCAAGGACAACTCTAAAAGGAATCATTCCTAATGCAATCTGCCCTTGAAATAAAGCTTCCTCTCATCTGTATTCCCTGTGTCATCTGATATGGGCTTCAAATATAAAATTTTCATTGTTTTTCTATGACATTGTCAGGATGGGAAGAAATATTAGCAACATGATTCCTAACAGAATCTGCATGAAGTCGTCACATATTTGACTTCCTGCTAGACATAAATCCATTATCCTACAAACTGTGTTGCTCACATGACATTCCTACTAAGCAGCTGCAGTTGATAAGAGCTATTCTGCATAATTTGCTTTGAAGTATCTTTTAAGATAGGATTAACCAGATGATGCATTCTTTTTTCCTTTCCCTCTTTCCCTCTGTCTGTCTTGGTGGTGGTGGTGGTGTCATCATCATCATGGTCCTGTTCCTACAGAAATGTTTGTGGACTGCAGATACCCACGTGGTATCTGTATACCTTGTGAGCAGTTTGTCTGTATCTTACACTAAATGTGTTTAAACCTAAATGTTTGGACTGCCAGAAAGAACACAGAGAAATCTGGAACTGCTACAATCAGAAAATAAAAAGCCACTGTAGTTAGCCAGTATGACAGTGCTTGAAAATACATCTGATTTACCAAGAAATGAATGTTCTGTCTTTCCATCAGCTTGCTTTCAAGTCCAAGTATGTATTGTTTTTCAAACACTTTGACATTATCTGAAAAAAAGAGAATAGTTTATATTTGTATTGAGTGACTAAATCCCTGCCTCAAAGACACTGAATGGTTTTGTATTTTCTTCCAAGGGATAGTTTTGTTATGTGGAGAATCACATCTTTGCCCACTTGTTTTCTGCATCGCTTGCATACACAATGCAAAGGAAGTAACTGTGAAAATGCAAATGAATATTCCCATGTAAGTGGTGCTAATATGATAGCATGCTGTACATCTGAGTGGCTCAGAAAACTAATGGGCACCATTCTGAATTGTGGAAACATGAGCTATGGGGGAAAAGTTGGAATTCAGATTTATTGCTTCTTTCTTCTCATTTCCAATGCTTGAATAAAAGAAAGAAACATTTAAAGGATGCAAGTTTAAGTATCTTAATCTCATCAGCTTCGGCTTGGCTTTTTGCTCTTCTATGTTCATATGAAGCACTTCATCAAAATTACATTACAATTATAAATAAAATCAAGGTCCACTTTTTATTAACTTTTGCTTTTTATCCTCCCTCTGTTTAAATGCATTGGCTCTGAAGTTTCCTGGCTGCAGCCGCTGGGTGTTTAGAGGCAATACTGCAGACTTTTATGTTTTATGGATTCTACAAGAACAATATAACATGATACTGACAATCATAAACAGATACTAAGTTGTTTCAGTTTGGAAACAATTGCAGCCATATAACCCTTGGTGGGCTCTTTTATATGAACTTTTATTTTTCTCCGTACAATGGCTAACATGGGAACTGTCCCCCCTCCAATAGAGCAGCTTGTATTTGCTCAGGAAATGGTTAAGTTACAGCTGGTCACCCCTGTTACTTCATGGAAATGCTTTGATTTGTCTTCCATACTAAAACAGTTAGAGTCATTTGTTTTACTAACAACTCCCCTCAGAGCAGAACCTCAATACCATCTTAAAGCAAAATTAACTTCACACATGACTTTGTCAAGAAGCTTATTTCCATCTCAGGAGAGTTCAAATTTCATTAAATCTGGACACAGTGTAGTTAGGAGGACAGACTTTGGAAATGCTACTTCCTTCTTTGTGCTGCCCATACTGGCCATTCACTCAAGGATTTTTCAGGTGACATAAAGGCAACGCTTTGTTAAGTGTATAAAAATGCCTGTACTTGACCAGGCTACCCAGCTTGGCCATTGCCAAGAGGGCACGGGGCAAAATATTAATTGTATCTCCAACCTGCACTCTGACTTGTTCAAAGCATAACCTCAAGGATGTGTCCACAGCAGCTACACTAAAATAACATTATTTTGAAAGCTTCTGATAATTTGTAAAATATTTGGCATATCTAAGAGTAGGGAATAATTCTGGACTGGCTCATCACTTTCAAAATGGGGAAAATGTAGCTGCAGCCTCCCAAATCGATTGACAAGGCAGCTTAAAGATACCAACAGGAGTAGATGGACAGAACACATGGGGTCTGTATGTACCTTACTCCACCCTTCTCTGAGGAGTCATATGAATATGAAGCTTTTTACTGTTAAATTTAAGTCCTGTAAGGAAAAAGAAAAAAAGGAAACAAAAAAATTATTGTAGTTTAATAGTGCTAATTCTAGTTTGTCTAGCATATCCAGATCAGTCGAGAACACCTTCTGGACTTGAAACAGAGAAAAATTAAAGATTTCTCTTTGTTAGAATTTCAAAGCACTTCACATTCACCACAACCCGCCTGCAAACAGTGAAGCTCAGAATACCAGCCTGTATCAAGTCATTAACCTTTTAGGACTCAATCAAAGCAGTGTTGTGTGACATTAATGAATGCTTTAATGTGGTATATAAAAGCTAACAAACATGGAAACTGGCAATGATTCATCAAATTTAATATTCCATCAAACATTTAATTTTGAAGACTGACACTTTTTAAAAATAAAGCAATAGACTACAAGTTCAGAAGAGTGCCTTTAATGAGAGTCATTCCCCTCTTTTAGGACTTTTCCAAATTGCATTTAGATGCCCAACAAAAGCAAGAAAAGTGCATAAAAAACTGAAACAGTTATGCAACCTTCTAAATAACATTTGAACATAGTTTATGGAATCTGTTGAGAAGAAGTGAAGGAAGTTGTCCTTATAAATACACTTGCAGTTTAGGTCACACATTGTCTGCAGTCATTGCTAGGAGGCAAAAGCCCTGTTGTAAAACAGCTGGGCTTCTTGGCTTGGGGCAAAGGCAAATTCCACAGCCAGAAACCTAATTAGATACTTTTGGAATTCACAGCACCCTTTCACGCTATGACCTTTTCCTTTCTCTGCCTTCCCCTTGCTTCTCTCCAGCTCACCCCCATATATCCTCCTTCCCCCTGTCCCCAGATGAACATCTGATCCTCTCCTTACTAAATATGTTGCTCTTTATTGCATAAATACTGTCTACTGGCCAAATTCAATCCTGCTGGTAATAAGACCAACTTGGAAGCCAACAAGTTTATGTCATGGATAAATCTGCCCCTGTGATGCATTTAACTTGTAAAAGACTCTGCCTATCCAGTCTCCTAAAAAAAAATTGAAAATATGGACTGCAGAGAAGTGATTTCAAAGAAACAGCTTTATCTGTCCTGGAAAAATTCAAAGTACCCAAAGAATTCTCATGTTGCCCTGGAAAGAAATGCAAAATAAGCCGACATTTTTTAAAACCCATCCACACATGGTCTAACCCTGCCCCACTGCCAAGGCACCCACCTGAATGCAGAAAGCCCAGGTTCAAATTCCTGGAGGGACTTGAACCTGGGTCTTCCACATAGGACAGGTAGATATGCCAGCTCCTGGTCTCACACTGGCTACTTTTTGGACTGAAGTAGCAATTCTGTTCTGAACCTGGCTTTTTTCACTGAAAGATTTTGTATCTGTACAAAGCATTTTTCATATTGACAGACAGGTATTTTTCAATGAACAGTGCCTCATCACAAATTTGCCAACCTCCTATACCCTCAGACAAACACATTCAAAACTTTTCTAAAAGACTAGTACACTTTAATTTAAATTTTATTTGTGTCAAGGGGAAATAATATACAAAAACACATAGATATAAGAATCTAGGTGTCTTATAAAATAAATGTGCAACTGATAGAAATGACAGGCTATTAAATGTCACTGAAGATGTATAATTTACAGTGAGACTATTATATATCATTTTCTTAAATTGTTTTTATAACATAAGCTGCAGTTCTTATCCAAACTAATTTCCAGCCAAAGAGCATGTTCCCTCACACAGATTTTTCACTTAACTAAAAACTGCAGGATTCATCCATTTAAAAAAAAAAAATATGATAAATAGGATATTTTAACTGAATTGGGTAATAGAGAACTGCTGTGCCACTCCTGAGAAATGTCTATAATTCACTTATGCCTTCTGGTATTTGTATAGCATGTTGACTCATGAATCACAGAGTAGCTATCATAAAAAAAACAATGTCTCCTTGACAAAAAATACATTTAACTCAGCTGAGATTTGCAGTTAAGATTCATGCCTACATTTTTAAAATCACAAATGCTATTACGTTACACTTGGGGAACTGTTTTGTAGACCTGTGCACGTTGGTGGTACATTTCCTGTTCCGAATCCCAGAAAGCACTAACGAATTGCTTCTCACCACGTTCCTGCAGCATTATTCTCACTTTGCAGATGGTAAAACTGAGGCAGAGGAGCTCAGTAAGGAGATCAGGGGAGAAGCAAAGTTCAAAGCTCAAAGCAGAGGGCAGAAGTAAATGCTGCTTTGGGCAACTAGTGCCCCATGTTTCCCATGGTTGCCAGCTCCAACAATAGGTACCTTGCTTCCTCTGCAACTACCCACCAGCAATACCTTTCCTCTAGCTGCCCTTTTGCAGAAGCAAGTGAACTTTTAAATTTTTTTTTTTATTTTTATGGAAATGTATCTTTTTCACCAGCCAAAGGCATTCTGATACGGTGTTGGCCCACGAGGAAAGAAACAGATGGGTTTAGGCAGATTTTTGTTAAATATGTAGAGCAGCTGGGATAAGAGCAGGTGAGAGGTGCCTACCAGGGGATGTCAGTATGCTTTTGTCACATCTGAAATGGTGAGAAATGGTACTTGTCACAATCATTGCCAATGGGAAAGGGAAGAAAATACCTACAGGCTGTGCAGAGGAAATGGTCAGATTTCAGTTTTCCTCCAAGGAAAATGAGTTCATCTCTCAAGGCCTGTGAGGCAGAGAGTAAATATCAGTTGGTATTTGGAGGGTGTCAGAGGTCCCAGGTGAGAGGACATCCTGCAGAATAATGTCCTGATATCAACAGAGAAAAAACCAAAAACCAGAGGGCTCTTTGTGACTTCAAACCCACAGAATATTGCCTCTGCCATGGCCACTGGGGATGCTCAGTCCTGGGCTTCACTTCACAACCAAAGACAGGCACCTTGGGCTGACTTCCAGTTCACCCCAGCCTTGTCTCTTCAGCCTAAAGGGGTTAAACATCTCCCTCAGCCTGGGCCCTAAAAATATCCCTTATTTCATATTCCCCAACAAGCGTGCATTTACTACATGCTATTGCTTTTTTGCCTGAGATACAATATTTCAATCACTGAAAAATACCATTCATTATAATTTGCAACTATTGTTTTAATCATAAACTAAACATCAAAGGAACACTAAGTGTGCATGATTGCTAAGTGGTCATCATCCTCAAAGTCCCCTGGAAAAACTAATTAGTATGTTACTGTATATTTGCATACCTGGGAGATAAATGTTGTTCACATCCCCTTCCCTAAGGACAGAATGGAGATGGTTCAGTAAAACACTCTACCTCTTAATATGCAGGGTTTGTTGTAGGAGCAGCTCAATTCATATTTCCACCAGTTTGATGGTAAGGGAGCAGCAGTAGCAATATTAATCTGCAGTAACCTGTCAGTGAACTCTACAGCTAATATGATGTAGTTATGATTTTACCATCAATCAGAACTGAACAGGCCCTGGACAATCCTTACAGCACTGCCTCAAAAAATCTAATTGTGCAAAAGCTTCATCAGTTTCCAACATTTCTTTTTTATCTGTCACAGACTTTTGGCCTACTACACAACCTTTTATTATTGGTCTTATTGCATTAGCTTGTAGGACAAAAAAGAAAAGGCTAAATCTGAGAGTCCCCCTGCATTCCATCATTTGTTACCATGTAGGATCCTATTTGACAGTTCCATATTATTTTAGATTTAGATAAATATTCTTAGGACATATGGTATTGCATGAACTTTTGAACCACTGATTGCCAACATATAAAAAAAAAGCTAGCAATATTTTTACCTCTGCATTTGCATATTCAAATGTAGAAGAAGTAGGTAACAAAAATGGGAGATTTAAGCTGTAACCAGGATTGGATTAGACAAAATGTAAAGCCAGACTTTATTTTTTCTTTTAATTAATTGTATTCACAGAGGAGAAGAGTAGTTGAAAAATGAATTATTAACAGCAAATATGAACTTCTACAGGAGTTAGAGTTCTACTAATAATTAAGATAACTGTTCATTATTCTTTTTAGGCATTTTTAGTACAACCATTTATTATGTAGTTTTGTAGCTTAAATTAGATGTAGATGTGTGTGTGTGTGTATAAATATCATAAAAGAAACACAGACAGGCATTCTCAGCCAGAAGCTTTCCTTCAAACAGTGGCCATAAGAGACTACAACTTGCAGTGAGAGACATTACAACCACACTATTTCTGGTGAGTTTACTATGCGGGAAGTTCTGGTGTAACTTTTGTGATTTTAAACATATAAACCCATCAAGGAAAATGAACTATTAACATTATCTGTTTAGTCATTTTAATCTTTTGCATCTTAAATGTAATCAGGCTTTTCAGAACTAAAATTGCTAATCAGCATGTTGGATAAATGTTTCCATTTTAAAATGTGCACATTTAGACATAACAGCTGGCTGTAAAGAATATATTTATATTTGTGATTTAATGTATCACAAACTTTATATTTGATTTCATTTAGCTTTACCAAGAAACTGAGAAAATTTTTGCTAGCATGATCTGTTTTGACAGCAGTTTTACAGCAGCAGAAAAGCACAGAGTAATAAATGAGGTGTGCATACAATGCATTATGTAGTCTTTAAAGCAAGCATGTCTTTTTAACAAAGCAGATTTTTTTACACAATTTCAAGTGATTTCATCTCTTTCTAACATGAGCTTTATTCATGCAAAGCAATACAGATTGTGCATAAACAGAACACAGCACTCTTCTCTACTACAACGGCTGTTCATTAATTTTGCAAACTGTGTTCCAAACTGAGGGGAAATATTGTTTTTAGAAGAATTCTAACTTCAAAGAAATATTTTTGATGATATGAACATCAAATGAATAGCTGCGTTTTAGCCTTCAATCAATCATAACGTAAAGTAATTGTAATCTAATAAAAATAGCCATACAAAATAAGGAAATGGCAGTTGCATCCTGTTAAAAACATGCAGGAATGCAACTTTGGAACTACTGAGAGAACCGAGGCTGTAGAAAGACAAAAACAGGATGTTAAATTCTTGCGACAATTGGAAGCAACTGATTTTTTAAGCACCCACCACCACCCGTGATAATTTGTTCAGCAGCCTCTAGGGGGTTCTATGCGACTGCAGAACCCTGCAATTTCATGAGCACCTAAGAACAGGTTATCAGAGATACAGGCATTTACACTGATGTTGAAAATGTCCAGCTGCATTGTCACTGCTGCAAATTTGACTGCTACACTAGCACCAGTGTTCTCTAAAGTGAAAATCACAAAACAAAGTTCTTGAAAACTTCAGCCCACTTCAGAATGTGTACATGTCATCAGGGCAAGAATAAAAACATTCATTATAATTAATATAATTACATTAAACTGCATTTAGTCATTCCTTAGACAAGCGTATTTAAATGCCAACCACAAATTTATTCACTTTCCTTTATGCTTTTAACAATTATTTAACTCCTTGTTTTAGAAGACCATCAGTAAGGAACACTAGTTTTCCTTCATTATTTCATATTCCTGGTTTTGCAAGAGGCTGGAACTTTACCACCACATACTAATTCTCCTCTGTACTTTAAGAGTCAACTACAAGACGTTATAGGATTACTACTATTAAAAAAAAAAATCACTAGACCGTTAATAACAGAATGAAAAAAAAATAGCTAAGTTAGTGTGGTACAATGTGTCATGCCTGGCCAACCACAAATATAGCAATAGAATTATAAGCTCAGTTGGTTAGAGAACAAAAAAGCCACATAAAAGTTCAAGGATTAATAACAGTATAATTATCAAAAAACCTCAAGCCATTCTTTAATGAATATTATAACAAAAATAACAACATTTTGGGATTTAAAAATCTTTTCGTCTGGATTTTTCAAACATGAGAATGTGTAGTCAGAAATCCTGATTTTCTGTACAGGAGGTCATTGAAGAAAAGGCTGAATATTACCATGGCCTGCTAAATTATTCTGGTTTGCTATGATACCTGCAAAGCAGTTCAGACATTGCAACAAATGAGTCCTCTTAGTCATAGCTGTCACAAGATGGTGATTCTCACCTCATACTTGTGGGGAACTTGATAGAATGAGCTATACAAATAGTTCCTATAATGAGGATTTTCTTAACCTTTATTATTCACATGGCCTCACTGTTATATAAAAGGTAAGTAAATGAAAGTTCTAGCTGGCACAGTTTTAACTACAAATTATAAAAGACCTCTTGCTGGTCAGTAAGTTAATTTTAAAGTCAAACCTGGGCATTCCATAGAACAGGGATGCATGAGTCCAGGAATCAATGCCTGGCTTTGCTGGCCTCACAGTTCATAGCTAGAGGAATGCCTGAATACATTTACTTCTGGGCATGGTCCTTCTTCTGATGGATTATCAGGCAGGGATGTCATGCCCTCTTGCATCCGACACACTTTGGTCATCCTACATCTTTGGAAATCAAAATTTAAAGGAGTCTTCTCCAAAATGGAATTTAATTTGCTTAAACCCTGCAGTTTAAGCTGTCTGTGGGACTTAGGGCAAGTTTTGTCCTGATCAAAAACCACAGCCACACACAGCCACCACCACAAGTATGCTGTGACTGGGTCAGAGGTTTGGTGGTTCCTGTGGCATGGGAAAGCTCCCGGGCAACCTCCTGAAAACACAGCCCCACCTTCCTGTGGATTTATTGCATGGAAATTGAAATAAGATTAGTAAAACCAAAGTGATGGGCTATAAAAAGGATTGCAAAATATACAGTGCAATTTGATACTGCCCAGCCCACAAGAGCATTTTACACTTGAGCCAGAACACCAGTTACAGTGAGGTCACTGTAGCTGCACACAGCTTATTTTACATTATACAGGCACTGCAATACAAGTTTGAGTGAATAACAGTTAGGAGCAAGCAGAGAAGTAGAATATTAAAAATTGCCAGGTTAGACTGTGAGAACACTGGCACATAACAGGTGCAATTTTTTTCTCATTTTAAACATATTTTTTAAGATTTATATGTGTTTCAAAACAGTTAAGCCCAACGTTTTCTTAGACTACCTACTACTCGATCTACAATACACCAGCTGCTGCCTGTTTCATCTCCCAAAATAGAAGCTCAGCTAGTGAAAGCAAGAGAGCTGGACAGCATCTTCTCAGCTTCTGCTAACCACGAGATGATGTAACAAGTCCAGGAGGTTCAGAACTTTCCAAAAGGATACAGTGAGAATTCATGTCTTCCAAAATGGCATTGAGGGATGAGTAACATGCATGCATGAGACCATGGGCTATCTCAGAGACAACCCAGAAAAGAGGCAGACATCATGAATAACAAATGTCTGTTTGTGATCAGTCATAGGAGGCCTCACTCAAAGCACAGTCAGGTTAATAACATTTTGAATGTTTACTCCAAATTAATTTGTCTCAGATTCTGTATAACCACAAACAAGTCAAGAAAGGCTTCCTTGTGTTAAAAAAATATGAGTGACCAAAATTTAAAATAAAATGTGACAGGGAATCAAACGGGAAATCAAACGGGAAATCAAAGGGAATCCTTACTAATTTCAAAATGCTAATATTTCCTTTTTGGATATTTAAGCTTGTATTGAGTTAGCCTGAGTTTCAAAGGAAAATGTAACCTCAAACAATTTTTGTTTTCCATTAAGAAAATGTTGACACAAGTCCTTCAAAAATTAAAAAAAAATTCCCACTACTTTCTAAATCAAACAATTTTGAAACTATGACCCTTCCTTGAAATCATTTTAGTTGCAATGACTCACTAGTTTTATGAGAAAACATACCATTGTGAGTACACGTGACTCCCTATCCCCTTGTGAAATCCTAGAGAGAGCAGATTCCCATCCTGTCACACATTTGGGTCCATTGCTCAACATTTCTGTGAACTGGGTAGACAGTTCGGGAGTATTTTAATTCTTCCTTTATATATTTATTTATAAATAAATAAAACTGTGTTGTATATGTAATGCAATAAGGAGATTAATATCAATCTTAAAAGGAAAATTAACAGTTAAATAAAAGTCATAATCAGGGCATGAAAGCCCTTGAAACTAGCAGCTTGACTGGCTATTTTCTGATACATTGACCTTATGTACGCAGTGAGGGCAGCAAACACAAGACTGTTCTCCATTCCCATCAGGGTGCAGGGGAAGAGTTACAGCAGCCCATCATGCAGCCTCTCTGCTTTTACTCTAAGCCAAGAGGCAATAGTTTCCTCTGTAATTGAGCTGAAGGACACTTAAAAATAATTAATAGGACTTGGTGCAACTAGTATTATTTGTTGTGTTGTGTGCCTTCTAGTTTTTTATTGCCTGCTTCCAGAGCTTAAAGACTTTTCTTCAGAAAGGTTGAATACCAACTGTTCTGAAAGTAGTCCCAAGGCAAGACAGAATATAAATAGCTCTGCAAGCACAACAAGCTGAAGGCTCCAGAGGCAAAAGTACATCAAGTAATTAAAAAATACTGAACCATCTAAGTAGGGAATATCCCTTTACAGTTGCAGGACATATATATTAAAAACACTACCAGGATCTGAGTTGTTTTTAACTGTCGTGCCAATGGGAGTAATGTGTAAACAGGAAGGGTAAATGCACAAGGGTCCACATGCAAAACTCTCCCTGAGGCCAATCCACCTTCTCCACTTCCCCTCAAGGAAGGAACAAGCTTTTGTCACTCTTCTAAAAGCACGTAAGCCATGTGTCCCCTTCCTACAGCTGCAGATCCAGCAGCATGGTGTGCCTAACCATCCAGTCCCAGGTGGCTCTTGCCTCCTCCAGTCCCTCTCCAGAGGACCAAGAGCTGCCAGAATGATGGGCATGGGGTGGACACGTGGATGAAGTCCCCACCACAACCCCCTTACATATTTATTTATTTATTTACTTACTAGACCATTACCTATACCATGACTGCCTTATTTTCAGAGAATCTGGTTTCTCCACACTCCCACAGGTGGAGCAAAACCAGCCATATGTACCAGCCCTCTGCAACAGCAGCCAGGTCTGACATGGAGCAGCTATCTGACAGCACAGGGGAAGGCTCTGCTTTAATTGGCTCTTTTTATGGGCCTTTCATACTGGGATTGACTTGACTTTATAGAAGTCCTGACATGGAACCAATGCACAAGGCCTTTCGAAGTCTCAGGAGCCCCTGAAGGGGGGCTAAGAAGGGCCCTACCTGACACTGCAGCACCATCCATCACGTCAACAACCTCCACAGCTCTGGAAGCATGATTTGTTAGTTAACACAGCCTTTGTTAGCTCACTCTCCAGTAGCATACACGAGTGGAGATCTACACCTTTCAGAAAATTGCCAACAGTCGACAAGAAAGGACTTATCAAAAACTAGGCCAGGTCCAAACTATGCACTGATTTGAATTAATCAAAAATGTGGCCAAAAAATATTTGTTTATTTATTATCGAGATTATCTTTCTTGCCATAGAATCTGAGGCAGATTATCTTCACAATTAAAATCATATTGATGCTCCTAAAATCTAGTTTTTATCTCATTTTAAATATATGCAAGGGGTAGGAAACAGAAACCTTATGGATGTGGACTTTTGCCGGTTGTTGTTTACCTCTTTATTTATAAGAGCAAGCGTATATGCACCACAAATGTTCTAACAACTACTGGTGGTGCACTGCATGCTGTATCAGAGGAATAAAGAACAGAGCTGATGGAATGGGGAGAATAATTTACTGTGCAGTAGTTTCAGCTGCCAGTGACTGCAACAGGAACTCAGCAGATGTTTTCTTGATACAGCTTGTTTCTTGTTGCAGAAGCAGCAGCAGCAAAATCCATAGTGTTTTTCTGCAGGACTCTGCACATCATAATTCTGCCATTTCAGTTAGTCTTAACAGCTGGAGGATAAAAAAATGTTCCACTGCATTATTTGAAATTTGTCACGTTGATTTAGTTTCATTACTGTTATTAAATTTTATTCTGGAATGGTTTACATATCAAGAATACATAATGGGTTTCTGTGTGGCCGGGGATTTATTCCTTGAATGAGGAAAGGACTCTACTGTGACAAAGTCATAAAGCCTTATTGACTTGATCCTTTGCCATAAACATTGGATTCAGGGAGTTAGACTGAATAATAAATTGATACAATGGTTGTATTTTCATCAGGAGAATAACTCCTTCCAAAACCGAACCTAACAGTAAGTCTAGATCTATGGAATTGTTTTAGAAATCTTCTATTACCAGGCACAAATAGGAAAATATTCTCCTAATTAGGCAATAAGGGTAGAGAGAAACAGCACGCATATGCATATTTAACATATTATTCAGATCCTGAAGGAAAATAAAATAAGACAAAAAAATGTAACAAAAATTAAATGTGCACAGACATATGGAAGGATATAAATATGCAAAAGGGTGTTTCTAAACAAAGAAATACCGAACACAAAAAATCCTTTTAAAATAAAAGTTGCATTGAAAGACAAGATGAGCAAACAAATTGAAATTACAGACGATACTCCAGTTTGATTCAGATTCAGTTTTTGGATCTCTTCTTTTCTAATGGGACCACTCACAGGTCCAAAAAACTTTTGAGTTGGCTCTAAATTTTGTATTATAAGCCAACATTTAAATGTGAGTGACTGCCATTTTGTCACGTTCCTGGAAGGCAATTTGCACACAGGAGAAAGTTGCCATGTCATATAATGTAAATTACTCAAGATCACATGTCACCTCAGAGAGATATACTCTTGCTGATTTGTAAATTAAAGACAAGCCACAAAAGTTACTAATTCCTTCACAACATAACTACTCATGAGTTTCTGCTGAAAGACTGCCATCAAAAGGCAATAAATCTTCAGGAAATAATATCACAATGCTAGCTCTAAAGTACTCATGACTTTTTCCCGACTTTCTCTGGAATATTTCTTCCAAAAGAAAGCAGATGGCAAAATACTCAGTGGGTCAACTGTTGTTTTCAGAAACTCCCAGAGGTTTCCCTAATTCAAGTTGTCTCTGCACAGACATAGACAACAATAGAAATCGCCACCCACCCTTCCTTAAGATTCCCACATTTTTCCTTGCCTCACTATCAGAAGCATTACTTGAAACCAGCATGGCTGTTCAGTGCACTCTGGATGCATAAGCATAAGGGAAAAGCAAACTAACACTTCTCGATGAATTGGATTTGCAGATCCAGAACATGCCTGGGTCAACTCAAATCCATCCTTTTCCTGGTGAAGCCCTTTGACAGATGACCCAACTTTGCTGCTCCTCTGCCAACCCAGCTAGGCAAAACCAGGTCTTCTCTGAAAGCCACACAGCACTGCTGAGCTGAAGTGTCTCAAGAAGCTAAATCACTATAGAGTACCAGATTATTTATTTACTGATTTACTGAGGAAAAACAAATTCCTTAGAGGACAGATTTGCAGAAGAATTCAGTGCTGACCTCATTGTGTCATTATTGATGTCAGCAAAACGTGCTGAAACAAAATAAGCCCAGTGATGGACAACTCAGAAAACCTCACATGGTGTAAACCACAAAGAGGTTCAGAGCACCTTCATTCGCTGCTCTGCTGCTAACAAACAAAGCCCAGCCAGGGACAAGGGCTTCTGGCAGCTCATGAGGGAGCGTGTCAGGCCACACAGCCCCAGAGCGGTGTCCCCAGCCGGATGGGCGCCGCGCTCGAGCGCGGGCAGCTCCATCCATCGTGTTTGTGCCGAGGTCCCGCGTGTTGCCAGGGGTTACTGCGCACACAGCGAGGGACAGGGGCCGCACAACAAGGGGAAAAGCGTTTCAGCCCAAAAAAGGAAAACATCGGCTACAGAAATGCAATGGCAGAGGCAAACCACCAGAGATAATCAAATGTTAATATAACCACATTCCTTTCCAGTGTAATGAAAAAACATCAGAAAGCATAAAGAACATGTTTCAAGTAATAGAGGGGTTTTTCTAGCAAAAAATTCAGAGAACTCATATGCAAATGTATGAAGACTATAAGAGAAGAGCCACTGCAGACCTACCAAATCAGCTTGGCACACCTCCATGAGAGCTGTGCTGCTGGGTTGGGGCCAGGCAGGACCCCCTCGCTCTGCCCCCAGCTGCTCCCAGTGCCCACAGCCACCACCAACCCTGACCCAGCAGAGAACATGGCTGAAATATTGCTGCTGGCACCAACCAACCATGAGGTTCAAGCAGTCCACAACCTAGGGAGGCATTAAACCTTTACAGCTGTGAACACACCAATGGCATCTCCTGAGCAGCTGTGCAGGGGAAAGGCAGAGGAGCCCCCACAACACCTATTCTGAATGAAGGACGCCAGCAAAACAGCCAACACCTGAATGTTGCCTGCTCCATCTTCAGACCACACACATTTGCTGTTAGTCACCTAAATACAAGCTGTTCTTCAGGTGCTTTCATTTCTCAAGCTTGCACACTGTGAGAAAATAATACTGTTAGTCCTAGGTTAAAAAAAAAAAAACTTTACATTTTTATAAGAGCAAAAAGCTGTTAGCTTGAGAGTCCTGTTTTCCATAAAACTCACATTCATAACAAGTAATAAAAATGGAAGTTTGCTGCAATATAATTCATGAGTCTGCCTAAAACCTAGATCTGAAGAGATCTCCATTAAAGGCAAAATGCAGCATAGGCTTCATGCCAGACCATTCTTTTGTTTCTTTTCAATAAGAGAAAGAGTGCCAACTATGATAAAGTTTTATAAGGAAGTCACCTATTTTCTAACAACATGACTGAAATTAGCCATTCATTACATGTAGGGTCTTAACTATTATTAATTGACATCGCTTTCCTTCTCATCTCTGAGCAAGCCAAGAATACTTTTTAAAATTGCATTTCTAACTCAACATTGATATTTACTGCATTCCATATAAAATTAGGCATTCCTCTGTTTAAAAGCAATCAAATGAAAGCCAGAGACCTGACCTGCTAAGTGCAGTGCTTTTCACACTTTTTATCAATTTTTTTTTGTAAGATTCACATTTAAGGCACAAAGTTGTAGCAGAACATCGGATGACACACACAGAAAAAACATGCTGCTCCGAGTCCTTTCTGCCTAAGCACAGCAGATTCATAGCACATTGAAATCAACAGCAGACTTTGCATAGACAGGATTGCACTTGAGCTGCATCCAGCAGTATGGAAAAAGGACAACATGCATTGGGCTGAAACAATGGCTCTGTCAATTAACCCGGCTACAGTGCACTGCTACCATATCTGGGAGGACTACAGGCAATCATTGCAGCATATTCCAAGGAACTTCTGAAAGAGTGAGCCCTACCTGTGATCGAATTAGTCACTGTAAGAATATCCCTAACAACTTAAACTTAGATGTTGATAGAACCAGACAGCATCTCAAAAAAAATTGCTCTATCCAGGAATACAACTCAGAATGTTAAGTATTAGAAATGTGAATTATTAGATCAGTCTCACGTGTTTCTCCTGACAACAGGAGAATCTCCTGCAACATTATTTCCTAGCTCTTTTGTGTGCTTGTTATTTTTTTAAATATATCACAGTAAGTGGCAAAGAATGCTGGGTAAACAGAATAAGAAAGAGATTTTTTTTTTTTTACCCCATTATAGGTCTTGTTCATATCACATGGTCAATTTGCATCACTGCCATCCCTTTGCTTTCCCACCTTTAATAGGAGAGATAGTCATATCTGTCTGCTCCTTAAGACATTTATGCTGATTACTTATCACTTACCAAAATCTTTCAAACTGAAAGTAATGTCACAGAGGCAATATGAGACATAAATTTGTCTTTCACTGTGTTTCTTACTTCCTTTTTGTGTTGAGAGCCAAGACTCGTTTCTGATAGCTATCATGTTCTACTCCTTCTCTCATCAATTATTTGAAGAAGTTACTGTCATCCAAGGCTATGTTTCTAATGATTTTTTTTAGCTGTGTAATTTAAAGAGTGCAAATTCATTCAATTTCATCTTATTCTGGAGATCACTAACTGTAATTATACATGGAAATGATGAAATGAAGAAAAACTAGATATACTCTAATCCACTTTCAGGGTGTAGCATAAGAAATCCAGGTCAGTTATGCTAATTTCAAACACTGCAAGTTCACCAGTGCTTCATAAAAATAAAACTTGTATCACGTTATGGAGCAAAAGTTGGTTCACAACAAGGATTTCATTTTCCTCACAGAAACAGTGGAGCTAAATAAAAAGACAAATTATTCTCTTCTGACTATTTGATCAATCAAGAATTGCTAGTCAGATATAAACACACCTTAAACCCAATCCCAAACCCAAAAGACGCCCCTCCCCAAAACCTTCAGCCCTCCCAAACCAATTGAAAAAAACATATTACAAAATTTCATGTCATGCAAAGAGTTCAAGGAGATTGACCTTGGTTCTTTCAAAGGCTATAATAAGTATTCTTTGAAGAAAAGGAATGCTAGTGAGAACAGATCCTTTCACACATGCGAAGAGTAAATTAAAGTTTCAGAAATGGCTCTGACATTAAGTTCCTTTTCAAGTATTTCCTCAGTGGGAAAGAAAGAGGAAGAAATGCTAGGAGCACTGAGGGAGAGTGGGATGAGGATCCTGTGAAAGAAACTGCAACAACTAATGAAGGACATACAGGGAAACACATTGGGGAAATGTGAACAAATAAAAAAACCAAGACAACATGCATTCTACAGGATTTAAAAGAATTAGCTAAACTCCTTTATATTCTGTGCACAAGACAAATAACTGAAAAATTAAAGCAGAGGGAAATATTAACATTACCACCTTAAACAGCAAGGGTACTCGTAAATCCAGTTTCTGTTCCTAATGGTCACTCTGTCTTCAGTGAGCCTTAGGTGCAGGGCCTTAAGCAAGGACAGAGGACTATCCTAGTGCAGATGAGCTTTAATAGGGGCATGATGTTGTATCTCACAGGATCTTAGCTGAAAAAGTAATTCACATTGGCTCAGCCATTTCCATGTGGCTTTCAAGTTGCTGAAGTAATGAAATTACAGGAAATAAGCTGCAATGTAGCAAGGTGGTGGGAACTGTCTCCTGGCTGCCATGTGGATGACTAGGAACAGTCTGTTGGACTTCTTTTATTACTGATCTGGAAAACAGAATGCACTTTGATGAAACTCACAGGTATGAGTGTGAAAGACAGAAAGACAGTGTACAAAGAAAATAATAGAGAATTTCCCAGAGAAGATAGAACCATGGAAACAAAGTAACTAAAGGAGACTCAACTTGGAAAATAATGCAGCCTGGGAATGCATGTGAGAAGGAATAACAGGAAGGTGAAATCTCAGATGTAATAATGATGAAAGAGATGTAGGGAGATAGCTCAGGCTAAATGACATGAATTGGTAACGTGCTGTGGTGTGAAAAGGTCAGTACAATATGGGACAGGGTAAATAGTGTCACATCACTGAGAAAGGAACCAATACCACTTTCTGCATGCTGCTGGTACAGCTCCATCTGGAATATTATACACATTTCTGGATATTGACAAATTTGAGAGTTCAGAGAAGAGCACCAAACACGATCCAAAGACTAAGAGGATTGATTTATGAGGAGACATTAGAAGAGTTAAAAATATAAATTGCTTGGCTAAGAAATGATTAATGGGGGACATGATAATAGCCTACTAATATTTGAAGAAGACCACCAGTGAAGGAAAGGCATTTTTCAGCAGTATTCTCAAGGAACATCAGAGTTCAGAGAGCAACTGAGAAGCAAAAACATATACTGAGTAGCAAGAAGCACTTACTGATCATGAATTATCATAATTTGAGGAATAATTTCCTCAATTAGTAGGAGAGGAATGTGGCTTTTTCCTGTGGCTTTCAAACACAAACTTGAAGAATTCCTTAAGAAACCTATGAACCCACAACTGCAAAAGTTTGAACTCCGACCTCTCTGATGCATTCCAGTTCAGCCAAGCTGGGTGCAGTCTACAATTCCCTCTTCCCCAAGATGATTTGGGCATATTTGTAAAGATGTTACATTCTGATTTGTGTTTCTTCCCATGCTGTTCACTACCCTGGCATTCATAAAACTAAAATAAATAATAACTGCTGTTAGAGAAGTACTTTTGTTATTGAGGGCCAGTTAAAGTCTCAGCACCTGTCTTACCACTGCATGCAAATAACAAACCAGCAGCTGGACACCTACAGAGTCTTTCAGTGACTGGGCTCTTGATGAGCTACATTCACAGTAAATATTAGATGCAAGTGCTTCTTCTTTTCTTTTTAAGGTGAAAAAATAACAGTATAGCAAAGCCTGACTACTCTGGTTTGTCAGAAAGCTCATGGTTAGTCAATAACACTGGAAAAACAGTATGAACCTGGCAAGGCATGGAGCTGGCAAGGTAATTGGAATCCTTCTTCATCCAGCCACAGAGTGTTTCCCAGGGAGACACAACACCGTAACACGTGTCATGCAGCAGCAACAGAAGTTTTAAATCTTGAAGTTCCCTTAGCTAGATATATCTCCCAAAGTTAGATTAATTGTGTATCTTTCATCTTCAGCCATCTCTGAAAGGCCTTATCTTTATCTCTGCTTTCAGAGGTCCATAAATTTCTCTGTGTTCAAAGGCTTCCTCCCTTCCCCCAGTCCCTCTCTAGTTCAGATATCCGCAAACTCCAGCACGACTGGCAAATCTCTCTGTATTTAATCCCTTTAAATTATCTTCCCCTTCATACCTCCTTCCATGTCTTTTGCCTATTTCCTTCCAATGCTTCACTGCTAAGTTCATCCTTGCTGAATCCTTCTGCTGGCAACTTCCTTTCTATGAAAAACTTCCTCATCATGGAAATCAACATTGCTACTTTCTTTCCTATTAAATAGTTCCCTAGTACTGGAAACCTAAATTATTTAAAGAACAACCAAGAATAAAGAATTTACCAAGTCAATTTTAAAACCATGAAGTTTGTTTGAAGGTTTTCACTTTTTCCATGGACATCTTTTCCCCCTCTCCAGAGGCAAAATTATCCATAAACTGTTGCCAATGGTTTTGCTTAAAGCGTTCACTGAAGAACCTAGTGTGAAATATATTCAACTTTGATACTTGTTTTCTGCTAAGTAAAGGAATTTAAATCCCTTTAAAAAATTGATTTCATTTATAAGCAGGTAGCTATGTTTTCAATGCAATTTTCATTCATGGTTTTCTTCATCAGATATAACTGATTCAGGTAGATTAGTCCCTGTACACTAGGTTACCATAATTATGCACGATACCCATTTCAAAATTAGTTCCAACTAGTTAGCTTCACTGCATGACAATTCACACTGCCAATTGAGAATTTAACCTAGTTTGATGATGGATACATAAAAACAGCAAAATCCATATTTTATACACTGTAGGAAATAAACTCTCTGGCTGGCCAGGGACATGAAGCATATAAAGGGTTTTCATTTTAGATGGCTGGAAATTTTAAACTCAAGCAGCTTTTAATCAACATACCATTGAAAACAAATTTCAGCAGTTGCATTTCTTATTCAGCAGCGATACAATGTAACTGAAAATAGAAGCTCCAAAAGCTTGATAGTCAACATGTGTTATAATAAATTATACGTAAATAGCAGTTATGGTGTACTAAGAAAAGCCAGAAAAGACAACCAGCTTCAATAAGCTGGAGCGGCTGAGAAAAGGGCCATTTCTGTCCTACTGTTCTGAAATAATTCCTATAATTCAAACACTCGCATGTATCACTGGTTTCTATTATTATCAAGTTGCAGTAGCATTAAGTCCCATAGTACTAAAATAGTTTTTAGAAAGCTAGCATCAGTTACCAGAACTAGACACTGTTATCCCTCCCTCTCAGCATCAGCAGCAAGGCCGGAGCAGGCTCTGGGCTGAGGAGGAGCTGCAGGAGTTGTGCAGATGGTGATGAGCACTTAGGGGTACAGGGTGAGCTGCCCCGAGCCTGTGATCCCGGTAACTCCCCACCAGTGCAGTGGGCACCCGGCACTGAGCAGAGCGGGGCTGCAGCAAATCACCTGCAGGGTCACATCTCAGGCCTTCCAACAGAGGTGGGGGCTTATTCCCCATGAAACCAAGGGCTGTTAGTTGGGCTTAAACAGCCATGGTTACACCAGTAAAAGGGAATTGAGTGTTCAGCCTGAGCATCTCCCCACACATGCAAATTTACTGAAATAGAGTGAATTTTCCCTGCAAATACAAGGAAGACAGGCTGCCTTTATTTCTGAGTTTGGTTTCTTAACAGCTTTCTTCTTACTCTAGGTGAAGACGGCTAATTACGAACCACACAGACAGACAGTGAAGACTGCACACTCCACCAAGAGACCAAGATGCAGGCTACAGTTTTTCACCAGGAGAAAGAAGATAACACTTCTTCTTCATAAGAAGAAAGTGTAATAAAAATCAGTCATGGATTCACCATGTGAAGTGACAGCCTCCATCACTCCCCTCCATTAAGCCCTATCCTGCATCCCTGTGCTGTAGCTGTGGAACTTCATCCATTAGTGCCACGCTGTGGGTCCACCTTAGTCCCTCAACTCAGGGTGCTGGTTGGAGGGAGCTGGATGCTGCAGAAAGCAAGCATATGCTGGAGACCTGCCTATGTAACACAGGACCTAGCACAGGCTGAAAGGGCAAACTGGTTCCCTTTGGACTGTGCATACTTCTGAGGGGAATGAATTTGGTACAGAGGACTAATTGGGTGAGTCACTGGTAAGACTTCAACATCATGAGTAGGAACAAAAATCTCAGTGGAACAGTACAGTAATAATTTAAACTTTTTTATAATTTGCAGTGAAGAAAAAGAGAACCCTTCATCCAAAGGAAATTTTACACCAGTGATTGTTCTGACACGAGCAGTGGACAATAAGGGAGGTGCCAGCCCAGGAAAACGTGTGTGGAGCCATTGGCAGAACACGCATGGGAAGATAAAAATTAAAAATCCAAGTGAACTCTCTGGCATATTGCAGCTGATGACAATAAAGCTCCCGCACTAATACTTCAGTAGGAAAAGGTGCCAATAAAGAGCTTTTTGAAAAGCACACATAATCAGAGCTTGATCTGTATTTAGAACAACTGCGTTTCAGAGCATGCATGGAGCTGTCACCTGAGGACACTTTTTCCAAAATAAAACAGAAACCCAGAGTAGCTGCATTATTAAAGACTGGGGACTTGTAAAAATGGAGGCTGAGAAAGCAAAGCAAACTCCTCAGTCAAACTCAGTGCTGTCAAATCCATCTCATCCTGGAATGGGTGAGAGCTGATATTAAACTTCATGGGGATTCTGAGTTTCCTGGAAATTGCAGATGTGTATTTTTTACAGTAATTGCTGTATAAGTGATCCTTTAATTTTCTCCCATACATCCTCTTAATACTCTCTGCAGACTAATCAGCCTTCACTGGCTATTATCCCTGACCTGATCCATTAGGTCGACTTGTATTACAGCACTGGTCTTTATTTTATATTACACAAATAGGGTCAGGCAAATGCAAACATGAAATGCACAGTGTTAGAAATATGCAACTGTAAACATATGTTTGTTGGGCAAAATATGCAAATACCTAATAGCCCTCATATCAAAGGTCTTAGGCTTTCAAAACCAGAGAATTCCAAATTTGTCAGCAGGAGGAACAGAATTGTAAAAAGCACAGAAAAGAATCATGTGCTTGTCACATTGTCACAGCCCACCACCTACTGCACTTCAGAGCAGCAGATTGTGATGGGGCGAAAGTTTTTAGCAGGGCCTGTCGTAATGAACAAAGGAACAAAGGATAATGGCTCGATTAAGAGGGTCGATTTAGATTCGATATAAGGAAGTTTTTACGATGACGGTGGTAAAGCACTGGAACAGGTTGGCCAGAGAGGTGGTCAACGTCCCATCCCTGGAAACATTCAGGGTGGTCACGCTGGTCTAGTGGGAAGTGCACGGGAGTTGGGCTCGAGGGGCCAAGTTCCCTTGAACCCAAACGCTCAGCGCCCCGGTGATGAGGGGCCCTTGTCCCGTGCCGCTGCCGGGCTCGCAGCTCGCCAGTGCCGGCAGCGCGCGGCCCTCACGGCCGGTCCCGGGGCCGCGCCACAGCCAGCGCGGGGCCGAGCCCGCCGCGGGGCGCGGCCGTGACGTCACGCGCGGCCGGCCGAGCGCGGTGTGACGCGCGGGAGCGGCGGCGCTGAGGCGCCGCTGGGTGTCGCTGTTGGCGGGCGGCGGCGCGCGGGGCGCAGCGCCGGTACAAAGCCGGAGCGGCGCGGGGCGGCCGCCGCCATCTTACGTGGCCCCGCCCGGTCCCGCGGCTCCTTCAGGCGCGGCGCTGCCACGCGGAGCTCGCACCCTCCGGGGCCGGAGGGGCCCCGGCGCTGCCGCCCTCGGGCAGGCCCTGGTCGGTTGCCGCCAGGCTCGGCGGCAACTCGCAGAGAGGGCGGCCCGGCCGCCGCGTGTCCGTCGCTCCTCGCTGAGCGGCGTGTGCCACAAAGGAACGCACCTCGCTGCCAGCGCTCGGGGGACGCTTTGAGAGCAGCTGGGATAATTTGCTGGAAAATTGAATTTCGGGGCAAAAGGAAAATCAAATTAGGGACAGAAAAGAGATAAGAATGCTGAACAAGGGTTTGTGGACGGTTTTGCAGCTGTAGAAAAGGCAGAGCGCGCTGAGCTGCCTGACATTCGGGGAGAATGTGGGAGGTGGTGTAAGGCATAGGTGCCAGCGCAGGTGCACCAGGTTTGGGTTTTATCCCTCTCTTATGTCTGGAGGTTTATGGGGAAGTCAGTGCTGCAGAAATGGACACTCATTCCTGGTCCCTTCTTAGGGACAGGTCACATTGAAGGACATTTTTCATCATGGAACTTAGTCCTTCCTCCACTTTATCCCTGAATTTTGTCCCTGGAGATTGATTTAGGCCACGGTGTCCTTGTACACGTTTGATGGCGTCACCTGGTTCCAAATGGGAGATGTTTCCCATCCCCAGGGCAATCCCAAGTGACAGGGTAACACTCCCTCACCAGGGACGCTCCACTGAAAGGGGGACAAGGAGCCCAGGCTGGGTCTGTCACAGCACCCCGTGTCACGCTGGGTGATCCCTCTTCAGGAATATGCCAGGAGCCCTTCTGGTCAGGGCCACCATTCAGCAACAGGGCCTCTTCAGATGGATCCCTCTGGCACCACCACTTGAAACTGCTCCTGTGTGCAGGACTAGCCTGAACACTTAATAAAAAAGTGGAGAAGAATGCAAATTAGGAGATGAGAAGCTTGTAATGGGAATGATTTGTCATGACAACTGTGCGCAGAGGTAAAAGATGCTCAATGCCTCAGGTAAGTAAAGGGCCCAGTACTACTCTGGCACAAGCTGTTGATTTAGAAAGGCAGACTCAATGAGAAACAGCACAGAATCAAGCTTTTAGGCTGTTACAGGAAAGTTATTCAATCTGAATGAGAGTCTGTGAAAGAGTAAGAGACTGTCTTTTTCTGAAATTCTGTGATTTTGTGAAAATTGCTGAACATCCACAGCAAATCCACATATTTCAGCTCAAGCAGCATTTTGAGGCGGGTTCCCACCTCTGCTGTGTAGGATTTTTTTTTTTCTGTGGGAATGCTACTGCCATTAAAGAGCAGAAACAGGAGAGATCCTTGGATTTAACACCTTCCTCCTTCCAGAACTAAGGTGAAGAAGAGCAAAATGCAGTCCCTCATTCATGCCCTGGTAGATCATTACACAGCCACAGCTGTCACCAGCCAAGCCCTGCAGGACTGCTGGTCTGTGATGCCTTAGCGAGTTGTAAAAGGAACTACTGGCAGTTTGCTACCACAACATAAACAAGAACGTGTTCCTTTTGTACCCATCTCCTTTCCTCCCTAGTCTATGAACTTCCGTAAAGAGCTGATTATGGCACTTGCCTGAGTTTACAGGGAGCAGTATCTTGTATCTTTCTAGTAAAACAAGGTATTTCAAGAGCTCTGCAAATCCCCTTTGGGCTGAGGGGACCTTTGGAACACTCCTCATCACAGCAAAGAGCTGTGTAAATTCAGCTTTAAAAATGTTGCAGTTCAAATGACAAGCCTGCATACATCAATAGCGGCAGCACTGATGCAAGAAGCTCTGGCAGTCCATGAGAACAACAGCAGGGACACTTTGGGAGCCAGTTGTGTTTTGTGTGGTTTTTCCACCTTGAACACACACCAAGGCACACACACTCAGTGCAGTCTACCCTGACAGCAGATTGCTGACAAGTGTGAAACAATCATTTCTAAGACAGGCTTAAATCATTCTCGTAGCTTTGCCCTGCAAAGCAAAGTGCAAAGCCTGCACTGCTCATCCAAAGTTGGGAATTTGCCAGTTCCAGGTAGAATTTAGCTGGAATATCCACAACTCAAAAAATTCTTTAGAAAACAAGTACTGTTAAGCTGGAGTTGGTGACCCTCAGCCTGCTAACCTTGGGCATCTTGACTGAGTGTCTTCACTGCTTAACATGAATCAGAAAGCATAGACAGCCAGAATAGGTCTTGGGAAAGACATCAAACGAACACCAGAAGGCATTAATGAATACAAGGTTTTTCTTTCTTTTTTATGTTTTGGTTAATCTTTCGCATTTAAAAGCTCTACTAATTTCCTTGATTTTAGGAATGAGCAATCCCATGTTTTATAAACATTCTAAATCCTGCTATAGGAAGGGTGTTGGGTCCCAAAACCTGCTGTGTGTAGGTTGTGTCACAGTCTGACATCAATTAAGACATAAAGAACAAAAGAGATCTTTCTGCTGCTGCAAAGGAGGACATATTGAAGCCAATCCTCATCCCCAAGAACATGTGTTTCTCTTCTAGACAGATGAGATTGGAGTTCATCAGGAAGTTGTTTTCTTTCTTACAAGTATTATTCCCAGCCTTGTTTGTGAATTTAGCCATAGAATAAATAAAACATGAACAGCAGCGTTGTGAGGTGTGTCCATCCCAAAGGAAAAAGCCCTGCAGCTGTGGCAGGGATGCTCTCTGCTACCTACATAGCCAGTAGGATGTACTGGTGGCAGCAGTCTGCATGGTGGAGAGTCTCTGTTAGAGCTGCCCATCTCTTTTATGTGGGTGACCATCAGATGATCGCACCCGTCTTTTTGGACTGCTGAACAGAATTTGAACAGGGAAATGAGATTTCTGTGCTTGTCAACCTGCAGTTGTAGTAATTCTCCTAGGCACAGTAGTTCTAAATAAGATGTTGAAGTCTCCCTCCGTTTTGCTGCTGGTAGCAGAACACAGCTCTCTGCAGATGATTTTCTGGTGCTTTCAAGCTGGTTTTGAGGGCCATATAAAAATAAGTTGTTTGCTTAACCCCAGGTAAGCACACAAGAAGAAAGTCTTTCGCACAAATGGTGAAGATTGTCAATACAGTCCTTTTAATGTAGCGGAATGGAGTTGTAAAAATCCCAGTTCTGCAGCAAAAGGATTCCTTTGATGTAGAGAATGTGGAATATGCTTTGTAGAGACTTTGCAAATTCCAGTGCATGGTATGTATGCTGACAAGCAGGGGTTGTAGATGGAGGGGCTGTGGAGTGAGTCCAAGCAGTGGCCTGGCCCCTGCAATGACTCAGGGAGTGGGGGCTTGAGCATCTTAGAGAGTCCTCCACATGGCTTCAGTGGCTCACAGACTTACCAGAGGCTTCAAAATAACTCAGACTGTGGGCACCAGGGAAATTTTCCAAGCTACTTTATACCCAATTTTCCAATTCCTTCCCATTAATTTCTTATACATTACTTAAGGCTGGCAAAGATCTTGGCATCACCTATATTCCTGAAGCAATTGCAGCTCATTCATACAGAAACCCTTACAGGATTAAGGAGGCTTCAAATGAGCTGTGTTGCTTGCTTTTTTTCCTATTTTATTCCTTTTGTATCCTAGCTATTCTGGGATATTTACAATTGTTTTCATCCTTGGTTCCCGTCTACTAACTCTGTGTTTCAAGTGAGTGGGAAGGAATTCTATGTGTTGTTTTGAATAAAAGATTTTTTTCAAAATTTAGAGTGTGACATACCCTTTTCTAAATCCAACGTGTAGGAATGCAGCAGTCCAACCTCCCTTATCCTTGGAACCATCTACACAAATCTTCACTGAGCCAAGACCACAAAGAGGGGATAAGGAACTCATGAAGAGGTTCACAAGTGGCACGTGACAAGAGGTCCAGGATGTCCTATCAGCCCACTCAGTAGGGCTCAGATAGGCTGGGCCATTCCCTCTCCCTCCTGTTACAGAGGGTTCAGGTTAATCAGTAACTGATGGTTATGTAGTTATGGTTATGTGGTGTAACCCAGAGATGAGAGCAGCTCTCAGACCAAAGGAGAGAGGCCTCTCTGGAGAACTGAGGCCATGTGTGAGACAGCAGAGGAGTACTAGGATTTAAACATGAATCGTTACTGTGTTAAAGTCTGATGAGATGCATGCTTGTGGCTCAGTTCTGACCCTATCCCCACTCACATGAAATTTTTGAGAGCTTTTCCTTACATTAGCAAACATGTCCAAATCCTAAGTTGGCAAAACTGGCCTGCTTCAGCTTCTACAAAGAGGCAGCTGCTAAAGCATGTGTTTTCCACTCACACAAGGACTCCAACATCAAACATGATGGGCATTTTTTTTCCCCTCTGTCTTCTGCTTCTGCAGCAGTAGAGTGTTTCACAGAAATAACTTGGTCTGTGTGAATTTGCATGACACCATATTCCCTGAACTGTTTAGCCCTGAACCATATAAAGTGTATAGAGAGGGTCCCTCGGATAGGGAGTCTTCATTTTATATGGAATAATGAAAAATAACCACTTAATGATATAGAAAAAGCTATATAGAAATTAATTTCCATTCCTGCTGCACAGTAATGGCCTTGTTTCCAGAATCAGAAAGACAGCAGAGTAAGTAACACAAAGCATCGGACCCACTTTTATGAAATAGGCTGTTTTGTGTCAGTGATAGAAAGGACAAGGGAGAAAATGCCTCCATCAAGCTGTGCTTTCTAGTATATTTTGTGTATATTGAAGTGCTTCCTGGTATATTTAGAAACAACCAAATGACAGAAAATACGGTTTGTAGTTAAGGTCCCTTATTAACACTTTGACTGAGTGCAGAGTAAGGAAATACACAATATTCTGCAATGAATAAATGAATATTTAACAAATCTGAATGAAGATAAATTGAGAAAATTCTGTCATAAAGACAAACAAATACATCTTTATTGCATAGGCAGCGGCTCCACATTGCACATGACAAGGTTTGCTTTATGTAATAGGGTGAAGAGGTATTGCTAACAGTGTAGAATACAGTGGAATTGAGAAAATATATTTTTAAATTTCCATAATGGAATAAGGCAGCATGTCTGAGGTTACTCACATTTTAAATTATTATTGCTGAAGACATTTTTTACATCATTAGTTTTTAATATAGATGCTGTTTGCTTCCACATTACAACTTAACTCTGGTTTGTAGATTGAAGATACAACACATGGGTGCCTGGAATGTAGGTTCTGTTAGAGCTAACCAGGTTTTTTTACTGAATTTTACACACATATATCTAGAATAGTAACAGTTTCCTACATTTTTTATTAAATAGCCGATCTGTTCCAGTATCTTTCCATGTTAAAAAAAAAAAGGCAGAAAAAGCAGCATAGCAAAGTCAACATGCTAATTTTTGTAATATATCTATTTGGGCAAAGAAATTTTCTTTCTACTGACATTTGCTAAAAGAAGATAAATATTATTGGAAGCTTGCAACAAAGGTGTAATGGAATGCATTTCTTCCCATCCCCTTCAGAGGCCCGTGTGGATTCCCACTCGTTCCCAGAGGAAAGTCTGTACCACTGCAGAGGTGCTCTTGCACAGAGCTGTGGCTGCTCCATGAAGTCACATTTAAGAACATTGCTTTGTGTTTTTGCATCCACAAATCAGTGCGAGTATCTATTTTAATATCATAATAAGCATCAGTGGCTAAAGTGACTGTAATGATTTTTCTTCCTCATGCCATATTTAATATGTATTCATCAGAGATCAATAATCTGAAGAATATTTCTTGTAAGATTCTACAATGTATGTAAGCTTCTGGAATTCTTAGAAAGCAAGTCGTTCAAGTGGTTTCAGCAGGGTTACTTAGAGAAGTCAATCCTTTATGTGGAAAAAAACTCATTTGCAACTCACTTGCTCCATTTATATTCCAGGGATGCCAAACACTTGGAAGTAATGCATTTCATTGGCATTGTAGTGATGTAGTATAAAAAAAATTGGCACAGATGTAAATAACCATATCTAACACTTGCAGGAAAGTATTAGAATTCCAAGCACAGGGGTCGTTTTACTTTGAGACAAGTTAAGATTAAATCTGGGAATCTACCATATGCCTAAATCTTCCTACAGAAGGGGGAATGCCATCAACACTCAGCTGGTGTGGAGCCACTGTGAGGTGTTTGCAGTGACTTCTCTAAATAACTAGAGCCACTTAGTCTGCTGTTTGGTATTCCCAAACTTGAGAGAAACATCATCACTACAGATGGCACCTGCAGCTGAAGAAAACCCCATTCCACAAGTATTGTGGAACTGAAAACATTCTAGCAATATCCACTATCAGCAGGAATATTATTTCTTCACAATCTGTTCTTTAAGGATGACAATGAATTAAAAGAGAAAAACATGGGAATTTACACCCGCTGAACTCAATGATTATGAGAACCAGGTAGAAATAGTGATGCTTGTTGCTCACATAAGCCAAATGCTCTTGGTATTAAAACTTTGTCATTATGCAATAAACACATTATGCAAGAGTTTAGTAACTAAACCCAAGAAATTAAACTTTTCATTTTTAGAAGTTATAGCTGACAATGAAAAGGGAAACTATGAGTCCATGAATTAGATCTGCAGTCATTATGGGTCCTTTTTATTGTGTTGCTGGAGTTTTTACTGCAGTAATGGTAAATTTCTAAATACATTATACTCCTTTCCATATTTATTTTTGACTTAATTCTCATTTCAATTGTGTAAAGTATGATTTCATTAGTCTTCACTGATTCATAGGAAATGTGATATGGACTGTGTCTTTTTATTAATGAAAGGAAAAATAAGAAAGAAGATGTAGATTGTAATGAGGTTTAGAAATATGTTTGCTTCATTTTAAAGTAGTTCTGATGCAAATTATTACAAGATTGGCAAGTCTAAGTCTGTTGCGTATTGCTTGTAATACAAACCATGTCTAATGAGAAAAATGATGTAAACAAAAGCTGTAGTTTTGAGACTCAGCATTCCTCTATCCTTACGAGCAGGGCTTCATGTCATGAACTAATGAATTAACTTAGGTGTTAAAAGAAAGATGTTACCACTGTAATAAATAAACAGATATTTTATTCAGCGAGTAAGAGCAGGGGAAGAACAGGTATGTCATTCCTTTTGTTTCTTCTGATACTATGTGGGTTAAAAGTTAGATTTAGTTACAGTATTTTCCCGAAGTGTTTCACAAACTGAAAGAAAGAAACCCCTGCTTGCTCCAGTGACCTTTAATAGTCGAAACCAGCTGTTTGATAGGCCGTAGGAATTTGATACTATTATTTTGGACACCAAACATGCATCCTGGGGGTGAAGTTTATAGTGGGAGAACTGTTTAAATTGGCACAGATTGAAGGCTAAAACCTTCTTAGAAATTATAAAATATATTAATTTCCATAATTTATGACAAATGTTTGCATAAAGGAAAACACATATGAATGTGGCAAAAAATTGGAAAGATAAATCCAACAAAACCAGTTTCAGTTTTCAGTATCCTTCAGTATATATTCAAAGCAAAACTCTTATATTAAGGGAAAAAAGGCATAAGCCATATGAGAAATAAATAAAAATGCTTTCCTCTTTTTTCCATGTAACATTGACTATACTTCCTATTTGTTCAAATCTTTACATGGTATAGACAAATACAGCCTTTAATACAACAGTCTTTTCACATTAAGGTTCTGAACAGGGAATTATCCTCCCACTCTAGCTTCTAATTTCCTCTTCCTGTCCCATATATAAAACAGCTGGGTGCGGTTGTCTGATGAGACCAGCTGCCTTGGTCTCCAAAGCTATTTTACCCCTTCCTGCCTGGTGCATGAGCTCTGCTCAGTTAAGGGGAAGAGGAGAGGGGTAAGTAATTCTGATCTGGTTTTCTGTGTTTGTTTTAATTTCTATGTTTCTAAACCCTGAGAAATCAAATCAGTACTGTATTTGTTCCATTAGAAAACTTAAAAAGAAAATGCAGTAAGGAAGGAGTAGCACCTCAAAAGATGCTTACAGAGAAGGCCTAGAGCTAAATCTAGAAAAAGGATTTTTGTGCTTTGCTTTTGAGTGAGACAAAGCTACTTCAGTTAGATGGAGAAAGGAGGATTTTCCCCAAGCTACAAAAATATGAGAATTATGGGGAGTTTCACCTGAGAAAATTAGACCTGGTCTGAATGCAAAGACTAGAGAGCTCAAGACAATAAGAATCTTCCCAAATTTATAACACAAGTAGGCTGGTAATCATGTGGTGTAGTTCATTGTGGTTGAGATCAAGAGACAGGTGGGAGGTGCTTAAAATGGAGGAAGGAGGAAGAATATTCTGAAGTTGTTCTGGGCTTTAGCCACTGGCTCTGTATCCATTAGATTTCAGTGATGCCAATAGAGATTGCTGCTGTAAGCCTGGAGAGTCAACAAATGAGTCTCTAGTCTTGAAATTAGGCCAGAATAATCTAAAGGATAACGTGGTGTGGTACAAAGCAGAAGTCCCACGGGAACTGGAGGAAAGAAGGGGAGAGTCCTTCTAATGGAACAGTAGAAGAAAGAAGGCACTTGGTATATGAGGTTGTCACTGAAATTAAGAGGGTATGAGGATGTAAATATTTATTTGAACATATGCACTGGAGAGTGTTGAAAATAATGATACATGGAGGGAACAAAAATTGAATAAATGAATGTGAGATTTGTCTAGGAAACCATCTCTTGAAACAGTAATGACGGCCTATCTATTGAAATATGAGGAGGAAAGTCACACTAAAGAGGAAGTGGTGTGAAAAAAACCAACTATGCAATGGTATTGACATCACAGAATGAGCCAAGAGATGGAAGAAGTTGGTTGCTGTGTTTTTGTGTGGTTGGATTTTGTGTATGTGTATCAGGAGAAAGCATTTGTTCTATATTTCCATTTTAAAAGAAAAGAGTAAAAAAGAATCCAGCAGAGCCTGAGGGGAAGGTTCAGGAGGAGGTCAGGGACTGGCTGGAGGAAGAAAGATGAGAAATTTGCACACCTGCAGTAGAGACCACGTGGAAGAGACTTGGGAGCAATCACTGATGGCAAGGGTAAACTGATGAGAGATCAAGTCATGCTCTGTTAAGCTGCTTTCAAGAGATTGCCACAGCCCTGTGCAGTGAAAAGGAAAGCAGAGGAAGGCAAAGAAGATTGCTATCACTAAAAACTGCAGTCCAGAGACTTCTTTTTGCTGGGAGAGGTGTTCTGCTGGGGTGAGACCAAAAGAGGGAAGAATAGGTTTCTGATGGGGAAAGTCATTCCAGGTTTTTGCCAGATACATTCTTGAGCCGAAGAGCAGCGGTTCAGGAAGCAGATGTTTGAGGGACTTAGCAAAGTGGACAAAAATATTAAGGCATGGAAGATCTAGGAGGGGGGAAGGAGCATGCAGCAATTGAGGGGAGGTGCTTTAGAACAGATGTAGAGTTTCTGCTCTTTGCAATACTAGGCAGGTCCTGCTCTTGAGAAATGTGAATGAGTAAATAATAAGAATGCATCCAAATAGAATGTAACCTTGCAGCATCTGCCTGGAAAAATAATTGGAATCAGAAGGGTAATTTTATAACTGACAGTACAACTCTTTACATCAGCAGGAAGAGCCATGTTAGAGTGTGTGGGGAGAGAAGAAATCCTGAGAACGTTGATTCATTCCTATGCTTCCCAGCAGATTCCCATTGCCTGAGGTTGAAAAGGGGGCAGAGACAAGAGTAGGAAGCCCTGGCAGCTGCAGACAAGGCAGGTGGAAGGTTCCAGAGAAGGTAAACAGAATGGTTACTTAATTTTTGGGTTGTTTTAATACCTATAAAAAATCATCTGGTTTTCCTTGGGAAAAATAGTCTGTTTTTCTTGCACTTAGTGGAACATCCAACAGAGACAGGGTGCCATAGATGTGGGAAAAGCTAAATAAACAGGTTTACTGTTGATTTGCCTTTTCCCCCTCTGATTTTGTGGAGGTAAATAATGATCTTCAATGACATCACATAACTTTATTTCATTTTTTTTTCCTGTTTCACAACATGATGATATTTCTTGGCATTGTGTTTCCCGTCAAACATGGATTCCCATTTTATGGCCTCTCCCTTATTTTAGTAAGAGAAACCTGATTTGGAAAGAGTTTTAAGCAGAAAAGCTAATTCTGTCAGACACATCTGTAGACATTCAGCTCTTCACCAAGAGAATTTCTTCTGTGGATGCTGCATCTGGGAGACAAGTGTACTGGTAAGGCAGGATATTCTCAGTACCTACTTATGTAGGTATAAAATACAATAAGCTCTGCCACATGTGGCAAAAGCAGCCTGACCCAAAACTATTCACCTAAGCCAATGCAAGCAGCAGAAGCAAAACAAACAGCTTTAAAAAAAACATAATTGAACATGAAAACACCATCAGGAAGCATGACAATGAGTCCACTGTCATTTCATGCAACAGAGAAGTGGTACCTTATTCCTTAGGTTGCTGGATATTAATCAAACATACAACCACCCTTGAAAGGATTCTGCTGTCGAAGGAGAGAAGCCTTTTCTATATTCACTTTGTATTCTTTAAGAACTGCAGCCCAAAGTAATGAATGGCATCTTAGACCATTTTTCACATGAGGAGCCAGTGTGTCACACAAGATTTCTCATTCTATACCATACTGTCCTTTCATGTTACACTGATTGCTTTTCAGTATCAGGATATCCTTTATTACATGGATTTTGTTTTGTTTTTTTTAAATCATTTTTGCATAAAAGAATGTCTTTGCTGAGCTCCGCTGCTGTTAGCATTTTGTATTACAGAAGCAGCTCTTACAGCTATGTACACATTTTAAATTCCCTGTCCTCTCCTTTTGACTTTGCCCTGTGGTTTCCCTAGAAATATGACAGTTCCTGACAGGTCATAGTGAAGCTGGTTTGCCTGGTTTGAAAACCCTGGAAAGGCATTTAACCAAGTATCAAGGTCAGATAGAACAGAACAGTGTCTGTTCCATTGGCCTCTTCTGATGGCTGTGATCTGTAAAAAACAAAGATAGGGCAGGTCCAGAATACCTTTCTATTATTCTAGTTCTCAAATGCTTAAGCCATTATGAAGCATGTTTTTGCACACTCCTTTTGCTTCCTCACCACCCTGCCCTCCAGTGTCCGTGCTGTCCTTCCTAAGTCCCCATCCCTCCTATTTTAAGACAAGCAGTTTGAAGGCTGGACACTTACATGGTGATGTGTTGGGTAGAGCCCGGCGTGGTCCGCGCGTGGGGTTCGCGTGTTCCTGCGGAGAGCAGTGCAGTGCCATTGCAGAGGAGTGAGGGAGGAGCTGCTGAGCATGTGGGCACAGCCTTGCCTGACCATGGCAGGCACAGGGAATTGCTGAAGCCTGTGTCCTGCTTTAGCCTGGGGAATTTAAGCAGTCTTCTCCAAGCAGTTTGTATGGTAGGGAAGGATGACAGCGTGAGTTCAGACTTCACATACAGCGACGACTGGGGTGCCTCTCAGTCTTCCCTGCTTACATGTTTTTCCCAGGGTATGGCTTCTTCAGTGGGGAGCTCCCCTGAGGAGATGTATGGCCTGACATTTAGCAGGGTGGCAAGCAAGCCTGTGGACTCTGCTAAAACATTTGTGGGAGTCTGGAAGCACTTTAGAGGCTGATAGATAAGAAGTTAGAAGCATCTGAAGTTTTGAGGAGGAAAATGTGATTTATGGTGACTATGAAGAGCAGGAAATCAAAACTGTTAAGAAATCAGCTTCAGGTCATCATAAAGTTTTGATCTCTAGTTTCACATTAAGGAACAGAATACTACTAGAAAATCTTGCCTGTGGTAATAAATAAAATTAAAAATTAACTACTATATACTGCTTTTCATCTATAGATTGTGGTGATAAGAAGAACACAGTGAAAGTCTAATTTATTGCAGCTAAATAGTTGACTGTTAAACATTTCTTTTTGTAGGACTGTAAATTCTACCTGTTGACATGAGCTCAATCTTAGCTGCTTTCTGGACTGGATTGCTTTATTGTTTAGATTTAACTCCATGCAGACATTTCAAAGTTATTGTTTCTTGCAAGTGTATTATGACAAGGAGAAATCCCAAAGGAGAGAAACAAATTAACAAAAGACTTTGGCACTAATTTGTAGCCATGGCTATGTTTATTGTTATACAAATCAATTAGGACCATATTTTGTGAATTTTAATTGAGGAAAATTGCCATTTTTTTTGCCTGTAAAGTGTGATCCTCAAATGTTTAATTTCTTTTAATCACATCATTTTTCTACAAGGGGAAACACTTTTTTAGTATACTCTGAAAATGTAAGATCATGTTGCAACGGGTACCTACTGTACATCTTTTTAATATAAGTAATAAAATTCTGACGTGCTTGTTGAAACAAAATGCTGCTGAGTTTTGTATTATTTAAAGGTTTAGGAATTTGCCCTATATTTACCCATAGATTATGACCTTAACTCTGCAAAATTACTGATCCTTTGTTTTTGTTGTCCAAGTTGAGCATTCAACATGACCCCTTTGGGTGGGTTCATGCAGTGAAGAGAAAATTTGGAAATCAAGTTATTTATAGTTCTCCAAAACTGGTTACCCAAATCATTGGTTAAAGTTGCAATCTATGTTTATAAATTGCAAGTATGATGCATGTGTCTAAGATACTACAAAGAATTACTGCAAGCATGAAGACTCATAAGACTGGGACAACGTCTTTTTAAAATCCAAAGGATATCCTTTGGTGTGGATTGGTTTGCTTGAACAATTAATAGGGATGTATGTCCCAAACCATGGCTGGAAGCTAAACTTGGAAGCAGGCCCAAATCCACATGCTTAGATGTGCCCTGGTTTCATCTAGGGTAGAGTTAAGTTCTTCTCTGATGATTCACTGGATCATAGAAAATATACTGGTGACCCTTAGGAGTTGAATCTTTTTAGAGAATTGTGAGGAAAAATGAGGCAGAGAGAAGTATGATTCAAATATTTTATTTAATTAATTGGTGGGGTTTTTCTGCTTTCTTTTTCATATATGATAAAAATCATATGAAGTCTATGCCCTTTTCCATTTACATATGACATGAATACTGTCTGGTGACAAGGCTTACTTATTGTGGCCATGAACCAAAGCTGGTTCCATGGTTGTGGAAAGTTTGGATACAAATGTAAATCTTGAAGCCCTGGGTTGTCATTAGGTGGGCTAAAGGTGTGTTCATGTCCTTTGTACAACTAGGACTTTATTAGATCAAGGAATTTCCCCTGGAACTTAGTGACCTCCTCCTGGCAACCAAAATAATTGGGCTGCTGAAAAGGAAAAAGGCACATATTTGTTGCTGTCCTTAAGGAAAAATAAGCTGAAAGGGGTGAGGGTGGCAGGAATCTCATGGGCAAAAAGGTTTATGCTAGCACAGAAGGAGAAGGGCTTTAGGAGAAGATGCTGCTTTGGCAATCTCTTTAGGGGAGAGGCTGAATGGAAACTTTTAAAAATAGTAAAATATGATCGTCCAGGACTGGCTTTTGTTACCATCACCCACTTGAGTTCTGCTTTCAAGATTTATTATATCACTCTTAAATCTCTTGGAGTCATTACAATCTTGCTTTTCATCTAGTCTGTATATAAATAATTGATCATCATAAGGATTGAAAACTGTGGAAATGAAGACAGCTTAACACAGATATTCTTTATGACATCAATTACAGAAGGAATCATTTGATGAGAACAGAGAATATTTCAAATGGTACAATAATGCTGGCTCCTAAAATTACTTTGTATTTGAAATAAGATGTGTACACTGATTGGTTCTGTTGCCAGTTTATGGAGAAAGTATATTATGGTTCAATGAAAAAGATGGTTAATTATCTGCACACAGGGCTTGCTTCAGCCCTCTCCTACTTCTTTTACACTCATGTCATTCTGTTGAAGTCAGCTGTGTACAAATGGTGTAATGCAGTGGTGAATCAGGCCTATATTTTGTAAGTAATTTATTGCAAGCATTTGTAGTACTGAGAGAGGAAACATTCGGGCGTTGTTCAGTGCTGAGATTTAAATGCCCTGAATGTGTGTTCTGTTGGCAGCAGTCGCACGTGCTGGATCAGGGGTGGTGTAGGGTTAAACACTGAGCACTGTGACAGTAGCTGAGCACACTTATTTTACTAAAACCTGGTAAGATGCTAAAATGCTGTAAACAGCATCATTAAGCGTGATGAAAGGAAGTCAAAGTTCAAGTGATTTTTTTTTTCTCTTTTTAAGGTATTTAATGTATTTTTTTAAGGTATTTAATGTTGAATTTATATATTTGGCTTGACTGGAGAGGACACTTCCTCTCTCCCTTGTTAGCTGTCATTTTGTTGTTCCACTGTTCATCTATGAGCGGGCCATAGGTGCTTTGGACCAGTATTCAAACTGAAAGGAAGTGTAGGAGTATTCCTGCTGTTCTAGGATGTGCATAACGGTGCCTGGAGAACTTGTGCCTCTGGTTGCTTAGGAGCATGTATGGAGCAGGAAAACAGTCTTATTTAATCTGTCTGTGGAAAGAATGTCAGGCTGAAAAACACCCACTGTGTTTCAATCTGTGCGAGCAAGTGATAGAAATGGCATTGTTATAAATGCTGAAAAATTAATCTGAAATGTTTCATTTTATATGAGCCACTTCTAGAACTAGAAAACATCAAACAGAAATATTTCATGTAATGATTTTATGGTGGACAGTCCCAGGAAATTGTAGGCATTGAGTTGTGAAGGCAGAGCTAAATGGTGGGCTTGAATTCCTGTGTGTTTGTAGACACTGAAGAAGATCCCAATCAGCATGAGAGAGAAAGGCAGTATTAGCTGTGGGTGTGTCTTGTGTTTTTCAGGAACAGTACTTCTACTTTTAATTAAGATGTGTCTGTTCCATTATTTTCTAATTTAAATTCTTTTGCAACAGAGTTGATATAGTTATATGCTGTATCTGCAGAGTTTTGGGAACTGGAATGTGAGAGATTCCAAAAAACCTTTTGTTCTTGATGATAGCATCAAAACATCATTTGTCTAGGATCCAATTCAGGAAAATACTGAAGTGTGTGCTTCACAATTGGGTCTTCAAACTAAAACATTTCAATACCAGTTTTCCACAGGTACTGTGTGAATAATTCATGTATGGATTGTGATGGCTGTTCTTTCTGTCCTTTGACTCTTGGCAGATTGCCACACTATGGCCTAATAGTTCCATTTCTTACTGTTACTTGTTATTTTTAGGGCAGACCTCAGTAGCTCACAGTATTTATGCCTTCCATGTGCTAGTATCAGTAGGTACAAAACATTTGCTTTGCAAGCAGAACTTAATGGGGATATGTGAACAGTGCTTAGATACCCAGGATGTTTAAGGGATCTGAAGGAGGTGCCTGATTTTAGTGTGAGATGTTTTGGGATCATATGGTATTGTCTTAGACGAAGACAATTATTTTCTCTCTCTTCAACAAGCAAGCTAGCACCAGACACAGAATTTCATCAAACCTCTGCTTCCAGACAGAGTTTTGAAAGGCCATGCAAGTACCTTGCCTCTCCCAATTTAAAGTGATGCTTGTGTGACCAGAGAAAAATGTATTGACCTCACTGAGAGATAGGAATAATGACCCACCACTAACTGTGAGTAGGTTCAGCTCAGCAGCCTCCAGTGCTTGCTATGCATTTAGTTCTTCATGAAGTATTATTTATTCTGGATTGCTTGTTGGAATTCTTCTATGTCTACTTCTTTCTTTCCTATCTTAGTAGAGATTGCATCTAGCAACAGCTGAAAAAGCACAAGTATTGCTTGTTGATCCTGTCAGTTATGCTTGTGCCAAATCTCATCTCTTAATATCATTGGGTTGTTTTTGCAGAAGCTTTTGGGACCTTGTAACAGATGGCATTTCAGGGGGGAAAACCCCACAACCTAGTGTTAACAGTGAAGCATGCATCTAGCCAGGCATGGCTAAAGAGCAGATGTCTTGTCAAGACAGTAACTTAGAAGAGTCACCCAGGGGATCAGGATTGCAGAAGATAAGGGAACTTTGTAGGACAAAGAAGTTAGGAGACAAGACTGTGACATTATGAATATCAGTTTCTTGAGCATTTTTCAGACAAGACTTGTACAAATCACAAGCTAAATAAATGTTCAGATTTTTGTATTTAGGTAGATTTTAATTGCAATTATCTTTCTTTATGTGAAATTAATATGATTAATGATAAGGTTTCATTTTCATGAGTTTGATTGCTTTGAGTTAATGGGAACCACAAAGTGTAATATAATATCTTGTTGATTTAGACAGTAGCTTATTTTTCTGTATTTCTTCATTTGACAGTCACAGGTTTGAAGAACAGATGTGCAGACGTTAGCCTGGTGTGTAGTGTGCCCAGAGGGAGAAGTGTAGGTCAGGGATGAATTTTAAAACTGATTTCTTTCTAAGATGTGGGATATAATAGTGCCTTTAGTCATTACCTTTCTGAAACTTCTAGATGACATTTCTAAGATGCTTCTGAGAAAAAAAAGCCCTTCCATCTCCATAATATCAAAAGGAAGCTGTGCCTAAGAATGTGAGGTCTAGTAAAACGTAAGATCTAGTCCCACTGCCAAAAGATGTAATTTTTGTTCGCTGTTTTGGAAAATGTTACAAGTTGTTTGTCATTGCAAATCATAGCAATGTTTTGCTCTGGGAAAACAAGTAAAACACTTAAAGTTGTCGTTACAGTTAACCAAGTTCTGCAGCTCAAGTTGAAGTGAGGAAGCTGCACTATGTCCAATTGAATATGAATAGTGGTGGACATTCCTGTTCTAAGGACATATACAAGAAGAAATTTGAGGGTATGAAGCAGAGTTTGTCTGTACAAATTCAGGTTGCATCTGGTGATGCTTAAGTGCTGAATTTTTTCAGCCATTCACCTAAGCAGCTAAATCAGACTGTAAAAATGCAGCCTTTTAAAGTCCTGTAGTCATTTCACACCTTGATTCCGTATGCACATTTATAAAACATAGCATTATTTTATCGACTTCTGGTGGTGCATGTGAGCCCAGTGAGACTGGGACACTGCTTAGGTGCCTCTTTCTCTGCAGGAGAACAGCTTAAATGGCCCCAGATTTCCATGTGGTGTGACCGTATGGCTGTTTAGATTCTTTGCTACAGCCTCTATATTTTTGTCTCCCTCATCTGTATTAAAAAAAGTTGGGGGTGGTCATGGTTATAGCCCAGTTTAGAGGTGATTTAGACTAAAAGTATTAATGTTTTTAAGGATCTTGGAAAGCCTATGCAGGTATAAACCTTGACACTGTTACAGCATTTATTGAGATCTTCTAAAGCTGAACGCTATAATTCTGTCAACAGCCTTTGCATTTAGAAAATTGTGACCCATCAATAAATTCTCACATGAACTTCATTCAGGAAAATATTTAGAAGTCTGATTGAACTCCCAGACCCCTTGGGCTAATAAGAACTTTCTCTTCAGCCTGCTCTTACAGCTCAGATTTTCTAGATATCCACATAAAAATGTAACTAATACTCCTGTAAAGAGGAAAGCTGGAGTACCTCCATGGCAGAGCTTTTGGAATAGCTCTGCTTCCTTCAGTTCCTCTCCTATTAAAATCATTGGAAAAAGCTGTTCTTGACTTTAAGAGGAGCAAGGTTAAACTAGCACAGTATGTTTTGAAAATTCCAAACTAGTAATTTAATCTTCAGATTTAACCATAGTGGCCCTTGCAAATTTTTTTTCCAAAACTGCACTCAAAATAAACGATGTGTTAGTCCCTAATAAATGGTCCTTAGTAAAAGCATGTATTATGCTTCCTTTGAAAAGTCATTTATTTCTTATGGTGGGTTTCTGATTCAGCTGCCTTCCAGCATGCCGTTCCAACACTTTCTCCCTTCTAGGAGTTTGTATAAACCCTGCAACTTGCTGTGTTTCTGTACAGCAACACATGTGCATCTGTGCATACCAACACAAAGAGGATAACCTCACACTTATTAGCATGGTTGTCTTCGGGTTGAAAAATACTTTCTGGAGGTTCATTTCTTAGAATCAGCTTCCCCATTTCTTGCTTATTAAATCATGTAGTGTTTATGAAATAAAAAGGCTCTCAGTCTGTCAGTCAGAACTCTAAAGCATTTCGCAGACCATAAATTCACATTCCAGTAGTTATAAATAGAAAACACAATTGCAATGGTTGTAAAACTCTCTGATGATTGTTTGTTGTATTGTACCAACAAATCAGAAAAAGAGATGGTTGGAATACTGTTGTCAACATCTTTTTGCACAGAATTTCCATCGAGCCAATAAGTGAGCTCGTGCTGATGATTTGTGGTATCTGTTATCACCTTTCATCAGACTCTGAGGAGAAAGGAAATACAGGATATTCCAGATGGGAGTCTGGTGCATGTGCACTGAGGAATCTGTTTGTTTCCTCTGATTGTTAGTGAAGGACAGACAGTGGGGGTGCTGCTGCTTGTTGCATTATTTTTTGTGCTAATGACCATATCCAAGTGACTTCTGTTAACATGCTATAATTTACAATCCCTTTAGGATGCAGTTATTCATCTTTTTTGTAATTTTGGCTGCTGTTGAACACTTAGCAACACTGCAGATTAGAAGCTGCAGAAATTACTCTTCAGAAGACTACATTTCCTTTTTAACCATGATCCAATGCTCCCCAGCTTTTCCTTTGTTTTTACTTATTACTCTTAGAATCAGTCTCACTAGGTTACTAACTTCTGCAATGCCCTGGTTAATCAATGCTCATACAATTTCCTAGACATGTTTCCTGTATTTCTGTCCCTTTTATTTAAAAGAGAAGTATTTGATATTGAGAATTAAATCTACAGCACACCAAGGAGTTTTTTTCCTCTATAACTGGTTCTCTGGAATGGTATAGACCATTTTGGTTTGGAATATTCCCTCATGAATCATTTGTACTTCTCTCATGCATCAGCCACAGAAGAGCACCTGTACCCAAGTGGTTGGAGCAACAGCAGTGTATTGGAAAGGATGGAAATGGCACAGCCTGTTATAGGATGGACTGTTTCACTGAGAAATAAAAAAAAAAAAAAACAAAAAAACACAACACCAGTTGAGATGAAGAAGCTGGGCAAAAGTTCATGAAAAATAAATGCCTGACTGCAGGAAACTAGTGATGAGTCCAGCATACTTTGCCTCCAGCAGAGGCAGTAGGAGAGGCTTTTAGGGATAACATGCAAACTTGGCCACTTCGTGGTCTCTTGCCATACTCTGTCAGCATTGCAGCTGGTGTATTACGGATATTAGGGGCCATACACCTGCATGGTCTTATGAGTGTTCATGGGCACATTTCCCATTAACCTACCTCATTCTCACGTGAAATTATTGATATTGTCTGTTGGTGCTTCCTGTGACAGCAAGTTTCAGAGGTTCACTACTCACTGTGGAAAGTACTTTCACTCTGATTAAATCAGTCTACTATTAGTATTAGTTTCATAGAGTGTCTGTCCTCTGCTACTTTTTCAAGTATTGCAGAGTTTTTATTCTGTTTCATCCTGCTTGCAATTCAGCTTTTCACTTTTTTCTAATATGGTAAGCTGATGATACCTCATTTTTAGCTCTCTGTTTTCAACAGAAGGGTCCTAGACTATGCAGTGTAGGAGATAGCTGCTCTATCCCCCTGGTGATTTTAATTGGTCTTCTTTAAGTAATCTTGAACTTCATTACAGATTTAAAAGAAAATTCTTACCCTTGTGCTACAACTAGTTTGTCAAGCAGAAGAATCTCCTGAACCACCTCAGCAGTAAAGGTGGAAACAAATAGTTCCCTGAGTGTCTGCAGTGGTATTATCATCCTTTTTATGCCTTTGTCATCAATTGGTTCCACTAATGACAAGATAGCTTCCTGCTTTTGATGTGTTCAAAGAATGTTTTACTATCAGTCCGAGCATCATTTGCAAGTTGCTCTTCAAGTTCTTATTTAGCCCTCTGTATTTCCTGTTTACATTTGAGCTGCTTTATTTTATGGGATTTTTCTGTGCTCACTTCAGAAAGCTTTCTGGTGATTTTCTTGTTTGGGGTTTTTTTTAATGCTGATCTTTTATCTTTGAAAGATTCCTTTGCTTTCCAATTGAGCCATCTGTGCAGAGTGGGTTTGGACTGCTTTGTTTTCTTCTTGTTCTGTGTCACACACATTACCTAAACTTCTAGTATGGTGTATTTCATTCTGTAGGCTTTATGTAGACCTCTTGGCTTTTGAAATAACCCTTTGGTTTTTTTGGAAGTGAAAGGGGATATTGGGTTTTTTCTTTTTTATAATTGCTAATTTTTAAAAAGCCTTTCTTTTTCCCTTGGAATTGAATAATCACAAACTAGATGTATTTAGCCTTCTCTCTTTTTCTAGTTTTAAGCTGTAGGGTGTGTGCAGTGTTGTACAAGAGTCACTGACTCAGGGATGTTTGCTGACCAGCCTGTCTTACCTGGTGTGAGTAGCAGGCTTGAGGGAAAGACACATTCAAGAGATCTCTGCAGAAATTCAGAGTTACCATTGTCAGAGGGTACTGAGGAGTAAAGTGTCCTTTTTTTAAAAACTATTTTCAAAGGAAAAAAAGGGGGAATTGTCTGTGTTTTCAATAGGAAAAAGTGCTATCTTCATAACATTTTGGCGAGTCTCTTCAAGGCAAATGAAGAAAACAATCAAGGGGTAAAATTAGACATTCATCTTTAAGAAAAAAAATACAATGTCACTTAGAATGAAAATGTATTTTCATTGCTAACATGGTATTTTTTTGTATTTACTTTGAAAAATTATGTTCCCTATTCATACTGGAAGCATGGAACACAAAATCTCTGAAGAGATTTAAAAGCAATGTGAATGTTTTCAGATTTTCATTAGAGGAGAGTCTCTGCAGACAAAAGGGTTTTCAAACATAAAAACCTTTGGTGCTTTAGTAAACCAAACTGAATTTTGCTTGACAGCTGAAAGATATTCCCTGTGGGTCATTTATGCTCCTGTCTGCAGAGTTGATTGAGTAAATAGGCAGCAACAAGGAACATTCTTATACTTTGTCTGGCATTTGCTGGTTAATATTTTTAACTTAAGGCAGATACAGTTCAATAATGTAGCTTGCACAGCTTGGTGGAATTCATCAAATACAGAAATGACTTTGCAAATACACCTTGCTGCATCTTCAGTTTTTAGCAGCAAGATTTTAAGTTGGAAGAACTTGTGTGTGGACTTGTGGGAGGATGTTAAATCACCACCGATGCTCTGGATAAGCAGACAGTTCCTGAGGTGGAGCTAAAATACTTTACTATGAAGTCTATCTGAAAAGTTCATGAAGACTCTTTAGAAAAGGTGGCAGGAGATTCAAATTCAGAAGTTTTTCCTGTTTAAAAAGGGAAATGCTTTTTCAGCTTAAGCAAATAGTTTCCACGAGTACTAGATCTATGACAAACCATGCAAGGATTTTTCCCAATTAATGGCCAGCAGACTGAGGGACAGCTTGGTGGGTGGCAGAAGTGGTCTCCAAGTTCTAAGGACACATCAAATGGAACTTTCCATTTCTCCCCATTATGGACTCTTTGACTGTCTTTTGGGTGTGACTTCACAGAGACCCCTGTTTGTGACAGAGAATCTAAATTGTCTCATGCTTTCTCTAACCAAGTGAAACTCAGTGCAGACATTTGTATTGCTGTTCAAACACTGAAAATCATTTTCACATCCTTATTTCAGCCCCTGCAGTTACTAGTTGATACCTTAGTGTTGTTATTAGATCTTTAACTGATTACATTTTTTTTAACATGAAAAGTCAGCGTAGCCAATAATGTGTGCTTGTTTTTCTAATAGTAATTTTTACAAAGTTGGAGTTGTATTTGCCATGTTTTGTGATCATGTTTGGGTGAAGAAGTGAAAGATAATGCCAGAAACTGAGGGGAAAATGTTGGCATACCACAGGCTTTAAAGAATTTGGGTTTTTAACAGCTCTGCAGTAACGCATTGCACGTGTCCTGTGTGAGTTGATGTTTGTGCTAAAACCTTTCACTTTTTGAGAATATTTTCATGGATTTACAGCAATTACTCAACTATTTACAAGGGACAAAATGTGACCCCCATTAATCATAACCAATCAAATTCAGCATGTTCAGTCATAAAGATTTCAGTCACTGTTTTCACTACTTTCATCACTATTCATATTTTCCAAGCTAGTCATGATTCATAAATTGATATTTACGACTACCACGTGCTGCTGTCTTAGAGCTTGGGGGGTATTGTTTTGTGGTGTTTTGTTTTAATAGACATTTAGTTTAACTGGTGTGTAGCCTGGAGAGATGAGCTCTCTAAGGCAGAATTGCTATCTTTCCATGAAATTAGTATTCTCACAAGTAGCAGGACTGACAGCTTCTGGAGATTATAGTCTGTAGGAGAGGGAAGAAGAGTGTGGCAGAGGGAGCTTGCAGTGTTTTAGTGTACCTTGGCTCTGCTTTTCAGGGTTGAGGGAACTGCATTTTCTTCAGGTGACTCACACCCAGCCACCTCAGACTGCCTCCAGGCAGCCAGGAGTGTGCTGCAGTTTGTAACTCTTTGAAGTCATTTGCTAAAGAACAATTGAGTCCTTACTCCCGATGCTTTTCTCTGTAGCAGCTGTTAAGATACAGTAGGAACTTTGATCACAACTAGTGAATTTGTCACTGCAAGCTGCTGCTGGCTCCACTGGTGGTGAGAGGTCTGCATGGCACTAAACAACAGAGACATGCTGTGCTCTGGTGTGTACTTGAAGAAAGGCCATTAAGAGCTGAAATGTCAACAGTGACCCCATGTACCTGTAATAAATGTAAGCTTTGTAATTAGTAGCAAGCTGTCTCAGAGGGCTGCAGATAGTTACTAAGATTAATTTTCACTATGGTGTGCTCAAAGTTCTTCTATGATATAAGGCAACCAGTTGACATTGTCAGGAGAGACTATCAAGTTGCAGCACGTGTAGTTTGATGACAGAGCCGGGCTCCAAGTATCTTGTGGCACCAACTGTCTTTCCATATGTTTTTCTGAAGCTTACCACACCCTAGGAGAGCAAACATAATACCTGTAGAGTCACACCTTCATTGTGAGTACCTGTCCCTTTTTTCCTCTGCTTCATTGTGCATCAAACCTGTGTAGTAAATAATATTTACAGGGTAAAAATAATACTAATTTATGTGTATATGGATATCTATATAACATATATAGATATATATTAATTGTAAGTGATATAGGTGTCAGGGAGTCAGTGAAAACCAGACTGCAAAAAAAAAAAAAAACATAGTGCATTGAGGAACTCCTGTACCTGCCTGCTTCAGGCTTTCCTGCTGCCTGTGGAAAGCAGGTGGCTCTGGGCTCATGTAAAGAAGCTTCAGAAAAGAGTAACTGACACCAGAGCACACTTTAACCAAAAAGACATTTCAAAAGGCATCCTAAAGCATGTCTAGACTGGAATTTGCAGTTGAAAGGAAAAACTATTATCCTTTGGCTTGAAAAGTGACCCATGGCTTTAGGCATGAGTGATTTTTGATAAATGGCCTGGTCGTCCCTCTCCCTGGTGTGGGATGCAATTGGTTTCCACTGTAAACCTGGACTACAGACAATTTCCTTGTAGCAAAGGTAGCACAGACTAATGCAACAGAAAAGAGGGAGCTTTTGAAAGTTTATTCCATGTCTATTAGTAAAAAGAATCTGAAATAACAATATACCCCTTCAAACTTAAACTTTCACTATATTTGCTAACTTCACAGATCTTTTTTCTCCTATTTTATGAAGTAGCTGTGTTTTCATGGAATACATATTAGCATGATTTTTGGTATATTATAAATGTGACATTGATATTGCATATGAACTGTTTTGGTCAAGAGCCATGTTAACTGCCCCATCAATTACACTTCTAAATACCTGTCACATTAAAAAAATGTGGCTCTGAGCCCCTTAGGGTATTTCATTCTTTTAGGCAAAGAGGTTTTTGTTTTCACTCACCACTTTTGATCTCCTTATTCTGGAAATATTTTTGCTTGCATTTCATTTTTTGGGGGGTTGGGTTTTGATTTTTTTTTTTTTAATGAGAGAAGTATCTTTTGTGTGGGAAGCATTGTGAGATCCAAAACTCCTCAGGATGCTTAAAGAGGGCATTTAGAATTTCTTACAGATGGGTTACTATTGTGAAGGCAGCATTTAATGTGTTAGGTAGAGTCACAAAGTTGCAAAGGTAATTGCTTTTATATCTTATTCTGTATGTTTAAAAATGCATACCATACTGTGCAGCGTTTCTGTTAGCAAATAATGCCATGTCATCCATGGCCAGGTATATATTTGCATGTAATTCTCCCTTAGTATATTTTTGTGCAGAACTACTTTCAAGGGCCTATGACAAAGTATCTATGCCACTTCAGAACACACAGGTGCTTAATTCTGTATGTTCAGTAGAGCAAACATTATTGAAATGAATGTGGTGGAACACAGCTGGAGTTAAATGAACTATTGTTCTCACAGTGTAGGCTAGATTAAAAACCACGAAAAAGAAAAAGTTAAAAATCCTGTGTTTTTAATAGCTTCAGCTACAAGTCTGTATCGAGACAAGCAGCTGGCAAACATATGACATTTTTTCCCTACTACAGATCTTCTAAAAATGAATTTCATGTTTACTCAGCCTTGCCTTTCTAAGGGTGCCTGCTGGCACGTCATTCCTGAAGGAAGTGGTTCATCTGGGAAGGTTGCTGGGGGCTGGGAAGGCACCAATCCTAGTGCATAGGCAGTGCCCAGGGACTGGGAGCAAAACACCCCCAGAGAAAGCTCAGCTTGTACTCTAATGGACAGGTGAGGACAGAAACCTGATGAGGGTTCTCTGCAGCACAGCTAAATGTTCTTTCCCTCTCAGATAAGCTACCAGCATGTGGGAAAAGCTCAGCGCTTCCTTTTCTGCTTGTGCTGCTGCACTATGATACTGCAGGACCCTACAACAGTATGAGAACCTCATGTAGTCCTGAGAGCCTCTGTGTAACATTACGTGGCTTATACATCTTTTATTATGTTTGGCTGTTGGTGAGAGTCAGACGAAAATTATTTCCAGATTACAATAAAGCAACTTCAAACATAACAAGTGTTGTTAGATCATTGACCGTATTAAAATAAAATTTTAAAAGGCTGTACATCAAGGCTCAGAAAACTGTTTAAAGAAGAAAAAATGTGTAGTATTATTGCCCTAAACATACTGCTGAACCTTGGGAAAAGATTTGTGCCGCGTTTCTTGTGACAGTAACATCACAGAGGATATAAACCAGTCGTTGGCACTCTCTCAAGAAACACATCACTGTAATTCATTATAACAATACCACTGTGATATTTGTTCATAATATTTATGAAAGTTAGGCTATGAAAACAGTGTGCACTGACTGTTGGTGGTGATGTATCATTCTGCAAAAGAGAACATACATGACAAAATGCTTTAAATGAACTCTAAAAACATTCTGGTGACTTAAAACAATTTGCTTGGTCTTACACACCATGCCAGTAGGGGCTTCCCAGGATATGCTTCTGGATGACCTTTTTGAGGACATATATCAAATAGTCATGTATTTATTATGGTCCCAGTCAGTCTTCAATAGCAATGATGAATGTTGTGTAGTGTACGCAGTCATTACAGCTCCGTGTAATTGTCTGCTCAGTTTCCAGTTGCTGTCTCTTCTATGGAAAACAGAGTGGCCTGTGTCATGTCAGCCCAATAAACCCAACTTTTACCCACAAAATGTTCTCAGTGGTATAAAGCTTTATCTGACCTGGCAGTGGGGTGCAGATGTCAGGGAGCCTTCAAGGAGGCTTCTGTTCTGCTTCCCTGCTTGTGCCTGGGCCCGGCAGAGTGCAGGGGAACAGCCTGGCTCTTGTGAGTCAGGAGGCTCCACAAGCCCTCACAGCTTCCAGGACATGCTGGGATTCACTGCAGCTCTGACGTCAGTGTCAATCTGGATTTCTGGGCACTGAATAAAGTAGCAGATTTATTCTGTGGCTGAATGGTGCTGATGACATGCCATTTTTCCTCTTTCCCCATCAGCATTGTGGGGAACATAAGCAACATGAATGTTCTGGTAATTATTGTAGCCAGGCACGGGCTGAATTCAGCTGCTGGTGAGAGGAAGTCACCAGCCCTGGATAAGCTCAAGAACAAGAGTAGGCTCCATCTTAAAGGTACTGAGCTTGGGCTGAGGCTGAGCACCAGTAAGTTTCTACTTGGCAAATAGATAAGATTCCACAGTGGGTTTGGAATGTAATTTCATAGAAAGAGAAGTAGAACTACTACCTCTGTCTTCCCTGTCTCTCCAGGAAACCCTCTGACTCTGTCCACTCTAGTTCATTTCTCCCCCGTCACTTGATTGCTTCCTGTGATGGGAGGGAAATGAAAAGCAAAAGGGAAGGCAGTTGCAACTTATCATCATGCTCAAAGCCTCCAAACAGAATTCCAACTTGTCTGGCAAAAAAGTGGACAAAACTAAAATGACATTTTAAGCTCAGTTTCCTGGCTTCACTATTCATTGCAGGAATGCTTAGATTTGAAAACAATAAATACCATCACCGCAGGAAGCCCCAGATTTGAATTGTGTACATGCACAGCTGTTTACAAATCATCCATTTTGACTTAGACACTTCCATCTAAGGTAGTTGGCTCAGTTTAATAATGAAATGGCCTCTCCAGAAGTCCTCTGCCAGATCAACTTACTGTTCTAAAAAAAAAAGAAATGGAATCTCAATGCTAGTTTTCAGAAGGACTTTTTTTAATAGAAAAGATAAGGTAGATGCCATGCTAGACTCACTGTACTGCAGTCAAGGACTGAAGGTTAAAAACATATGAATGGAAAGAAGGGGGATAAATGGCAAATTTATATGGAATAAATAAATGATAGGGAAAATTACTAAGACTGGATAACGAGAGGAGAGAGATTAAACTGGAATGGATATGTTTATATAATACTTTAGGCAAAAGATTGTATTCTGCCACGTACCTTTAGTTTCTTTATCATTCTGCTCTCCATCTTTCTTCATTTAAAGCTATAATTATATATTATTGATATATTATCCTTTTGATCTTATGGACTTTGAGGCTCTGAAAGTGTAATCATATTGAGCCACTTCTTTCCAGTTTGATTAAATTTCATGTCTGTGCATTTCCTTAAGTTGACATACATCACTGGCATGAAAATTTCCTATTCTCTTTCCCTACTGAGTGCATTGTTTATTTGGAAATATTACCATGAATTAAGAATTTATGTTCAGGTACATGCATTTTAATATTATTGAAGATGACTGATTCATGCTGGGATTTCACCTGTGCCAAAGGTTACATCAGTGATTCTACCAGATAATTTAGACATGTAATTTCAAGCACAAATAACTGTCCAGGTATATAATGAAGTTTCACTTGCAACACTAGAATCAAGGCCAAGATGAAGCTGGCCAGCAGCTGAAGCTGTACCTCTCCTTTTTATGGGTCTGGAGGAATAGCAGAGTATTGCTCCAGATCAGGGCAGTAAGAAACTCAAGACTTCTCCTATTAGCACTACAGAATCTTTCTCATTGAAATTTTCAGCATCCTTGAAACAAAAATTAAAAATGGAAACCAGTACACATTTGGTAGCCATTTGGTTCCCATTTGAGCTTGTATCATGAAGACTTAGTAATCAGTTTATCAACATTACTGATGACTTCAGCTGGAATAATTAATAGAAAATATGGTGTTTAGATTGAAGTGTAAGTCAAAGAAGGATTTAAAAGTAGGATGTAGATTAAAAGGAATTAATATCTTCATCTGGCCTAAATAATGGTTGCTTAATATTTGCATACAACTCAGATAGAAATTCACATATTGGATGGCTTGTAGAGACAGAATAAATGAAGTAACAATCAAGATGTAAAAAATGTGAATATATATCAAGCATGCTATAAACACTGTCCAGATGATCTTATGGGATCATCCGTACTCTTGAATGAGCAGCCAACTAGATTTCAATATTATCCAGTCTGAATTGTAATTCCAGTTTTTTAGTTCTAGACCAGCTAATCTCCTTTTAGACATTTTCTCAGTCCATTCCTGATACTGATCTCAGTGATAACAAGCTTTTTATTTTTTGCAAAGCAGAGAGATAAGGATTTTTTTTACACTGTATAACTGTATAAATAGTTGAGGCTGTGAAAAGTCTGTGTCAGTAGAGAAAAGCTATGGATGCTGCTGTTTACTCTGAGTATCATCAAATATTTGGAATAACAAAAACTTAAAAAGGGGGAGGACTTAAGCAGGGTTTTAGTGTGAAACAGCATTCCTAGCTCTGACCTACTAGAACATCCAGTCATGCAGAAAAAACCTGCAAGGAGTGAAGACTTCATTTTCCATTTCCAACTCAGAGGGAAGTTTGTTTTGTGAATAGGGAGAATTGTTGTTACTTCTGAGCTCCATGTTTTCAAATCACTTTTCTTCCAATGTCTTTGACCAGTCATGAACTGTGTAGATGGCCATAAAGCAAGCTTTGTGTGGTTCTTCATCTCCATCTATGCTCTTTTTGAAGGTTACTTTCTCTCTTTTCTAATTTCTACAATAATTTATAACATTTCTTCTTTAAACATTTTACTTTCTTAAATAGCAAATTATATTTCCATGACCTCTTCTGTATGAAGTGTAAAGGACAGAAAGTAGTTTTCCAGCCAAATGAGTGTTCTCCCTCAAGCTGAATTCTAATAAATCCCTACAGTTTATAATTGATACTTCCAAGATGTTCTCAAGGAATTTAAAACAATCCAGAATTTAATAGCAATCAACAGAATCGAGACAAAGTGAAACTATTATGCTGAACTTATCGAAAAGCAGGGTTTAAATTGATGCTGCATATTATTCATTTTGACAGTTGCAAATTCACATTAAAGATAGCAGAGACCAAAAGACAGCAACTAGAAGAGGAAATGCTAATTTATTACTTGCAGAGAAACAACTCTGAAGCTAAGCTGTTCAGTTAAAATTATGAAATACTTTCCATTTCCAATGTCCCTTTGAGCCACAGAAGCCCCCAAGCATATTGCATATTATAAATACAGTTTTAATTTCCTATCATGGCAGGTGGTGAGGCAAATGTCTCAGGAGTAGAAATGTAGCAGACATCATTCAATAGCAACCCTATGCAAAGACAAAACAAACCATTATTTTTAAGCAAAACGGCATGAAGAGGTTACATTGCTAAAACACTGTCCTTATCCACTTGCATTAGAAGAATGGGGAATGGAGAATTCCAAACTCACTTCTTGGGTGTACATACACGACTTGGTGCATGACTTGAGACAAATCACTTAATTTCTTATGCTTCACTACAGAAAGGGAATAATGTCTAAATTCAGTGGTGGTGTGTTGATGGCAAAAGTGCTGATGATAAAGTGTATTCCTTCTTAAAGGAATTGTATCTCAGCATTTGGAAAGGTTGAAGTATTACAGCTCTAAGAATGCTCTGAAATATTATTTTAAATCATTCAAGTGGTAGAAAGCATGTAAACTGTGTAAACACAAATTACTACATAATTTAGAAATTTATAAGCAGAGGGATGTAAGGCTGATGTTTTGCCAGGCAATAATTTCAGTTTCCTGTACAAAAATAATATCACTTCCCATAACTGACACTTTAGGGAGGTTTGTTTGCATGGGGAGGCTCAACAAGGGATTTTTAAACCATTAAATCTCTAGTAATATCACTCTTTAATTAACAATTATTAAATGCAAATACAGAGCCTTTTAACAACTGAAGAGAGGCTTGTCAGCTTTCTAAAACCCTTGAACCTGACTTGAAGTCATAACCTAAAGGCCTGATGAGGCAGGGCAAACCTTTCTGGTGATACCATGCTTCTAAAGTTTTGTTTTATGAGTATGTCATTTGATTCCTAAGGTACAGTGTGGATGAAAACTCCCTTTTCTCCCTGTAGTGTATTGAACAATCTCTTAACTGCTGCTGAATTGATTAGCATTGTTGCTCCAGCTTCAATCTGATACCTGTTCCACTTAGCAGGTGTCCAAGTGTTACCTGCAGAGCAGTGAGGAAAGGGGTGAGCTCCTTGGAGACCTCTGGGGGTTCTTCCTTTCCCTTGGGAATATTTAGAGGTACTATGCTGAGAACTGGGCGGTTATGTTGGTAACTTTTATAAATAATGAAAGAAGTTACAGAAGCTGTGATTGTAAGTGTTCAAATATTACACTGCTGAGCAAGTGCTCAGGCACCCCTAAGACATGTACAGTAAGGCATCAGAGCGGTTTACAGGGATGGTCCTGCATGGCCACAGAGCTGAGACTGAATTCCTCACACTGGCATCTTCTCGTGGGATCAGGAGATACAACTGCCACAGCTGGCTCAAGTATATTGCTAAAAATAGGCCAAAGCACTTGAAAAATTAATGAGCTGTATGAGTTTAGGAGTACTGAGATTTATAGGCTAATGGATAACTATCAGAAGGAAATTTAGAGCCGTTATGTCTCTCTTGGCTTACACTGATGTAAATCAGGATTACTTGCACTGAATTCACTTGACTTACAATAATATAAGTAGGAAGAGATTGGGGAATTTATGCTCACTTTGCAGATAGAATTAAGTCATCTTTTTGGGAATGAGAAATGGGTCATTTCTGAATCATTTTGCAGAGATTTAAGAGTGACAACCAGATGCTTCCTTCAATGCAGATTTTAGATAGGGGAAAAACAAGCTTAGAAAGACTTTCACAGTACTTTTCAAGAGTGTGTACTATGTATTTGCCAGCTTTAAGTTTGTGAAATTTATATACACTGCAAACTATATTAATTTCCAAATAAATGAAAATTATACACAACAAGAAATTCTGGTAGCTTCCTATAAGCACTCTAAAGTAGAATATTTTCTATAGTCATCTAAAAATGCAATAAATCCGCAGCACAGGACAAGAACTGCTGCTTATTCACTATTTTTCTGTTTGTGGAACTACTGCTGATTGAATCTGAAAAGGAGACCAACTACTCACACTGGGTGAAGCCAATGAGTCTAGAGTCTTATTCTGTGACTTGATCCCTCCAGTCAAGGCAAGCAAGATGTGCCCAGCCAGGTAATACTTTTTACCCTCAACACTAATTTAAGAAAACACAAAAAAAAAAAAAAAAAAAAAAAAAAAAAAAAAAACCAAAAACTACATTTCAAAAAAGGGAAATGGGTGCTTGGGACTCTCTAATGCTGAGCATGCTTTATTCTTTTTCCTTAATACAGCAGTGTGCTTTGAAAACATCAGGAACACACTGAAGGTGCTTGTCAGGAACCCTCCCTTCACACCTCTCAGTTATCACAGAATTAGGGCACAGTTGCACAGTGAACTTCAGCTTTTACCAACAGATAAAGCCTTGGGCATGTGTTGTGCTTTTGCTGCTCTGAATCATACATTACCTTATCCCCTGCTCCAGCACAGCTCTTTTGGGCAGCCCCATCTATGTAACTACTTCAGCTTTTCAGGTGAGAGCATCCAAGCGTCACTCAGCATGGCTGGATCTTTTGTAATCCTTGCAGTTTACTGTGAGAAGTTCTCCCTGCTCCAGTCTTACAGGTGCCGCCCACACAGGGTTTGAAGGTGTGCAAACACAGAGCCAGAGGTGCAGGGAGCTCACAGTGCAGGTGTGCGGGGAGAAGTGAAGGAGAGAGCAAGCACCAGGCAAGGATACAGTGTGATGCCCACTTTACATTTGGCCTTGCTGTATCCACTCAGTGAAAGCAGAGAAGGCAAGAAGAGATTTCATTATGTGAAATGTGGCTCTGCACTGGTACCTCTCATCACCTCTTGGCATCCCCTCTGGGGACTACAGGGGTTTTTTTCCTTCCCTTCAGGGACCTTTCTCTTACCCTTTCCTCCCAGTCCGGGAAAGCCTGGCTCCACTAACCATGGCTGCTATGGTAAAAGATTTCTCTGAGCTTCTCTGCCATGGAGGAATGAAAGGCAAAGCTGCAGGCAAAGCACAGCATCAGCAGCCAGGTTTTTGTAGCTTCAAATCTGAGGCCAAGAGAGAATTTTCCTGGGTGGGGAGGCAGGAGATCAGCTCTGATAGAGGTGCTGGTAGAATGGAAGTGGGGTGGTTTGAAGAGCAGCTCTTTGCACCTGCCCATCCTGAGACTGCTCTGGGAGCTCCCACTGCCCCAAACACACAGACCTTCATTGCTTCCTCACAGGGTGGAGAGGCCAAGTGCCAGAAAAAGATAAATAGGAACTAGCTAATTATACTCCTTTGCTTCTGCTTAGAGAAAGGTGCTTTTTTTGGAGTACAAGCCTGTAGTTAAACTTCTTAGTTAAGTGAGGAAGTCAGAAATAAACCATGCCATTATTTAAAGTGCTCCAGAGCATAAAATATGCTTCAAACAATGCTAAGAAGCTGACTTAGAAAATCCTAAGTACCAAAGTAAACTTAATTTGTCATTCTACTTTTATATATTTGGGGGTGTTTCAGATTTGGGACCAAAAGCAGCCTTAATCCAGACTTTCCTTGTTAGGTGGTCTATGTGGCTTAAATATGGATTTTTTTTTAAATTATTGTTAAGTATGTGACAAACTATTAATCCATTAGTGAAGATATTGATATTCTCAATGAAGTTCCCTAATCTTCTTCAAATATTGATTTAATATTATTATAGCATGGCCAAATACTCTATTACTCTATCTAAATTAACATTTTTTCAAGATACATTTAGGAAGGAAATGTGTGTTTATTGATTGTATGAATGAAATTACTTTAATTAAGGAAACAGGCCTACTGCCAAAAATGGCATGCATGATTATTAGTGCAGGATGCTTCCAACAACAGCCCAAAAAGGCATCATCAAAAACAGATGCTTAAATTAGTTACAATGTACATCCTGGCCAGACAGATGCTTCAGACTCTTGGCCACTTGTAGGACAGATTATCCTTCCTTTGAAAGCCAGCCAGGGCACAGGAACACTTAAAGTTTTTCTAACAATCATAATTTAAGACTTTTCAACCTTAAATTAAATATTACTTGAGTAAAGCTTGAGTCTCTTGAGAGCTGACATGGGAGTCTCCTGACAATGCTCTCATTTAAATTAGTGCTTGGAGTAGAGAATACGAAATTCTAAAGCAGTTTCATATTTTTGCCTGAAAATACAGGTTTAGAAAGTGATAACAGGTATAACTACTGAAAAGGAAGCATCAGGCTGTTGTGCTTTGGTTTATTTCATAGCAGCATTCTAGTATTATGACTTGCTTCAGCTGCATTTAGCCTGAGAATAAGTTAGAAGCCCAGTATGGATTTGCAAGGCTATTATTAATCCATACAACAAAGAGGAAATCCTCAAAAATGGTCAGAAATTTACAGTTTAATAACTTCACATAAGAATGTGATTTTAGGATGCTGGGTAACTGAGAAGTTAACATGTGTTTTCTGAACACAGTTTCCATGCATTTTCTGAATCCCAGCCTGGTAGTTAAGGGAGTACTATATTCACTGAATCTTCCTCTGGTGCCTGACAATAAAAAATATTTCAAATACAGGCATTGTGGAATGTCTTTTCTCCATTCAAACTGGGAATGGTTAGAAAATAAAGCCTCCAAAGCCAAACCTCACAGCTGAGTACATAAAAAACCTCCAGATGGGGCTTAAAAGGGAGAATCCCACCACAGCAAGGGGTGTTAAAAAAGGAGTCCTGTGATTATTGATCAAGGGATGTCTGGGCAGCACAGGTTTCCTGCATCGGCCTTTGCCTGATGTGACAGTCGAGTCCCAGGAAGCCTTGTGGCCTCGTTGGGGCTCTGGCTTGGGCTGTAATCAGGATAGAAAGAGCCACTCACTGCTTAGCAAGAGCCAGGCTTAGCTGTCCTGCTGGTGATTTGGACTGCAGCATGTTCAGCTCTGCTGTACACTTTTCCTCTTCGTTTAGTGGGAGCTGGTTGTTTTGGGAAAACCTTTGGTAGTTGACTTTTTTTGTTGGTTTTTGGTGGGTTTTTTTGGTTTTTTTTTTTGCAATCCAGCAACGATTTAGGAGACCACAAGTAGAGCTGTTTGTACCCCAACCACAGGAGAGCACTTGTCAGGGAAGGAGCCTTCTCTGCCAAGCCAGCTGTCTACAGCCAGTGAAAGTACCTGTGTCTTGTAGCTGAGAATAAGTGTGGGGGCATGTGCAAGCAATGCCTGTGATAGAAGTGTGTGCAGAGGCTGTGGCTCTGCCCCAGTGCTGATGGGCAGTGTGCATCCTTCATCTCACGCTCCAGCACGGTCCTTGTGACTGTCAGAGGTGAGCCTAACCCCGTGATGGTAGAACTCCCCAGCTGAGGAGCCTGGTTAGCCTGGGCACCCGTGTGCTGAGTCCCTGACCTGACTGCAGCAGCCGTGTTTGTTCAGCCTTCCACATCAAGGTTACTGATTTGCCTTCAGTGTGAAGGGGAGCATCTACAGACGTTCCCACTTGTGCTCTCTGTGTGTTATAGATGTACCCATACCAGCAGAAAAAATTTCAGTGAAAAGTGCCTAGTTGCAAGCCATGGGAAATGGAGGAAGATTCCTTCCAATGTTCCAAATGGAAAGCAAAAGTATGTGTCTTCTGGCCTTTTTAAAATGAAAACAGAAATAGATTATTCCTTATTCTGGCAAGGGGGACTGGGACTAGCCATGGGAAATACGGAGCTTTCAAGATTTAAAATCTTATTCCACTCATTTTTGGTAGAGCTGTTTTAAGCAATGGAACCTCTCTTCAAGGATTAGCTGTACAGCCCCATTTGCTGATCTCTGCCCTGTGGGGTTCTCTGTGTGACAGTGTGAAAATGCCTTGCTGAAGTTGACCTCTGCTGTGGAAAGCACCCTCTCTCTGAAGCCATGAGGTTTTGGAATCCTCTGTGCAGACTGTCAGGGGATAAATGGCTTCAGCAGCACTTATGGGCTGACTTTAAAAATTGTCACTCAGTCATTTTTGTAGCCACTCTATGTAAACGCCAATAAAATCTTTCAGCCATCCTATATAACTATAACGTGTCTGTATTGTAGCTGTAAATACTGATTGGGATCTTAGCACAAAATGTTTGCTGACACACAGAACACAAATATGTCCCTCCTATGGAAAAGTATCAAATATCATAAAGATGCTTGCAAATCCAGCAACCAGTAGCCCGTATTTATTGATGATTTGGCATCTGTTTGTTAAACATACGCACAAGCGTTGAACAAAGACTGCCTGAGGGGTCCCCAGATCAAGACACAACCAGCAGCTGCTTCTGGTTAAGTGATTTTAGCGGTTTAAAGCCATAAAGGAGAACTGAGTGCTGTAGTACACTGAGACACCAGTAAGGGGAACCCTTTTTGCAGTAAACCTTCAAGCTTTTACTGCTTTGATGGAGCGTGTGGTCATAAAGATAACGTGACATTTTGGTTCCAAAAAAATTATGTTTAATCAGAAGACGAACAGATATAAGCAGTTTAAAATGAAATCTGAATTACAATTTCAAATCTACTTTTATTTTTCACTTCTCAATGAAATTGAGTGGGAAATGTGAATGGACCTCCACAAGACAGGCATTAACCCTTACAGGAATGTTTAAAGAAAAGGAGGAGAGTTGATTTTGACAACTGGCTTTAAAACAATATTAATCAAGCCACTCCAGTAAAGTGGCTGTCATCAGACATCGTTTTAGGAAGACAAACAAATGGTGGATTTATTGCTTGAAATTAAGTCATTGAAAGTAAAATGTCCTCTGTGGACAAGTCTTCTCACTTCAAAAATGTAATTTTGAAACTCAGGCATTACTATTCTAATATTCTCAAAAGTTATAGCTTTCAGTAAGCACACAGATGAATTTTAGTGCTGTAAATACTGTAGGAAAACTCCTGAAACCATTGTAATTAATCTGCGTTGCTGTACAATAGATATTATGTCAGGAGAAAACAAGTATGCATGTGGGTCTGTTTACTTAATATCCAAAATCTTTAACAGTCTTTAACTGTTGTAGTAGGTATATTTTTATATTTCCCAGACAGAAAAACATGCTTTAGAGGATTGAATAGAAATCCAGTATTTACTTGGCTAAATAACCTCACTATAGTTTTTCTTACCTCAAATGAGCAATTCTGGAAGTGATGTGATGGATTGGTCTGAAGGTTCTCCTCTTCCAGTCCAGTGTAGGCATTTCCATTACAGCTGACCTGGAAAAACTTCTGTCTGCTCAGCTTTACTTTTTCTCTGTGTAGTAGTAAGTAACTAACTTTATAAAATCACTGAATGTACAGATTCCATGCACCTATGAGATCTCTAAATAAACACCACTGTAAATCTATGCCAAAGTCTCTGCCGTGCCTTCTCAAGTGACCTTCACTCCAGACTGCTAATTAGCCTCTCTCCAACTTTGAATACTCCATAAATGCACTCTACTGATTGATAGTGCATCAATATTAATTAATAATTTACCACATTGTTGGAATTTTCCTCTACAAGTAATCACAGCTGCAGCTCCTTCTAAACCTTTCTTTAGCAAAAAAGGAGGAAAATAATTTTACTGCTTTCACCCTATGTTGTTTAATCTCCCCTTTGGTATATCTGCAAATATTTGGAAAAGCATGTCTTGGATACTCCTGAAAATTTGCTTTGTTTATGTGGCAGTGTAGTTCCATCTCACAAAGTGTGCTGCTGTTCCTAATTGGAGCTGCTGTGGCGTGCTTCATGTTTTATTTATTCTCACACTATGTATGTGAAGTGTTCCAAAGGATCTGTACTCTGTTAGGATCTGCAAGTCTGGCTTTCACACAGAGGCCCTGTTGGCTCTCCCACTCAAACCCAGGGGGCAGAGGGATGTGCAGCAGGACAGGAGCTCTGCCCAGGTGGCCAGGAGCTTGTCAAAGTCATGGTTCTGCCAAAAAGGCAACTTGTTCAGAGTGTAGATAGTGCAAAATTCACATAGACATTTTTGAAGCCATCTATGATTTTTATCACCATCAAAAGTAATGTAATTCATAACAGAAATAACAACTTCTTTTAAGTGTACTCTATTCTAATAAAGCAACAGGTGCTCCCTAGGTGGCCCAGAGTAGCCCAAATGCATTAACTGCATTTTCACACTGATCATGAATCACTTCCTAAACATATCTTTGTTTCATGGGAGTCTCTTTGTAGTGCCATATAATCAATTTTCTGTAAAAATTATTCCCTAAAATCTTACATTCAAGCCAATATCTGCTTTTTAATTAAGAAGTCTCAACAGAAAGGAAAGCCAGACCTGAGACAAGAGTGATTAAAAAGAAAAAAATATACATTCCAACTGCATTTGGATGTAGTGTACTGTCCTGTCATTCAACTAATCTTATCTCTGTAGTCTCCCTTTTGTGGAGAAGACCTGATGATTTGCAATTCATTCTTGTTGCAATTCATTCCCATTGCAATTCATACTGTTCAAAGCTTATACAAAAATTCTCTTTTTCAGGCGGCTGTCAGCACCTGCAATGTTGCTGAAATGTCCCTAAAAGAAACTGCCTTTGCCCAAGACAGTATGAATCTGCAGGTTTTGGTGACAAGCTTGCATTGATTTTGTTTGCGCTGTTTCTGTTTTCTGAATGAGAAACTAGTAGACAGGACCAGGCACACCAAAGAAAAACCTTCCTTAGAGTAATTCTTCCAATTCTTAACTATTTAAATATGATAAATTGAGTGTACGCTCCTAAGCAGTGTTCAAAATACATACATATATATGTAATTGACATTAATATTTTATCTTCAAGGACAACCTCTTTGAAACACAAGAATACCCATTCTGATCTGCAAAAGTCTGTCTGATCTGGCAAGACAAATAACTATGTGAATGTGGGGAGAGCTATTCACTATGTGGATATTGGTCTGCTTTGGCTTTGGCCTGTGTCAAAGTCTCCTGTAGTATCCTTGTAGGGGAAATGATGCCTTGCCCTGAATAAATGGGTGTTAAGGCAAGAGGAAATTTGGCTGGCCCAGCAGGCTCAAAGGGCTGTGTTCAGAGGTGCAAAATTCCCCTAGCAGGTGTCGACACTGTGGCCAGAAGACTCAACATCTCTAACAGCCCAGACAGTGGCAGGGAGGGCGTGATCAGCGAGTTTGTGCACAGCACAAAGCTGTGGGGAGCAGTCCACATCCTGGCACACAGGGATGCTCTCCTGAGGGACCTTGGCTGGCAGGGACCTCGGGGTTTCAATGCAGGCAAGAGCAACTCCTTGCAAGTAGGACAAAATAGTCCCAGGTGAACACAGGGACCAGACAGGGGGAGCAGGGTTGCAAAAAGAAAGGCCTGAAGATCCCAGCTGACAAGAAGCTGAAAAGCAGACAGCGGTGTGTTTTTGTGATAAGTAAGGCCAACAACTTACTGTTGCCTTCATGGCAAGATTTTAGCCATGTGCACAAGAGCAGTGATTGCTCCCACTGCATCAGGGTGGGTGTCTCGTGGTTTGGGTGTTCTGGATGTTGGCATGCTGGAATGAGTCCAGCAGAGCCCACCAGGGTGGCCTCTAGGAGTACCTGATGTACAAGTAGAGGCTGAGGGTTTCCTTTAGCCTTAAGGAAAAAACAGGGAGAGGGGGTGTTATTGCTGGCTTGGACAATCAGAGGCTGTGGAGAAGACAGACTCTTCTCAGAGGCACACAGTAATATGACCAAAAGGCAACAAATGCAGGTTGTGACGCATGAGAATTTTACTAGATGCGGAAAAAAAATTCACCATGAGGGTGGTTAAACACTGGAGTAGGGGCCCAAAGAGGCAAAGTCTCCTTCCTTGGAGGCAGACAAATCTTTACAAGACCCTGAGCAAGCCCATCTAGTTGGACTTGTTTTGAGTACAAGACTGGATCAGATGATGTCCCAGAGGTCCCTCCAACTTGAACTGTTCCATGATTCTGTGATATTGCAACAAATTCCTGACTAAGTATTGACAGAATCAGTCAATATTTCTCTGTTAGAGCCATTTACAAGGCATTTTGTCACAGATCTATCTGTCTCCATACTATAGATTAATGATGTTTTCATTATCAGACTGTCTTGTAGGGGAAGCAGTTATTTCTAAAATACACTCTATTTTTTAAAATGAGAATCAAAACAAATAGGCCAAGAATAGGCTCTAGCTTTAATGTTAATTTTACTAGAGACAGTGAGGATGAATTCAGCCTAAAATATTTTTCCAGTCAAAGCAGAACAGGACTGCACAGTGAGAGCAATCCCATCAACACTGCCAGCATAATCAGCATTCAGGACTTCATCTTAAAATATCCATTTGATGAAGTGTGGGTATTGTAGGCTGACATGATATTTTGAATGAGCTTTAAATGGTGTCAGAGATCTCTTCCTTTGTCCATTTGTGCCATATCCCTATAGAGACATCACAGTGTTGATACATCACAGCATTGGTACATTTGCTATTTACTAGTGACTATGTAATTTCCAGTTAGTACAGTGCTGCATTTTTGTCTGCAGAAGGTGAGTTAGCTTCCCAGCACTGTCGGTTTCAACAAAGAAAGATAAAGAAATATATTAAGAATGTAGGTTAGTGGTCAGGTCTCCTCTGCATCTTGAGGTAACAACATGCTGCTTCTGGGCCAAAGCAGGAATATAATCACTATAATGATACTGGAGAAACACTGTCATCTCTTGCACTGGGCTGAAGACAGATGACCATATATATCAGGCTGCTGAGTATGAAATTCTCCCTAGTATTAAGATATCCTAAGACTTGGACATAATAGGATTTGATAAAGAGAAAAGCCTGTGACAGAAAACATACTGTCGGTTCCAGACTCCCAAAGAAGGTAGGGAGTTTTCCCTCTTAACATTAACATAAACTTTGTAATCTGTAGAGGAAATATATCAAAAGAAAAAAAAAAGGTAACATTTTTGTAATGTGGCTGTACCAAGATAAGTGTCCTAAAAAGTTACCAGATTTTATACTAAAAATATACAGTCTATTGGATTTTTACAAAGGGGAAGTTTAAGCCCTCTTGTGTCATCTAGACCTTTGTAGAGCGTTAAAAAATGCCATTCAGAACATAATATTTCTGTAAGGCTTACCATGCAACTGAGGCACTTTTTTCACCCAAACATAGGAAGGTCATATAAGACCTGAGCTAGGAAAAAAAAAAAAATCCCTGCTTATACTGACAATAGCTAGGATGGTGAGCAAGACCTCTGTTGATTTCTCACAGACTTTCCAGGTAGGAGAGTTTTCTCTTCAGAAATGCATGGAACTATCTAAAGTGATCTTTAGCTTTTCCTTTTCACACTGATCCAGAAACACCATAACAGGTTACCTTGCTCATTTCAGGGTTCAGTTCTGAAGGATTACTCACCTAGGGTTGATCTTGGCCATAATGGTTGTCTGCTGGTCTCCAGAAAATCTGGTCAAGCAACTCAAAACTACTTTAAGAGGAATTAAAGTCATGTGCTGGTATTGGCCTCTATGAGAATCAATTCTGTTGCTTTTCCTGACTGGATTCCCTGCAGATTACATGAGAACACAGAATTCCACAGAAAATTATAGGTAAAATGAATATAGATCATAATTCACTGAATGCCAGATTCCCAGCACCCTATATCAAAGATTATCTGTGACTTCTGTGACAGCAAAAGTTACAGATTAATATTTGGTATTGGCCAGAACACATTTCTCCTCTTCTTTATATGAGAGGAGATTTTATAGAAAGGCTGCTTAGTAGAGCCTTAATTAAGACTGTTTCAGTTCTGTGTACATCTAGAGGAGCAAAGATATAAAAGTAAAATTTGGTTACTTTCTCTGACTCATTTTCCCTTTTCCTGATGTGTCTTTTCTCTAGTGGGTCAGTAGGCAGGTTCCTTGACTGGGGTGATGGGAAGACTGTGTGTGATTGGGAATGACAGCTCAGGATCATACTGAGTGGGCTTGAAAGCGCACTGAGATCGATACAGATGAGTCAGTGCACAGACTGCCAGCAGCCTGTGGGGTGTGTGGCTTTTGAGATGGTAAGCTACAGTTCAGGGTCTTCATTCCAGTGAACCATCCAGTCAGTATTCCCCACAGTGGGATATAAGACATTCTCAAGAATGTGTATTTTTGCTGCTGCATACCAAGGCTGTTCACCATAACGGGATCTCTTTACAAAAGAGAAGGCTGAAGTTTTGTAAATGCACCTGTGGTAGAGATTCCCAGGGGCAGAGTGAACACGCTGAGTCCCCCAGAACACTGGAGTGTAACTGGGAGCTCCTACATCACAGCTCATGGGAAGTTAAAAGTTCTTTGTTTTCTTTGGAATATTGGGTCAGTAGTATTCAAAGGCTATGTTGTGCTTTTAGTACGTATTTGCCCACAGGAAAGTCATGACTTTTTTAATGGGTTCTCTGGTGCCAAATGCTAATTACAAGACTGTAAGTGCAGTGTGCGTTTTTCCTTTCATCTTCGGGATATCCCAGTATAAAGTAGCGAGTCAGTCGCTGTGTTCGTGGACAAAGGGATCGCCATTGTGCGGTCGCCAGAGCCGGCAGCAGCTCGTGTTCCGTGGAGCTGGGCTGTGGAACATGCCCGGTGCCGCAGCAGTCAGTCCCTGCTCGCCGTGCAGCCTCCTCGCCGTGCCCTGTGTGCCACCTCCCTGCCCCCTGCCCGGTGGCAGCCCTGTCCCTCCTGTCCCTCCTGTCCCTCCTGTCCCTCCTGTCCCTCCTGTCCCTCCTGTCCCTCCTGTCCCTCCTGTCCCTCCTGTCCCGTCTCTGCCCGCAGCACCACACAGCTGATCTGGCTCCGGAGCTCTGAAGTACCATCGGGGGACAGGGAAGGTGGTTTGATTTCTGCTGCTGGAGTGACAGGGAAGCAAAATGGAGGGGAGGGAGAGCATAGAAGGTGTGGGAGGAGGGTTAACATCGAGAGTGAGGGACGGAGCAAAGTCAGACAGCAGAAGAAAGGGAAGGATCTGTGAGAGGTGGGCAGAGAGAACAGCGGTAGTGGGAAGAAACCGGAGCATGAATAAAAACCCCTTTGCTAATTGCACGGGGAGGTGGAGGGTGAAATCCAACAGGAAATGGTACAAGTGTGTTTGTGACAAGAGTGAGGGGGATAATTAATGGGGATTTCTTGTGCAATAAGAAGAGGAAAACTGACCTGCTCCAAACAAAGCAGGGGAAGCTGAGATGTATGACAATTTCCAGTTCAACTTCCCCTTATAGTCTGTCAGCATGGATTAGTTCATACTTGGCAACATCAGCAATACCAAAACTAAGAGTTCAAAAATCACAACTCTAGCCCTTCACAGATAATGAAATTTTCTTTAAAGTAATATATTTTGGCTTCTCTTTGCATTCTCATGGTTTTGATGCCTTATATACTTGAACCATGTTTTCACAGAGCTACAAAATAATGTCAAAATTTGTCGGTATTCTTCAAGAAATCCCCAGAGTTTAAGAACAGAAGGTAATGCAGAATGCACCACAACTGGTAAAAAAAAAATCAAATGAGTTGGTATTTCACTGGACTGTGATTAACACAGACCATATTAGATTAGATGAGAACTCCTGTGGTCCAGGAGCATTTTATCATCTGTATATTTGATGGCACACTGAAGTGGGTCTGTTTCCTGTTTGATATGATGCTGTATCTTGCCACAAGGGTTACAGAGTGCCAGAGGACTTGGCAGCTCCTCTCCCTGAGGAAGAGAGGCAGCGAGCCAGGACTGAGGAGGAGTGCCCTAGAAGTTAAAACCATGAGTGAGATAAGGGGATACAATCACAGGATAATCATATCATGGATGGATAGTTATACAGCTTTCCTAATCCATCTTATAAATGTGGTAAGGGAGTGCTACCTCTACAGGGTTTTTGAAGTTAACACGATTACACTGCCAAGATATTAATCTGCAATTATATTTTGTTTTCATGACATCTCTTAATAACAGAGTGACTGCAGCTCTCCAAGGCTGAGTACCCTCAAACTGGACTGCTCCATTATCATCAGTATTATCATCCCCTTAGCTTGAGGATGTTCCTAGAATTTCAAGCTAAATGAGTAAAACCATAAGTAAGCCAGAAAGTTAAAGAAGGTCTTTAACAGCAGCTTTTACTCACTGGTGAAGCTTCAGCTGGATGCATTTTTACCGGTAGCTATATTTGTAAGGAGTAATTGTTCTAGCTACAAGTGTTATGAATACTTGGGACACAATACAAAAGTAATCTTAAGTTTGGAAAGCACTTTCTACTGGAGATGCAGAAGATTCATCAGTATAAAATGCTCTGAATGAAGGGGCCCATTTTTAACGCTTGTACTAGAATGTTTGTCATAAACTTCATTTCTGGATGAGGTAGAGACTGACTGGAGACACAAGTGTAAATAATGGCAGGAGTGAAAGACCTTTAGAAACTTCTCTGCAGCCTCTGCTGTATGTGACAGGAGAATTTTTCCAAAGTACATAGCTAGAGGCAGGGGCATTTAAAAATATAACAGTGCAAACCCCACCCAAACCATACACTGCCCTACATGCACACTTCTTCAAGAGAAGAGAGTGAGGCAGAGATGATGAATGTTAGTCTTGTCAGTTAATGTGCTACTCAATGGAGTTTAGATGCTATGAGGATGAAGGCAGCTTAAGAGCTTCTGTAGACTATGAAAGAATAATTCTATCACTGCCAAAGCATGTAACACCTGCTCACACAGAGGTTCTGACATCAGAAAGAGATTTTCAGCAAGGTCATAAAAAAGCTTCACATTAGGGGAGCTCAGATATGGTGATTTAAAAAGTCATGATAAAAGCAGATTAAATAGAAAATTAAAATTAAAATTTATTATCATGATGAAATTTAGGTAGAAAATAAGCTAAACTTACCTTCCTCAAATGAAGAAAGAAACAACCTAGTTGCCACCAAACACTTTAGTAGAATAAGGCATCTTTAATTAGTTAATAGAAAACAATTTATAATGTGTTTGTTGGTCTATCTCTTATTTACTAATATTTATGTGCTTGAGCCTGCAAGCTGATTTTTTATGAGATAGTTTTTATAGATTTGCCTCATACTAGAACATACAGTGCAGCCACTCCTATTTGCAGTAGTAGCCATTGACTATGCCACAGTATTCAGATGCAATCCTGCTCTGATGCTTCTTGGAGAGACTCTGTTGGGAAATGGAGCAGAGAGATTTTTAATCATTCAGATGCGGAAGAGCTAGAGGAAACTGAGTCTGAACTTTTCATGTGGCAGAAAAATCTTCTGATGTGTGAACTCTGATATATCATTGAAGCGTGAAAACAAAAGACACACAAAAAGGAAAATCTATGGTGGTTTCTTTTTTAAAGACAACATAAGCCTGCTCTCCCCAGTACTTCCAAATGATTGGAGGTAAGTGGTCTCTGTTCAGCATGGTGATGCTGGGGAGACCCATCCAGAGGTGGCTCTTCCAGACACTGAAGTCCCACATATGAATTTGAGATACCAGATCAGAGCTGTGAAAGCCCCCTACCCTTCAGTGTCATGCACTCTGTTGGTTATACCCCTAGTGCTCTGCGAGTTTAAACATCCTTTTTGTTTTGGCAAAACTCTTACATCTGTTTCAAATTACACAGGAAGATGATAATTTCATTAAATGCTTCAGTTAGATTTATAGAGAGTCCTAAATGCACTTTGTGACTGATACTGGACATTAATTCCTCTAGGTTTTGTTTGCAGAAAAGCTCACACTGTTATTACTCTCTGGTCAAAGGTTATACTTCCTGCTCTCTATCAATGCAGCCAGCATGTAAAGTGTCTTCAGATATTAGTCAGATCACCATGTCACAAGAACCATACAAGTGAGGATCTGCCTGTGGCTGTTAGCAAAGTTACATCTGCAGTGAGATGTGTTCGAGCCTTCCTCCTACAGGGGGCTAACTCTATACTTTCATAGTTTGAGAAACTGTGGGAGTCTTTCTAATGTACCTCTCTCTACCCATTCAGTCATGATCATCAAGGTAGCCCATATCATAAATTTTAGAAACTTGTGTAGCAATAATCATCTTAAAACCTACAAAATAAGGAAAAGTGTTTGTTCCAGGACAGTCTGTATGGCAGGGCCCTGAATGCATTCTGGTAAGGCATTCGACCCTAAGGCTGCAGGAGCAAATGATCCCTAGCCATGTGAGGTAACACTCCATGCTGACTCCAAAAGAATTATTTTTAAACTAGTCACACAGTCATTTGTCTTTTCTACTTGATCTAGTCCTTTTCTTATTCTTCAGCTGTAAGAGGTCATTGTGACTTCAAACTGTGTGTTTGAAGTACCAGAGAGAAGATGATGCTCTGGAGCTGAGCTCCAGTTCTTAGACATCTGCATAATCTCCATTCATGTGTCTGGGGTGGTTTGAAATATTTTCCACTCTAAAGACTACTTGTGTCAGCAGGGCAATGCTCTCACTGTACCTTGAAAAAACCAGCATCTTTCTGTATTGCCTTCTCTTTTTGTTCCCTGCCCAAGCTGGGGCAGCACTCTTTGTAATGGGTTGTGAAGAATATTTCGTCCTTCTATCCACACATGTTCCTGCTGAGGCTAAGTCCCTTTCAGTAAATAATCAGGACAAAAAGTAATCTTATGTGGAGTTGGTGGTAGTTCCCCCTTTCAAAGAACTTTCTTTAAGGTAACTAGGCAATGCTCTCTGTGCCCATGCACTCCACTAGCCCCCTTACATTTTTCATACCCATTTTCATAATTGATTCTTGAGATAAACCCTCCAAATTACATTATTCCCCTGCAGTAAACTTTGAAAGTCAACTAATTTAGCAGAGTGAAATTTAACTTGCTGAAGGAAATTATTATTAATTTGTTCTGTTTCCTTTTGTTGGGTTTTCAGTTTTCTTATTCACAAGTCACAGCTCTACATGGAAATATTACTTTCAAATATCTACAATGTATATGCTGAAATGTAAATGTTGAAATATAACACTCATTTGGTCTTTGGGTTTGTTTTTTTTTTGCTTAAGTTCTGTGTGGTTTGGTTAGAGTTTTGCTGATCCCAGACATTATTGCTGTCACGACCAGATCACAAACATGTGGCATTCAGATAGCAGCTTAAAAAAAGAGGGGACTTTATACAAAATTAACTTCAGAAACCATTGTATTTTATGGAAAATATTTTTGGTGAGTTAGTGTTGTCCTGAAATCCTGAAGTCTGCTCCTGGTAATGATGGTGCCAGATTAATGTGCTTATTGATGCCTATGCAGTAGCACACAGCTAAGATCCCAGAGAATGAACCACAGGAGAGCTAGACATTCAGTATCATAAACTCTCTGTCTGGAATGATGAGCCTTAGGATTTTAGCTTTTATGTTTTTCATATATTTTTAATGTTACAATTCTTTAGTGTATAACTCTAAACTCCATATAGAGTGTTAGCTACTGGACAGCAAGGACACCTCACTGTCCCAGGCTCCAAGAAATGTAAACAAAAGTGAGTTGTGGGGGGAGCAAACTTGGGGTAAATTACTTCATTACCTGTAGCTGTAATTGGAAGATTCACTCCCAATATGCAAATATACCAAACTTACAAAAGTGTGGGAACCCATGACCCATTGTCCATTTGGGTGTAGCCCCTGGGCAGGGGTTGTCTGCCTGAAATATACCTCAAGGCCCTTCAATAAATGTAACTGCTTTTAATCCCCTTCATTTTGTCTGGCCTCTGTTTTTAGGTAGCCCCAAAAAGGCATCAATGACTATAGAATTTGGCCACTACCTGTGGAAAAACATGTTATGTTGGTGAGATGTCAACTTCTAAAAACATAGGGACTGTATTAAAGATTCAGCGTTAATGATCTAGAAGTACACCTTACAGCCAAATAGAAATTTAATTTAAAAAAAGTCATTACAAATTTTTTGTGACTAAATTAATGGAGATACTATATTGGTTAAAGGGAAGATTAAAACATTGTTTTGTTTCATCAACATGAGCATGGTTGAGAAATCTGCAAATAGTAATAGCTAAAAGAAAAGTCAACAAGTCTGGTTTTGGGAAGAGGTAGGACTTCCAAATATTTAAGTACACATGTGAACTTGAGAGCATTTGATACTGAAGAATTCAAAAAAGAAAACCTTGTTTAAGGGAAGAAATAGAACATGATATAGCTGGACCTGATTCCTGCTCAGAAATTCCATAGGAAGTAGGCAACAAATGTTTTGCTGCAAGAGGAATATTTGGGGCTTACCACAAATACTAAATGACATCAGTGCTTTCAGTGCTGACAGAAGAGCCAGTTGCTCCGAGTTGTGTTTGCACGCCTCGTGCTTGTCATGGTATATCACTACACAGATGTTTTGCACCAAAAAAAAAAAAGGAATTTCTTTAAAGTCATCTTTTTGATGACTTTATGTTTTTGATGACTTCTATGTTTTCAGAATCATGAATTTGCAGTAAAACAAAAATGGTTTTGAAATAAGAAGTGAATATGGCTAAGAATTTTTTTTACCTAAATACTCTGCCTAACTACTTGAGTCACATTTAATTCTGCCTTAATCTGACACAGAAGAAGAGGTCAAGATATTTTCAGGACTGTGTTTTACAGTTTCCAAATTTAGAGGCAACACAGAAACACAGCTAAGTGCATCCATTCACTGTTCATTTTTTTAAGACCCTTTTCTGCCAATTATTTTTCAAGTGAAATAGTTTGACGTCACTATATTTTATGATGATTTATGTTATTTTGGTCTCTGATGGTTTCATAAAGTTGCCCATCAGCTGTAAGCAAGCATTAAGATGTTCATTTTGTTGAAGCTTTTTTTTTTCTTGATTTATCCACTAGTCTATATAAGCTCTTTTACTGTCCTTGCCACATTGAGAGCCAACCAAAAGTGTATCAAACCAACCAAAGTGCACAATTGATGACTAATTACTAACATTTCACATGTGGTCTGTCCTTTCTTCAGTCCTCTTCTTGGAGAGAAAATTGCATGCATAACGGAATATTTTGATTTGACAGTTTTATTGTTTAAATATAGGGTTTGGTGGGGGCTGGTATATGTATGACATGTTTATTTGAAAATTGAATAATTGTGTCTCGTACTTAGAGCAGGTATTTGTGATATTTCTGCTGATGTTTGCTACCACAAAAGTTCATTCTTGGATGGCTTTTGAAGTGCTGGGTTCTTCAAACACAAACATTGTCCATTTAAAGATATGGCCTGGTGTCTGAAACTTCATTGCCTCCTCCAGGAGTCAGGGTAGGCAGTAGAGGATTGGGTTTGATTGACCTTGGGTTATTACAAATCTTTCCATCCATCCTTTCTGATAAACATGAAAGTATTTTGGGATCTTCTTTTGGTTCCTGACATTGTGTCTGCTTGGTATGTCAGGCTTCTGTTCCATATTCTGCAACCACCTTGAGAGCTTCTTTTGAAGAAATGTATTGATTTTAAAATTGCTCTCTTGACTTCTTTATCATTGTCCATTTTTATTTAATTGATTTTCTTTCTACATAACCTTCTGGAGGGTCTGTGAAGTAAGAGAGGAAAAAAAGACAAACAAGTACCAACAGCTGGTTTCTTACTTCTTGTTAACATCCCATGACATTTCTCAGGGACCAGCTGATAGTGCTAATTTTTCCAATCAAATTGTGTTTGGCTAATAATGCTTTTATCCCCTCTAGCTAAATTATGACTGTGGCATCAGCATTCTCTTGTGTTGTGCCTGTATGGTATATTATATGCTGCTGCTAGGTGTTGTTAAAACATGATAGTGTGTCCTCTTAGGGAATTTTTAAGCCAGGCGGAACAGCTAATATGCACATGTACAACACCCACATACATTCTCATTCATACATAGGCAGTAGTCAGTAATAAAAGCACTTTGCTGCTAAATAAATCGAAAATAGTACTAATACAATAAATGTCCAAACAGAATTGATTCTGTGTATTTTATAGCATCTGCTATTGCTCCCTGTTTTCAAGCTATTAATGTGTTCAAGTCTGCATAATATTGTTTTTTACAGATACAATACTGGAGTCGGTCTGAGAGTGTTAATATTGGCTTATTTATCTAGTATTAAGTTTTAGCAAGGATTAACCATATGTGAACGATATCTTGTAGTCTACATTTCTAATGTACAGATTAGTTGTTTTCAGTCCCTTGTGCCCATTTTTTATCAACTGCAACAAAGGTCTATCTTCTTTTCCTTGAATTTAGTAAAAAACTACTGAAGCTCAACATCAAAGGTCAAATGTCAGTGTTGTGAGGATAGTGGTGACTTTAAAGTTATGGAAATTTACCGAACTAACTCTGTAGTAGGAGAAATGCCTTCTTGCCCCTCTCTGATTTCTATTACATTACAGGAGCATAACATGCCATTATTCTGTATTTACTCTTTCTATCTAGCTCATTTACAAACATAAGGCACAAGAAAGCAGTGATTAGTGTATATATAGGTATGGAAAGACATGTTACCTGTTAATGTAATGAAGCAGCATAATTCATTCTTTGCTGTCTACATTATGTAGAGGGAAGCAAATGTGCATTAATCATGCAGAAAGCAGGAAATTGAGATGTATGGAAGGGAAGAGTGATATGATACAGGAACCCATCCCCCAGCCTCACAGAGCTGGCAACAGGTCCATTTTTGAATTATGTATATTTTGACAGACCTGTCATTTGACAGACAGGGCTGACCAGAAGGGATGTAAGGAAGCAGCTAGTTATTAGCAAGAAAAAGGAGTGAACAAAGCATTATTACATCTAATGCAACATAATACTGACCCAGTTAGCATCTGCTAATGTGGAGGTGCTGGCTGACAGGTTTCAGAGAGCAGCCATCCATGGGGACTCACCACTGACAGCCGGCATTTGTGGTGAGTGGTGTGTCCTGCACAGGCTGCTACCAAGGCTAAGGCTGCACAGCATAGCTTGGTCCCAGCTTCCCAACAGCCCTGCTCTGCACAGTTCCTGCATGGAGAGACACAGAGAGGGGAAGGTGGAAGGCATCAGCTGTCCCTTGAGACAAGTGCGGGTCCCAGGCTTGTAGCGACGCTGTCGGCAGCTTGTCCTGCGGCAGAAGCAAAGTCCAGCTGCGAGATGCTGCCTGTGCAAAGAACCCGGGCACAGCCTGCGGGGGCAAGGGCAGCCGGGGGCTGAGACCCGTGCTGAGAGCAGAGAAGCACAGAGAGCTCACAGCTCCTGCACTCTTCATGTGTGGTGTGTGCCATGCTTCACTTGTCCTTGGGCTCACAGAGGGAGACAAACTCGTTCAAAATCCGCTGTGCCAAGCAGAGCGGGACTTACACATTCCTCACTAAAACTCTGGCTCCCGGGGTGCAGGACCAGCTTAGCACTAGCTGTGCCAAGGCAAGCAAGACAAAACCCCAGAGTCTGCTCAGCTGGTCCCCATCAGAGCTGTATCTTGGCATCCATCTTCTGTCACCCTTTCCCCAAGGCACAGCATCGTGGCAGGACCACAGAGGCAGTGTCTGGGTGCCACTTTGCTGCTGTACTCTAGTTTCCTTCAAGAAGGGGCGTCACACTAGTGCTGCTTTGACAGACCTGAACTCTTCATTTCTGAGGTCTTTTGGAGGGCTGTAGTCCTTTCACCATACACTGTTTTGCAGAGGGAAAACAAGAGCTGAGTGGAAGCTGGTCTGCACCCTGGTACAGCTTCATTGTAACCCCTCTTCTGTTCTCAACAGTGTATGTTGGTGGAGTTGGGGTGTGAGAGTGAAAATCATTACTTTTTCAATCACTGATTTGTGGGCTGTTATTCTGCACTGGCCAAGGCAGATGTTGCTAAAGGTGCCCACCATATGCTTCTAGTTGATTAAATTTTAATTCACAAAAATGCTGCATGTGACATTCATATGTACTTTCATATACATATGTACATTTATACAGACTTTGAATTGAATAAGGTCATAAAAATTGTGAAGATTAAACATAAAAGGAAAATCACAGAAAAAGCAACGCCTGCTGATGTTCACCAGCCTAGCATGTTCAGTGTTACTTTTTTAACTGCTACTTATTTTTCTATTAGTTGTCACTTAAGGAAAGTTAAAATCATTTTTCTTTACTATGACTCTCAGAAAAAATGATCACTGTTTATTTAATTGCTGGTTTATTTCCTTTTCTCCTCTCAGCTCTGTTTTTTTTATATCTGTCTCAATTTTAGATTTCGTTTGTGGGAATTTATTTTCCTTTTCTATTTCCCCAAATTCTAAAGTTCTACATCCTTAAAAGAAACCAAATGCATCTTTCAAAGTGAAAGATATTTTTCTTGCCTAGGTAGTCTCATACCCAGGCAAATAGCATATAATAAAAATAAATCCAAATGGAGAAAAGTGGTGCTTATGAAGTCATAGGCATAAGTGTTAGATACTCTTAAGCCCTTGTACTGGTTATAGGTAACAGATTTTTACACTGAGTTTGTTATTAATTGGTTTGGGGCTGTTAACTGGGAACTGTGGTTCAGTTACTGGCAGACAGGACTAAGCTCTGTTACTTTGATTTTGATCATTCTGCTCTTCTTTCTCTCTTCCCATTTTCCCTGTAAGTTCTCTCACATCAGAACAAAATCTGCAGGTCTGTACTGTTTTGCTATAGAAAAATAATTTTTCAAGTGCCCCTGGATGATATTTCCAGTCACTTTTTTGCCACATCATTTTGTCTCCAGCTGCCAGAAGAAATTTGAAATGCATCATAGTCACTTCTCAAACTGATAACATGTGAGAGGTCCAGAAGAAATTGTTTATACAGTTTCTGACCTAGTATGTCTTGTAATGCTGCTCTGTGTCATGTTCCATAGTTTTATGTCCTAATCTGACATTATGAGATTACATAATGCATTCAATCTTAAAACAAGTATTCCTTTCAAATGTTTGACAGAGTTATGGCACTTCAGATATTATTTCTTATTATGGACAGATAGGTCAAATCTGCAAACAATTTAATGGCCATACATTGCTACCCTTGTCAAATCAATCCTCCTGGCAAGTGTGCTATCTGCAGAAGAAACATTTAGAAGCCTAATCCTTCAAGGTGCTAAACATACCGGTGCTCTAAACTCCAAGCAGAGCTGAGGGCTCTCAGCACCTCACTGGAGAAGGGCTCCAATTAACCTACTTTTATAGTAATCCTGAATGCAGGGACTTCCTGCACATATGTTAGGATTCAAACTGCCCTTCAGATTTACTCCACTGAAACCTGAGAAGAAGCTATGCAGCCATGGACTAAAATGGCTCCATATGCTTCTTGGCTCCAGTATGTGCTGAGAATTTGTTTTTTTCTTTCTCTCAGCTGAGAATGCTGCTCTCAGTTCTGCAGAGCTTCAGAGAAATGTGGTATTCTCATTAACACTTTAACCCTGATCCCAAATAAATTACCTCATACCACCATTTAGCTTAGCAGAGCAGGTACATTGAGAGGATTTGAGGTGTCAGAAGGGGACCAAAACTGACCCCAGAATCTTAGGAAGTAAGTGTTTCCTTGTTTAAAGAATTGGAGAATAGAACAGTGCCTGATATACACACAGCCTTGTGGAACAAACACTGATATGATTAGTCCTCAAATTAATCTAGGCCGTCGAAAAAGGCCTGACAGATCCTCTTGCTTCCTTTTTTGGAGCAGTGTCCTTGTGCATGTGTACATTAGCTGAAGTGTTATCTGTACAGGGAGATCATTGGCCTCTCATTTTATCTGGTTTTCTGTGTAACTCAAGGGGAATTCCTCCCTGACTCATCCAGATAAAAATCCAAATGTAGGAAAGAAAGATCCAGATGCTGGACCTGTAAGATTTCCAGGACACTTCTGCTTTTTTGAAGGTGTCACGGAAACACCAGCTTTCATTTCAGAAAACCATAATGCCTGCCTTACTGCCGCTTCTCTCCCTGTTTCTTCTTCTCTGCCAGTTTCATGCCTTCTTTCTGAATATGGATCACAGTTTCCATCTCCTGATGTGCTGTGAAGGCCATGACACTTCCCGTGGCCGGGAGAGCGCACCAAGGCGTTAGGCAATGCAAACGGCAGCAGATGTCACCAGATCCAGCCCAGGCGTTCCGCCCCCATCTCCCCACTGCTCAACCAACACCCTTTGGACATGTTTCCTGAGAAGCATTTCAGATATGCAATGCAGAGCTGAGAGAGAAGGATCAGGGTCATGACCAAGGAGTCTGGGAGGGAATGTTTGCGCCTGGGAGGCACTGGGCGGTGCAGCGTGTTCCCTCAAGTCTCGTGCAGGTGCACTGAATAAATCAGCCCTAGATTGCTTGAAAGTATGCAGGAATTTATTTGTAGCCAGGGGAGCATGTAATAAGGGTGTCTGGGAATGAAAAGTGGGTCAGCACCAGCCCTGTATCACTATGGACATTAGCAGTCTAAATCAGGGAATATGTGGTGATTGTAGGGACTCTCAGATGGTCCTGGAGTACCAGCTGAAAGAGGAAGATCAAAACACAGCTCTGTACTTGGACCCTGCTCTTAAGTCAGACTTAATGGGAACAAGACCTCTGAATATACTGACTGCAAATGATGATTTGTTTCTGACTCTGCAGAGCCTTGCTGTGAAGAGCCCTGGAGCCATGACATATAAAAAGGGAGGGGAAGGGCTTAAATTGGAATAGAGAAAATAAATTCCATATCCTAATGCTGGCTGTTTAGATATGTGGGGTTGTAAATGAAGAGTTTTAAATATTTCTTCACTGTAACATGATGTTCCCACTTGATGGGGAGGCATTTCTTTCATGGAGAAACAGAATCAATACTTATTCCAATAGATTGTTTGAATATTCCAGTAAAAGTTCATTTTATAAAAACAGATAAAGTAGCAGTGATGAAGTAGCATTTAGCTATAATACCACACAGGTTTTGAGTAGTGATATCAAAGCTAATTTTACCATTTAATGATAATGAATCAACACAGTGGGAAATACCTTCTGTAGCACATTACATATTTACAATTCCTTCCAATATATTTCCCTCTTTCCCCTGAAGAGAGTTCATTGTGTTTCCTTCTTGCTATTCCAGTCTATTACACCTGTGTGGACTCCTCTGAGTCCGTGTACAAATATGCATGTACACGCAAACTCTCTTTAAGCTGATTCTAATAACTTTGGCCCATTAATAAGTAGGAGTGATTGGTAAGTCTCAGTAAAGACACGCTATAAAAACAGAGAAGGTTTCTTATGAAATATTTCCAAACATGTTAAATAGTTCTGGATTCTTCTTGGAAATTCTTAAGATGGGACATTTCAGAAATGACCATAGTGAAACTAGAGCGTTCCAATACTGTTTTTAATAGACAAAGATGACATATATCTTATTTCTGCTTTTCTCATATAGGTGTTGGAAGGGTTACAATCACCTGTGATTTGTAATTATGAGAGCATTGTTTGAACTGCTTATAGTCTTCTAAAAACTAATCAGAATGGCTGGCATTTGCTGTGGCTTAAAATTATTTTCTTAATATGATAAAAATGTTTAACCATTTCTGATAACGAGTTAATAGAAGAATGGGTTGATTTGTTCCTGTTCAAAACAATTAAACAAATGCTGAAAAACCTTTCCATGCATTGTCACAGGGAAGTTGTGAGGATACTTGTGCTGCTATTTTGCTACTGTGTCTGTTCCTATTTTTGTGAAAAAAAATCTATTGCAATCAGCAAAGCCTCCAACAACAGCAGGGTAAAAGCGAGCTCCAAGTAAGCCAGTAAAACCCATTTCTTTACCAGTAAAGTAAACCAGTTTATTTGAGCTTGGAGCTTCAGTACTCTGTGGTAATGCAATCTCTGCAGATGCCACTCCTCTAGTCACTCACAGAGCCTGGCAAAAACATCATCTCCAGTACACAAGTGAGCATCTCCTGCACAGTGGCCATGGGACCCAGACCCCATGGTGTAGCTGCATTTTATAAAACCTATAAATTACTTAGAAAAGTGTATGTTTTAAGGAACAGATGTACTTGTTACAATAATTTGGGTATTTTTAATAATTTTTATTTTCATAGCTGACGAGCATGTCATCATACTGCTTATGGTTTAGTCCTGTATAAATAGTATTCAAAATTATGTATCACCTTCAGGTAGCAGAGCACTATGGTGTCAGCCTAATTTTAAGTAACTTCCATGGAACTTAAGGCTAATTTTAAAACATCTACTTTGAACATTTTGCCAAATTTCACTAGACATGCAAGGAGTACTTTAGTCAAGTTACTTGCATTCCCTTAAACATAAGCAAAACAATTGCTTTAACATTATATATGTGTGCCATTTCTGCAATTATCCATAACAGCAAGATACGGGCTTGAGAAACTGCTTTGCAGTTGAGATTCTCTGTGTATTTCACAGTCCAACAGATTATCTATTGGTTTGGGCCATACAGATCACTGACTCCTAAGCCTGTGATGCCCATGATGACTATAAGAAACTATTTAGTAACTCAATGCTTTTCCATTCACATATAATTAGAAACACCACAGGAACATTCAGTACAACTGGGCCATCTGATTAAACTATCTTTTATTATTCTTTGTGTGATCTACTTCTAGTTTAAATATTTAAATGACTCCTAACAATTTAATACAGGTTATCTAGATCACGCAAATGTAATGTGATTTGGTTGCTCAGTGTAGGTATTTGTATCAGCTCTCACAAATCCACTTACAATGACTATTGACTGAACTCCTGAAACCAAGATCTCAATGAGTAGTTTCCTCTATTGGCTAAGTGGCAGTTTCATCATGGGGAAATGTGGAAATGCATTTATTCTCTAGAGAGAATTTCTTAAGAGATGTGTGACCAAGGAGTTTGTAATCTGAATTTCCAGATAGCTGAAGCAAAGAAGGACCAACAGAGTCACAGCTTCAGAACTGCTAGTAGGAGGTGACCACTGGGGTCAGAAATTAGAAACCAGGACTACGCTGGCTTGTAATTTTTATGTTTGTTTTGTCTTTTCTGAGACTTTTTTCACTTACTGGTGGAAATGTCTCAAGAGCAGAGAATTTTGCCACAAAAGCAGACCTGGAGAGAGATGATATGAGGCATGTAGGGCAGACTCTAATGTGGAGCTAGTTCCATTTAGCTAGAAGTCTGTTGTAATCCTGAAATTCTTAGAAATGTAAGCATTACATTCAAATGGGATGTTGGAAGCAGGTCCTTGCTTGCAAGTTTGTTCCAGCCTGCAAGCCTGCTAGAGCTTGTGAATTTAATTTTAGCTCTGGAACTTGCTCCAGTTTTGTAAGGTTACTGAAAACCTGAAAGAGGCCAGATTTCTTACATGCACCAAGAATAGCATGACAGTGTTTTCTCAAGAATTAAAACACACCCCCACACACACTCCCCCCCACCCCAAAAACAGCGCCCCCCAGCACCACGGGCTGGAACCAGGTTTTCCCACGTGTCAAACACATGCTGGACCATTGCTATTTGATAGCAATCATTCCCCACCCCTTTCCTCCCAGGAGCTACAAGGATTTAATTAGTGATTTTTTTCCAGCCTCAGAAACCAGGAGACACAAAGAAGACAGGAGCCAAAGTTTCTTGGTGCTGCAATTCATACTGCTCCCTGCTTAACTTTGTCTGCTGCCTGCATTGCAAATAAAAAAAAATAAAAATAAAAATAAATAAATAAATAAAAATTTAAAAAAAAAAACTGTTTCAAAACTTAGAGCAGTGTTGTTGGTTTGACTAACAGCCTGCTCCTTCCAAAGTATTTGTATTTGATCTGATTGAACATTCATTATGTATCAGGTACTCAGCCTTGTAAAATTGATCCAGGAATGGTTTGCTGCACCAACTGTGCTCCTGCCTTGCTGGCTGTGTGTTGAAGAGTGCATTGCTTTTGCTCCACACTTGAGCAGATAGCACAGCTAAAGTTCCCTGAAGCAGCCTGCAAGTGAGGGCACCAGAACAGCTCTTTTCCTGGCCATTAATTCAAACATCATGCAATCAATCAGATGAATCTGCCCTCCTTTGCAGCTCTTGTGGAGATTGCTGTGCTCTCAGCTCCCTCGAGTCACCTCGACTCAGTAGCGCATCTTCCTGTACTTAGAGTCCACAACAACCCACGGGCAGGCTCATTTTGCCAACAGACATGTATCACACAATGGTTTGGGTCAGAAGGGACCTTAAAAATCAGTTCCAACCCCTTGCCACAGGCAGGGGCACCTTCCACTAGGCCAGGTTGCTCAAAGCCCCATCCACAAGTGGCCTTGAACACTTCCAGGAATGAGGCATCCATAGTTTCTCTGGGCAAACTGTTCCAGTGCCTCATCACCCTCAAATCACATGGCCATCACTGCCTGGCATCAACAGATTGCTGTCTATAAACAGAGCTGACATGAAAGCAGCAGGCATGGCAACACCCCACGAGACCACAAACATATCTCTTATAGCCCTCCTCTCTGAGGCTGTCCCACAGCCTGGCTGGGTTTTCATGGTTTTCTTAATTTTGATCACATGTCAGAGCTGAGAGTGGCACATCAGCCTTGAAAGAGCCCTTTGAAAATGCCTGTGTAGGCAGTCTCATCTCAGCACCAAGCCCAACTGCTCTGGAGCAATGTGCATTTTAAGGAGAAACAGCTTTGGCAGTCCATCCATTTTCCTCTGTTGGTGCTGCATATTTTATGTCACCACTGTATTGCAAAATGGATACTCCGTATTACAAAATTAATATTAGAAATATTTCCTTTGCATTTCATGGACTTTATTTGTGCTTTGTTTTCATGAGATTATCTTATTTTTGCCTCTGGAGACTTAATAGTATTATTATCAAGGGCAAACAAGCCTGGAATTAATCTGATTTAATCTTTAATTATTACTTATGATGGGTTTTAGATTACATACCAGTATTGTCGAATGCCATTTTACAAGCTAGAATAGAGAGATGCACAGTGAGCTGGGGCACTGGGATTTCTCTGAGACCACCTCAGTGAGGTTTTTCAGCAGTGGCAACAGCCATTGTGTGTTGAGAGGTTTGGTTTAAATTGCTACTGCTCTAATCAAGCAAGCAGGGACAGCACTTGGACAGGAAGCTGAAAAAATTATAAAAATTTTAAAGCTGAGCTGAGAGCACCCACCTGGATAATTTCATAGTGAGCTCAGCTCAGGCGGCCCTGCCTTCCTCTTTGGCAGCAGCTGCTGTCTGGAAGGTTGCACGGAGCATCTGCTACAACAAGGAATAAAAGAGAAACTGAAAGATTAGTGCACATGTGTTTAGTATCATCTGTGTGAAGGCAATGGGGTATTTCTGTGGCGTCTTTTGAAAGCTGGTATGGTTGAGTTTCCCCCTAGAGCGTACCTGGCTGCCTGGCTTGCAAAAATCCTCAACTATACAGATGAAATTTTGGGCTCTCTGAAGTTCACAGATAAACTGCAGTTGGCATCAGTGAGAGGGAGAGAGTGAGATTTGAATTTTTTCCCAGCCTACTTCCTGCCTGCCCTGAGAGCAAGGGCATGGATCTGGCTGTGTCAAACATCCTGCTTTGAAAGTCTGCTTGGGATGCTGAAGGTGACCCGCAGAAGTTGAGTGCAGGCCTGTGAGCAATCCATTCCTAGGAGGACAGTGATAGTGCACAGGTGAAATAGCCATGTCTTCATGCAGGGAATTGGACACATCTTTTGAGATCATTTCCAGGCTTTCTAGAAAGGAAACCCTGCAGTGAAGCCCTGATGTTTGGCACTGTGTAGGCATCAAAATCAATAGCAGGGCAGCATCGTTCTCTTAAAGATGGGCTTGCAGACCCTGGGATAGTGCTGGCCTCTGCAGGGATATGCTTTCTGCATTTCTCCAGACTGGGGAGGGAGCTGGAGCCGTGTCCTCAGGTCTAGCAGGATTGAAAATACCTGATTTCAACTCACATTACCCAGTAGGAAAAATTGTTTTTAAATTTCTCTTTTTCTCTCTGTCTTTTTCTTGTTTTTTAACTTGAAGAGTAATTGCAATAATGGAGCTGAAGGGTGACCAAATATTGAATGCAAATTGTTTCATTTAAAATAGGGCTTTATAACTCCTGGCAAGTCCCAGACAAATCATTCCTAAAACCTCCTAATTCCTTATGGCTGTCCACATTTCAAATTTAGTTTACATGAAGATTTAGGAGTAGTGCTAAATAATTACACGGCAGGATAATCTGTTCTTTTTATATAAGATTATAATAATTTTAAATCTATCCATGGAGTAGTTCAGCAAAAACTGTTCTTCAGCAGCTATTTTGGGTTAGCTCAATGCATAGTCTATTAGAGGTATTACTTTGGCTGCAGAGTAATGAATCATATTTGCAGTCATGAAGTCACTTGTGTAATTGTCATTAAATATAATGAATACAGGGCTATTTAAAGAATTTCAGGACTGTCTGATGTTCTGGAAGACACTGTTTCTCTGGAGAGAAAGGGTAGAAGTCCCTTATTCCAGCTGTTCTCGGTGGTTTAACATGGAAGAAAGGGCACTGTCAGGGTTTGTGCAATGGGATATTGTCATGCTTTTGCAATTTCTATATAAAGTGAAAAGAGGGCTTCTTCATTTGGAAAATTGACTTGTAAGCAGGGTATAGAAGTATAGCAGAACTCCTCTGCATATTAAAGCCTTTATTATTGATTTTAAAACCATTCTCTTTGATTATTTATTCTAAGCCCTGTGTTAACACAGGACTTAAACCCCCTATTGCAAATCAAAGCAGAAACTCTGAAAATACTGATTGTTGCCGACAAATTCCCTGGTGCTTCATTTGACAAAAAGATGGATTAGAACAAACTCCAAAGTGTTATTATTACCCCATACATGAAAGATTGTTTCTTTTATTTGTATTAATTACTGATTAGTGCTTTCTGTATCTTCAGCTCTTTCAGATCTTTTGAATGAGATGTATTGCTTTCCATAGTTTCTTATCTAAAGGGAACCCTGACAGAAAACTGGTGTCTAGCCACTGCGCACAAGGAAGTCATTGTGCTGAGACACTGTTCTTCAGGGAAAACCCTGGGTGAGATTCTTGGAGAGGTAAAAATAAGTTCACAGGTAATAATGCCAACAGATCATTTTCTATCCAACAAAATTGTCCTGAGTAAATATATATAAATATAAATATAAATATAAATATAAATATAAATATAAATATAAATATAAATATAAATATAAATTGAAGCACGGAAGGAGAAGGAAGCTGAGCGTGTGGGGCTCCTTGGTTGTGTGGTACTTAGGGAGCAGCCTGGAGCTCACAGCAGTCCCAGCTGCAGCAGTGTGGGGCAGTCCCTTGCTGGATGGCTTTCCAGCCCTGCAGGGATGCCCAAACCATTCCTCTGGGCAGACTGGCACTGCTGGCATTGTCTGCCTGTGGAAATGTTTGGGGGCTTTCAGTTACTTGGAAAGAAACCCAGTGGAGTGGCTCCCACTCCAACTGGGACAGAAAGCTGTGGGACATGCCCTAGCCAAGGGCATAAGGGACAGGGTGGCTTCTGACTGCCAAGTGCCACATGACCAGTCAGCCCTGGGGCTGGCAGCTGCTCCCAGACCTTACAGCTTGGTGTTCCAGTGCTCTCAGCTGGGAGGAAGAGTCTCCTCACACAAATTCCCCAAGTCTCACTGCTCAGAGGGAGCAGAGGCCTTTCTCTTTGCCTGGGAAAAGGCACTTGAAGAAGCAGCAGTTACATAGGTAGGTGGAGGATGTTGTGCTTAAGAACTTTAAAATATTATTGAGCCCTTGTTTCCCTGTGGAGATTTCAAAACAGAAAACTCCAAGGCAGGTTGCCAAGAGTTAGGGCTGCAGGTTCAGCATCCTACCTGAGCATTAGGGGAAAAAAAAAAAAAAAAAAAAGGAGGTTTCCTGAGGTTCAGTGGTCTGGTTTTCATATGTTTTGTGCATATAACAAAGTATTTTGGATGCTAGGAAGTGAGGCAAGGTACCAATTAAGGTATCAATTAATATGAGACCAATGTTTTGTCAGGTGACTGCATGAAATTCAGTGATGAACCTTTCGTGGTCCAGGTTATGTTAAAAAGGGTAGTTTTAAAATAGCCTGTTGTACGTCATCAGTTGATATGTCATTTTCCATAATTCATGAGCACTGGTGCAGGATTAGACAATGGAGCCTTGAGTGAGAATTCATTAATTTCCTCCATGGTTTTAGAAATGTCAGAGGTGCAAAGCTGAGAATAATAAAAGTCAAACTCCTTAGATATATCTACTGTGCTAGGAAGAATATTACTCTGAGCATCTCTGATAGTATACAGTGTCTTAGTGTGCATGTGTCTTTAATTGGTATGCAAGGAGTTTATCTGCTTTACTGCCTGCACTTATCAGAAAAGATATAAAATGGGATGGTGATAATGGCTGCCTTCAAAGAAAAAGATATGTTCTTTCAAGGGTGTAAGTGCAATAAATCTTTCTGCTTTAAGGGCTCACTGGAAGCAGAAAGATTCTGTTCTGCTGACAACTGAATGTGGGGAATTTTCCCAGGGGAAAACAAATCACATTTCTCCATTCAAAATATAGTAAAAAAAAATCACTGAAATGTGATACTCCAGAATGAATATTACAGTATTTCCCACTGAGTCCTTTACCAGTTAAGCATATTTACAGTTCTCAAATGGTTAATCAAAGGTGTCTGGCACTGAATATGTTTAGAATACAGTTGTGAACTCCCACAGTAATCTGCAGTTCAAAATTAAAAAACAAAAGACTAAAAATAAGTGGTCAGCTTGGGGTCTTTTTTTAAACTATACTGCAGGAATTAATTTGCCAGGAATAAGAGAGACAATGCTGAGGTCATTGCTATTCCAGAACCATTCTGCACATCTGTGGAAAGCAGAGTTAATATTACCGGTACCTACCATGTCTCAAAGGGATCTTTTGTGAGTCGAAATCATTTTATTTACTCTAGAAAAGCCCACATTATTCATAAGAATCAAATGTTGTGCCTGACTGTTACAGCAAAACAAAACAGACAAGGGTGTTTTAAATTAATCTGTCAGTATGGTGCTTTCCAGTGCTCACTTTGTTCATGCAGCCAGCAACTGATGTTAGCATGAATTTAAATAATTCTTCTTGCTCTGAATAATGACCATGAAAGTTGAGTAATAGTATCTAGGAAATATCCAAACTTTTGAGGAGCTGCCTCTTATCTATGACTGTTTGCTTGCTCCTCATCTCCCCCCACCCCTAATTGCAGGGAGGTGCTCCACACAGCATATAACTGAACATAATACAATTTGATTTGTGTTGCAGCGTTCTCCAAAGAACAAATCTGTAAAATTACAACATGTGAAAGCTTAACACAATGATATAAAATGGCAGTGGCACGGTTCATATCTTAAACTGACAGACTGATGGTGATTATTGCAAGGACAATGCCCTGCATATGTCAAACGATTTGCAAATAATTTATGTCACCTTATCCTCCATTATTGTTTTTGCGGAGGACATAAACTGTGTCACTAATATTAAACTGTCGGCAAAAAAAAGCCTACCTCAGCTCTTTCCTAGCTGAGAATGCAAAGACATCTGCACAGAGACAAACATGCATATGGCCATCATTTGTCCAACATCTTACACATTGTGAAGGTTTTTTACTTGAAATGCCAACCTATGTGGCAGATGATGTATGTGTTTCTTCAGTCCTGTGATTACCAGCACAGAGCTGCTCTGCAGTGCTCTTCACCTCATCAGTTCCACAAGCTGCACTCCAAGGTGTGTGAAACATTTGCAGGGAGATGGCATCTGACATGCAGCAAGGCAAAAGCATTCTGGTGTGAATATTTGACTCCAGATTTTGTTCAAATCAGGGTCAGATTCTGACCTGGAGAAATTAGTGTGGGTAGAGATTTAGCACTACAAAATAGCAATTTGAAAATGGGAATGAATATATTTTAAAGATGGGGAAGCAGAAGAAAGTGGTGCTGTCTCCTGGGTGACTCCCAAGGGGCTGCGAAGGAGAGGGGAAGGGGGAGGGCTTTATAAATGACCTGAGCTTTATTCTTTTGGAAATAAGCAGAGGAAAAGGCAATCTTAGTCATTTCTGTTTGTTAAGTTGCATCATCTCAACTGCCGGGTTCTTTGTTTAGGTTTTGATGGTTCATTTATTACTACCAAGAAATGCCTTTGAAGAGTGATTTTCAGAGGCTGTTGTGGTTAAAAAAGCAGCAAAGAATGCAGTGTGGTGGTTGGAGCGTGGAGCTGGGAAACGAGCCTTCAGCCTCCCGCTCTAGATTTTGCCCTGCTCACATTTGGGACAAATTACTTGCAACTGTTGTGGCTTGACTTACTCTTATGTCAGGCAGGTTTTGCTGCGTGACTCATCCAGTTGGTTAAATTCACCAAGTATTTCATAATCTTCAGCTGGAAATCACTCATTTGCAGATCAGTGACATTTCAAATAAGATGCATCAAATAGTTTCTGTTGGCTTCAGCGCAAGAGATGGCTCCAAATCACTGCACTGAGACGGACAATGCACTGACAAACTCACTGAGCTAAGGACTGGAAGGGAGCTCTATTCTCTTGCTGCTACTAGTTTTTCCTCTTTTGGATGCCTCATTTAAGCATTTTGCACTTTTAACTCCCTCAGGAGTGAAGAATCTTCTCCTTGCCCTTCCAAGTTTTTCTCGGCCTGCTTCTCATTAAATCAGAGTTCATGGCTACATTGATAATTTTTTAGTGTTATAAGACATAAATGCCAATGAAATTTGAGAGAGCTGTATTATCTATGCAAGTTTTAATCTCACTTCCCATTCTTTCAATGTTGAATTTTGTCAAGCTTAAAAAAATCCCAGTTAACACCAATTACTTTGTTATTGCAATTGTTTGTGATTACTGAGTTAGAGAGCAAATTTTAGGCATTTTAATTTTTTGGAAACAAAATGTTTCTCCTCTGGCAGCAGCTTTTGGACTCCCTATAGACACACAGAGCAGAAGGATGTAAGCTTTTAGGATGACTCTCTTTGCCTAAACAAATCCTTGAAAGCATGTTTGTTTCTCTACTCACTCTAAAGGGATTTTACTGGCACAAGAAATTTCTTTCAAAGCAGAGGGAAGAATAGAGTCCACAGGTGTGAAAACCTTTCCCAGGAGTGGGACCCTTCCTTTTCTCAGTGCAGGAAGACCTTGAAGCATGAGAAAGGGCAGGGGAATCACAAAGGATATCAGGGAGAAGGGGCAGCAGGATGGGCCCCAGGAAGATGCACTGAACCAAATGAAAGTGCCTCCATAGAAACAGGTCTGCAGGAGCTGTCCTGTGTGTGTCAAAAGCATTTCCATCAGATGAAGGGCAGCTTTTTCCACAGCAGTGGCTTTGGGCTTTGCCTCAAATGTGCTTTGGCACAACAGCAAGACCTTTGCACTCACATTTGCATGTAATACACAAGTCATGGTCAGGCCTGTGGTCTTTACACACACGTGCAGAAACCTACCTGTCTTTTGCAAAATGTTATAACCTACAACAAAACAAGCTGGAAAGTTTATTTAAGTAGTTAAAAACTTACCCTTCCCATAATGCCCCCAAACTACTGATCTTCATCAACTGGTTCCTTAAACATGCCACAACACAGACTTAAAGCTGCAAATGAAAGAGATCATGGTGATAGCCAGTAATCTCAGTTATACACTTCTTTGCTAGGAGGCATCATAGATCAAGGTGCTACACACTTGTGAGGGATGGAGCCAGTAGAAACTACAGAGGAACTTAAGGGAGGAATTTACAGGAATTAAGTTAGAAACAGCAGTGGACCTAAACAAAAGTTTTCAGTGTCTTGACAAGAAAAGAAAGGGGCTAGCTCTTATCTAACGGTCCGAGTGATAACAACGGAAAGATGAAGGATAATTTCCACAAGATAATCTCATGTAATAATCCTGTGTGTTGGTGAAAAAACTGTTGATCTCAGCAGTGAGAGAATGTTATAACCAGAAACAGATGCCTTCAAAGTCAAGAAACCTGGACAAAACTGTACTTTGTAGCCAAAAGTTGGAAAAGATGTCACCAGCCATGAGACTGTGGCAGGGGCAACCTGAGATGTATGACTAGGGAGGTGGACTTGCTGTTGACAAATTCTTGGCAGGAAGAAGTGACAGAAAATGTAAATTCATGCTGAGAGAAGACAGCCTTGGAAGAGATAAATGCTTTGGGGACTGGGTGATGCCATAGTTTGGCCAGACCAGCTGGGTGATGATTGGTCTTCTTTGCAGGTCTACAGAATTTGTCATGGCTAAGCTTCACTGATTCCTCCCCACAGTACCTACAACAAGGTTCATTCAGATACATTCTGGTGATTCCTGCTTAGCCTCAGAAGATGGTCTTTTGTTTGCAGCAAGCCATTTGCTGCTGTTTATATTTTCTATGAATGATCATCCTTTTCATTCTTGTTTCAAGTCTTTCTATGTGAACTGAGAACATAAACCCTGGAAGACTGATGATTTGAGCAGTGATTGTAGGGAAGGTGACCATTATGCCCAATATTCCTAAGATCTTTAATTTTCTTCTTAAGTGCAGAATAAACTTCTAGGTATAAAAATCTGGATGAGAAAACATATACATGACACAAGACTTACTTAGAAAAAAGTATCTTTATTGACAAACTGGGTTACTGAGAACCCAGTACTATCAACCCACAGCAACTGCCAGGAGAGGGATGAGTTCATGTTGACCTCTCATGTCAGCTCATTGTTTCAAGTCAGCTTCTGAGCACATCGGCTTGTAGACAGGAGTTACTTTGGCTGCCATAAATGTCATGTGTGGCATTGATGGCAGTCCATCTATGTCAACAGTGTGAAGTTCTTTTTCTCAACTAGCACCAAATTTGAGGTCTGCAGCAATAGATGGGAATGGTTGATACTCTCTATGGAAAAAGCCTGTCCTTTCTTTCTAGATAATGAATTACTTGGAGCCAAAAAGGGTCTCTAAAGCTCTCACTTTAAATTTTTTCTTGTAAGTCTCAACAAGCAAAGAAACAACAATCAGTGTTTTCAGAGGTGAGGCATCTCTCCCAGGCTGAGTTCTTTGACCATAGTCAAGGCTAACAGCCAATTTTTACATCTCATTTATGAACTCAGGAATCAGCACTTCTGTGGGCACTGCTACACAGCAGCTCCTCAGCTGCCCGCAATGGCTGTCAGGGAGGGGATGTGGTGTCACTGCATTTGGTGGCCTGGGGCTCTAGCAGCACACACAGACCTCATTCCAATGCAACCACTTCTGTGTAGGCCAATCCTTTCTGTAGGTGAGATACATGTGAAATACACCTGATTAGGCAGCTGTCATTTGTGGGCCCTTTTAATGCCATAGGTGCCTAACATTCCCAGTATGGATACTGGGTGTGAACTTCACTCTATCGATGTCACCAATTTTGTTTCCTGCACGCCTGTTATTGCCTTCACACCATGGTATTTTGCCAGGCTGGTAGCTGTTCCTGTGGCAAAACCTTCCAGCCTAGACAAGCCCTAGAAGCTTAGAGTGTTTCATTTCTTTCGAGGCAGTTACACAACAGGCCTCAAGCTCCCTGCCAAATGCTGGTTTTTAACAAAGTTGGCACTGGGGATGTAAGCCAAGCATCACAAACCTGTAAAGCAGATGAGTACATGTTAGTCAGTGAATGACAGAGTAGATCAGCCAGGAAGTTTCAAACTGCATCAGGCTAGAGCCTGACTTTGCTAATGCTTTCTACTTCCTACTCCTACTTTTATCCTAAGATCAGATAACGAGTAGCAGTTTTTCTTTGTAACAATTCATTAATCAGAGAAATGATCCTTGCTGGTGTTTAGATGTTTTACTTAATTTGGTACTTCTGGCCTGCTGCCCCAGTAGTGCCAAAATTATTATTTCTCACCCAGCAGGTGATAAATAACAGCTTCAGTCATGATTAATACCATGAATTTCTCAACCTGACTAATGCAAAAACTTCAAACCTGCAGAACAAGTGGGTGCTAATTGTTGTGAGAGCCATTGGAGCTGCACTCTGCTTATAAAGAAAGAAAGCCACAGGAAATGAAGTGTTTTCTAGCAGCACAGCTGATCCTAAGAGGCATCATTAAGTGCAGCTCAGCAGCATTCTCCATGTGTAAGGCTATGCTAGCCTCTTTTTTTCCACAACACTGAGCTTTAAGTACATTTAAGAGGCAGGAGATTGCCAGGTTGTTTTTCTTTCCCTAGGGAGGAAAAGGAGAAATAAAACAAAAGGCAGAGAAAAGAGCAGTTTAATATCTCATTAACACCACTCAGTACTAAAATTTTTTTAACTGATATGTGAAAAGTGATAGATCCTAGCAAAAGCTGCTCCCACCAAAACCCCTTCACATGTCTCCCTTGAAATCTCATCACATAATAAAAGGCAACATCAAGAGGCTACCCAGTCAAGGAGAACTCGCTTCAAGGAGAACTTGCTTCAGAGAGGGACAGGAAAACCAGAAGATCAGGGAGGACTGTGAGCTGGAAACAATGATCCAATATTATAAATTAGCCTGTGGCTGAGACCCTGGCCACTTTCAAATCACCAGCTGGTTTGTTACAGCCTGTGGTGGAGTAGGGTGGTTGCTCCTTTTCCTGTGCTGTACTTAAGAGTGGACAGGGCACACAGGATCCACAGTCTAGCTGTGTGTACAGTGCTGTGCTGATCACGCCAATAAGACCTTCACATGTGGAACTGGCACTTTGTATATTTCTGATAGGAGCAGACACCAAAATCCAGCAAGGACATGAGCAGAGAACTCTGCTGAGGGGGGGTCTGTGCTGAGCAAGATTAGTCCACTCCACAGTCCCAAAGAAACATCTTAGGAATGGAGAAGCAGTCCTGTTTTCACCAGGACTTCCCCAATTGTTTTAGCTCCATCAGGTGAAGAAAGTGTCTGCTACTTTCCAATTTGAGCACATGCCTATGAAGCTAATTACTTGTGGAAGGAAAAGACTATAAGAAGCAAACCACAATGGTCAGGTGATTTGTACTGAGACTCAATTATGTCTGTTCACTTGTAGCTCTGAGAGCTTTTGTGACTGTGTGCTGTTTTGGTTGGGTAACTCCTGCACTCCCTTGTAGGGCATATTTAGAAGGTGAATGAGAATCCATGGTACAGTTGCTTCTGACATTTTTTTCTGTTAGAAACCTAAATATTGTCTTACTTTGGGGAAACTTTAGAAGTTCCAGCTATCCCTCTTCACTCAAAAATAGCTGTAAGAACTTTGTAATTTTGAGCCTGAAAAGCTAGGAAAGAAAACCATCAACCATCATCCCCAGTGTCCTACTATGTGATACAAACCATAGGCCTTCCTGGCCTGATTCCTGTCTGGTGCAGCAGCTGTGCTTTAGTCATGGGAGATTTCCTAGAAACACCCACAACTCAAGAGTAAAATTCTCACAGACTGCACATGCACAGCCTTGTCTACTAGAGGGCCACTCAGACCACCAGAAAGCCCTCGCTACTTTGCCTCGGAGAAGGCAGCTCAGCGTCCTTGCTCAATCCTCTTGCAAGAAAGGCTATGGGGTTGGGGTTGGTTTGGGGGTTTTTCCGCCTTTGTTTCATTGCTGGTGTTGTTAGAACTTTTCATTCCCTTTCCTGAGCTGTGCCCAGCATTTCAGCAGCAATCTGCTTAAGTGTCCTTTGTAGGACTGCAGCTTCACTGAGTTAAAGCACAGCTTGCCAAGCAAGCATTGGTCCTTGGAGCTCAGCCCAGTCTGCTCCACAGCACCAGTCATGCTACCAATGTCACTTTAAAAAGCATAATGTTTTCTTGTATTTATGAAGTACAAAGTCTGTCATTTGGCTAGGATTTTAATAGCTAGTTTCAACATGGGTAGCAAAGCCAAGATTTTCCTTCTAAGTTTAGATATCACCTAGAAAGAGGTGCAGCCGCAACTACAAACCAGCTATGTAGCAAATATGCCATACAGAAAGAATCCTCTTCAGTCAAAGAAGTAAGGAATGCTCTTTTCCATTTAAATGAAATTATCAAAGTCATGCACGAGGAATGAGGGGTGGTTAAATTTTCAGAAACTTCAGTGTAACTTGAGAGCTCAGTCTCTGCTTGTCCTCTCACTTCAATATTGAAGACTTGATGTGATTTGCCTGTCTCTGTATCCTTAAGTAGAGTCTGAGTAGCTCAGGTGGATTTACACAAACTTTGTTTGCAAGAGATCAGTATCTTTTGCCCAACCACTTCCACAGCATTTATTTTCTAGATGAGACATTCAAAGCAGGTTAATGCATATCGCTCTGTGGGGTTTTTTTACTGCTCTGGAGTTATAAAGCTCACTGTATGCTACTGCACAAAATCTGCAATAACTTGCTGTTCAGCATTCAAGGTGTTGTATTACCAGAGCTTGCTCTGCCTCACCTTGCCAGAATACAAAAAGTTTCATTCAATGCTGTTTCAAAGCAATTGCTGAAATTTGGCTACAAGGTGGCTAATAGCACCTAAGCCTTGAAAGAGGAGGAACACATGCCCACCTGCACTTTTTCAGACCAATAAAAATTAATAGGTAGGTTTAGAAATCCATTAATAAATTAGTCCTGTAGTTCAGTCTACAAGTAGCAGAATTGTGAAAACATCAGAAGCTAGCTTAAAATTTTTCCTTGTGAATAGCAAGAGGGTAAAAGACCAGTTTAATTACCCTGGATTAAGATACTTGAGCTTTCACACAGGATTTCCCTATCACCACGGCATGCTAACTTTAGTCTGAGTGCTCAAAGTAGCATGTATCACAATATTCTCTCCAAACTTAAAAAAAAAAAAGCAAGTTTGAAAGAAATGTCTGGGTTCTCAGCTACCAACTGGTTTGATAGTGGAAATGGTCACTAAGCAATCAAGAGCTGATGGGGTTTAGTTTAAAAAGGTATTCAACATAGAGACATGTGAAATTTTAAGACTGAAATGCAGGACCAGGGCAATCTGCCTCTCCTGGCAAGAGTGGTTTGATGAAAGACCAAGACACCCTTATACACTGATACTTAGTGGATTTGACTGCAGTAGAACTTAAGACTGTTATATCAAAAAAACAGGCAGTAAGAATTCAGCTCTGTTTTCCAGTCCAGCTGGCAAGAATGGCTCCCCACAAAAGCAGTGAGCAAGCAGGAGTGGTTCAGGAGCCTGTCATGGGAGATGCAGCCAGTCCAAGGCATGCAACTGCTTTCTGCTCAGTTTTTAGGAGAGAAAGAAATGGCAGCCAAAACCTCATGACCATTGTATAACCATTTATAACCTGTGTTATAAAGTGTTATAAGTGCTCTGACACTGAAGCATATAATCAAATGGACATATTTCAAAGTAAGAACACAATGGTTCCAACAAGTCAAACAGCCTGAGCTGGTTCCCAGCTGTGCCCATGACTTCCTGAGTGCACAAGGTTTGTTTCTGCCACCAGCATGTTCCTGGTGGTGCTTTTGGAAAAACATCACGTTCAACTGACACAGCAGAACAGAGTAGTACCACATAATGCACTCAAAATAATACTAGTCAGATCAATCCTTACCTACACACAAGAACTCTCCCTTGGAAAGTTCCAAGTTGCCAGAGTTTTTGGAGCACCACAGTGATATTTCTTTGTTTACTTTTGTATCATTGTGGCTACGTGTACCAAGAAAAATGCGGAGGCAGAAGGACCAAGACATGCCAGCCACAGGCTCACAGTGACTCCTTTTTCTATGAGAACCACATCTGGTAGATAGATCAAAGTTCAGAAGCAATGTCAACATACTGGAAGTGGAAACAGTGAGGCAGACACTTACCTAGCAAATAAGTTTCTTAAATAAATTGCAGAAAAAGCTGGGGATTAAAAGTGGGAAACTACATGAAGAAAAAAAATTATAATCAAAAAACCAAAGATGAATGAGAGATAAAAGCAGAGGCAAGACACACACAAGATGAAGAACTGACAGCCAGAAGGTACTTTGACACAAAAATAGAAACTGACTGAATAAGATCACATTAATTGTGTGCTACAGAGCTCCAAGACATTTTTTTCACCCAATTTCTGAATAAATTTTAGCTGAGGCAGACAAACATTAAGATCTCTAATGCATACTTTCATTCCCAGCCTAGTAATTCTAACTAGTTCACAACTTTCTTCCAAGTGTCCTGTCAAAAGGATCCCACTTGTGAACTACACAGAAATTAAATTTAGCAAAAGAGGCATTTAGAAAGATCAGAGATCAACTTTCAGTGTTTTATTTTTTGAAACAGATACAATATTTTCCCAAGGTCACTTTACAGTAGGTGGCATACAGGCTATTAAAATGGAAACACTCATACAGACATTTCAGCTTAAATGTGCACAGTATATTCTACAACACAAAACCTGTATTTAACATTTTTTCTTGCTCCAGAATGATTTGGCAGCTTCAAAAAGCTAACACACATTTCCATTCTCAAAATCAATTTATTGAGCAATGATAAACCCAAAACTGCAATGTGATCCAACCCAAGCACCATGCTTATCTCAGCAAGGGCCTCTTGGAAGATCGGGCTGCAATTGTAGAGCTGTCTTTCTCATGACCCTCAAAGTACTGCTGCTCTATTCGCCGGCAAAACGCTGTGAGGTTACTGTAGTTCTTCACTTTTTCAGAGAGTTCATCAGTGATTAGTTGAGTAGTAAGGATTGTGAACAGATGTCCAAACACCAGAGCATCTAATTCAGTTGGACTAGGGGGAAAAAAAAAAAATCAACCAAACCAGAATTTTGGAAGAGAAGAAGACAAGTATTTTGGAAGACAAGTCCTGATCAAGAAAAGAACCGTGCTGTTCTGAGTAACCTTTAGCTAGCCATGCAGTCTAAGAACTGGGATGAAATCAAGCAAGGCTAAACCAAATGTATGAAATCTGTGTGCAGGGTATATTAAGAACCCTGCTTGTTCTCAGGATGGCATTTTCCTTGCTTTAGGGAGTTTGGAAATGTAGAAATAACATCTCTTAGATCAGACAGACTTACTGATCTAGTTTCAAACCATGCTCCACCTTGTAGTCCTGTAACAAGGGCAAATGCTGATCAGGTGTTTTGTGGCTCTTCTTTTTCTTCTGCAGATGTGTGTTAAGAAATCCAACAATTATCTCACAAGGGGAAAAAAAAAGGGAGATGAATGGAAGCTTATGACCCCCGTTCCTTTTTTTTGTGCTCTGCAACAGTTTGGAACTATTTAACTAACAAAAAAGGGAGTTCCATGGTGGCAGCAGCTGGAACCATCCCTTTTCTGAAAGGGGATTACACAGAAGAAAACAGGTATTTTGGGAATGTTTTAGGTATGATGACCCTTCTGACCTTGGACCTTTGAGTAGTCCATGTATGTAAGTAGTCATACATGGATGTAAGTAGTCATGTAAAAAGAATTTTTTTTCAAATCTATTAATAACTTCAGAGTCCCCCTTTACTAACATTCAAAGCCACAATGCAGAGAAGTAACCAAATGCTGCCATTTGATGACATCTCTCTGTTCAAATGCACTAAACTGAAATCCAGACCTGAGCATTTCTAGACTGATCTAGAGGAGACAAGATCACACAGGAGACAAGAGGGAGCTAATATGATGTTATTTAAGTCTGTAACATTTCCAAAATTGTGAATTATTGGAGAGAAAAAAAAATTAGAAGAGCATATTGCAATTGAAAGAAACTGGTGAGATCAAAGGACATTCCATGGAGGTCAAGTAATTTCTTTTTTCTCTCCTGGCAATGTGAATCTTGTTTTTCACTTTGCATTTAGTTCTTTGTGGATAAACTACCTTCTACCCCAGTTCTTAGAACTCACAGGCACCCTCATGCTAATTCAGTTCATTCAGAACTGCTTCTCATGTTAAGACAAGCTGTCCTTGTCAGGTTGGTACAACACACATTCACTCCTCTAGCAGAGAATGTTACCCAAGAAATATAAGTAAAGCTTTAAATGTATCATTTTTAATAAGAAACTAACTATATAAAAATGTACATTTGTAGCCTGTATAAGTTGTGGTAGAATCTGTAGAGAAGACAAGCAGGAGTAAAATGAAATCATAAATACAACAAACTTACAGAAGCTGTCCCTTTGAAACCTTTAAATACTTATTCCTGAAATTTCATGTTTAGATTCCAGTCACCGACATTTGTATTTTTACAACTAATCACACAGCTTTAAAATAAAATAGGAGTTTTATATAAATACATTTTTATGTATGTGGGTATATACCTATATCTCATATTGCTGGATGCAGTATTTCAATGAAGAGTAACTTACTGCTTATTGAAGAAATATGGTTGTGTTCCTAATCTCTGGGAGAGAGCATGACAGCACTGATCTACATCTTCAAGCACCTATCAAAATACACAAGAAAGAAAGATCCATATTGTCAGGAAGTAACACCATTCCAAGAAATAACCTCCTTATTCTATTTGCACCGACAGTGGGAACAAGGAATGTAACATGTTGGAATATCAAAAGCTGTTAAAGTCAGTCAAACCTATACAGCAGGCAGGAAGCAAAGTGCTAATTAATCTAACATTTGATGTAAGGCAACTCTGATTAAGTGCTTCCCATAACATTTACAACTAAGCTTAATGAAAGGTACTGACTTAAACCCCACAACCTGCCACAATCCCACAAAGGGAGCCTATCAGCATCATACAGGAAGCAGGGCACAGAACACACAACCTATTTTCAGGACTATGGCCGAAACTAACACCGACAGAGTTGTACACTCGTAGCAAAACATCCTTCCTTGAATCCCATCAGGTTGCACATAATTTAAAATGTATCGCTGCTGAAGGCAAGTATCTGACCCCTGATAATGTTTAAAGTACAAAATATACATTTCACTACATCTGTTTCAGGAACATGCTACTCTCCAATGCCTATTAAAAAAAAAAAAAAAAAAAAAAGAAAAAAGAAATCAAAAGGAAAACAGGGTAAAGAAATAAGGTTCATTTTTCATACTTACCTGTTCAAGTGTCTTTCCAGCCCATCCGATGGCTTTCATCTTTCGCCTGACTTCCCACTGCTTCTGATAGGACAAAATGCGGTTAAGAGGCCACGGGTAAGGAGAGCCATACCTTGGGTGAGTAATCTGGTTGAAAAACAGAAAGGTACTGTGTTATAATACAAGAAAATACAGATACCCCTTGAACAAAACAACTGATATTTAATCATTTCTCTCAGAAAAGGAGCTGCAGAAGAGAAAAGCAGCTGTGTGCATGCTGTAAGTATTTGCACAGAATCCACTGTTTGCAGCATAACTATTTAAAGCTATTATTTCAGAAACATAAACAAAACCTGTACCTATTCTGCAGTCAGCTCCCTCCAGTAATACAGCTTCCCAAAAATGAAATTAAAGTGAAAAGACTTTATCATTAATGGTATAAAACCCCATGTTTCATTTATGAGTAGGGACTTGCAGTTGTGAGCAAAAGTGTTTTCTCATTAAATTTTAATTAAGATGAATGCTGCGGAACCACTCACCTCCTCTACTGTAACATCATCACACCACTGGAGATAGAGCTAGGAAAAGAAAGAACACTTACTAAAACTTCCTAATAAAAGAGAATACAGAGACAATAATTTTTCACTGGTAGAATTTGCTTTTCTAAATTAGATTAAAATTTCCATTTCATTTCTTCTCGTAGACCTTTGATGTACAAAAGAAATTAAAACTGGAAGGCAAAAGCCCAGCTGCTAGTCCTTACTTCACCAGCACCAAAACTAAGTTGAGACCAAAAGCCTGCTCCTGTTGCCCATACCACACCCAGCTCCAGGCACAGGTGACCAGCCCTCAGCTCCTCAGTCACCTGCATCCTCCCTGTGCTTCCAACACTGCTCCCAGGCCAGGACTGAGGCACCTGAACTGGCCACAGACAGGCAGCACAGAGGATCCCAGGCTCCCAGCACGCACAGCATGCACATGGGGACAGTGACAGCGGGGTGCCTGGCCAGCCAGGGGTGCCTGGCCAGCCAGGGGTGCAGTAGGACCCCAGGAACCACTGGCGTTTTCTGGTCAGTCACTTCTACAGCTGTGTGCCACACTTGACATAGGTGAGGGGAATCACATGTGGCTACAGGAACAGGTTAGCAAGCAATCCACATTGTAGGAGAATTTATTCCTTATTGTTCATTTCACCTCAAAAGCTGACAACCTAATCTGGAACAACACTATTTCCACTACAGGGAAAAATCCTAAAACTTTCTTGCCTACAGTGTGTAGAGTTACTAGCGTTTGCTGTACCTCTGCTGTCAAGAGCATATTATTGACCAATTCCATGTAGGCTTTCATCTCAGCTTTTTGGACTTCATCCAACCCATCACTGAGAGAATGGCCCTAACGGGGAAAAGAAAAAAAACACACATGTAAGAACCGGTATTGGAATATTCAGCAACATATGACCCAAGGACCTTAAACATCAGTGAGCTTTGGCTCACATCCTATTCTCTTACATAGTTCAATAAAAAATTACATATGAAAGTTTTACATACAGTATCCTTTACAATTAAAACCAAATAATCATAATGTAACTAATCTAATCGATAAGAAACCTAAGCTAATCTACAAGAAATTTAGACTATTATCAGTTATAGATGAGCACACTTTGAGCATACAACCTCCTGGTTAGTGTATCCCTATGGCAAGAAGTAAACACAAATTTACATCTGTGATACAGATTCAACTTCTCAGTGAAAACATGGCAGTTTTTAAAATAGAGGAGAGGGCTGGGGGTGGGAGAATAAAGGCAAAGTTGAAAGGTATCTGACATTTCAGGATTTAAAACAGTCAATTCTAGGCTTAAGACCTCTGAGACCCAGAGATGAAGCACATAGGAAAACAGTCTCAGAAACTGGCACTGGTATGCAGCTATTCTGCATAGAATTTACTTGGAGAATTTGAGGAAATGAGAAAAAAAAACATTTTCACCTCATGAACTCTTGTTCCACGATACCCTTCTTTTAAAACAGCACTAGATTCCTATATTGTTTTAACAAATTCAGTAACATTCCAGAAAAGCACACAAAATCAGTGCAATGCTAAGCAGGATTAACATTCACTAATTAATGAAAACAATGTACTATTACCTTGGCTTTTACAAACTGGACTATGGGCCCAAGTTCAGATACTACTTGATTTCCCACATGAATAAAGGGTACTTTGCCTGTAAAAGGAGAAATGTATTGTAGTAATGAGACAGAGGGTGGTGAGGCAAGAGAAGGAACAAATGCAAACCTTCTCTGAATTATCATTAAACCAATATAAAGAAAGGAAACAAGGTAAGTGAGTAAAAGTGAGTAAAAACAGTAAAGGACTCCAGGAGTAAGGGAAAAAAGAATACATGTAATTCTACCAACATTTAAAATTGAAGCAGTATCATCTTCCCTCTTGTGCTCCTTGTTTTTAGAAGAAGAAGGAAGTGTTCAGAACTAAATTCCAACATTAGATGCCAGCAAGTGTGGCCATGAGGTGTGAGTGGCAGAGAAGCCATAGCATGTAAGTGTCACCAGTCCTAGTCCTGCACATGCAAGATGTTCCTGTGTGCCTGGATTCAGCATTTCCAATTCTCTATTTACTAACAAATAATACATATAACTGCATATTTTGCTTTTGCAGGGGTTTCACTCCTGCCAAGCAATTGTTGGTTTTGGGTATTTTTTAAATTGCCTCATTTCACTGTTTTTAACCAAAAATATCAGTACCAGCAGTAGAATCCATATAGCTGGCAGACGTATACTGACAGGCACTTCCATGTGGCAGTCATCAGCCAGAGCCAGGTAATCAGTAAATATGGACCTCCTCACACAGCAAAAATCTGGGACAGAGCACGAGGATCTCGGCACCTTGCGTTCTGCAATTCTTTCTGAAATTTGGGCAATATTCTGAAGCTGCTGTCTAGGCATTTTTAGGCGGTCATCTCCAACAAAGACAGGCTGTGTACCCTTCTAATACTTAACTTTTTGGTAGTGGTTTGGATTTTTTTCCAGACAATCTCATGGATCTGAGGAAGATTTAAAATCACCTGTCACCCTTAATAGTGAAAATGCACCCTTTGGTCTCTTGTATCCTGGCAATCAACTCCCACCCAGAGTAACAAAAGATACCTTTCTCCAGTATTGTTTCACTCCAGCAACAGGACAATATAACAGCATTTCCTGGAATATTCCCTGGATGCAGAATAAAGCCATTTTTGGACACATATGTCTTTCTGCTTTAGGACATTTGAGAGAAGGCTTCCATCAGACACCGAGCTGTGTGAACACTTTACACAGGTACTGTTACACATTGTGCCAATGTTACTTTGCATTTCACTGTTTTGACTGCTCGCAGAGGAGAAACTGCTCTGGGGAGGAGGGGGAAAGGCAACCCACACACAGTAGCACTGCCCGGCTGTTATCAGCAAGACATGGCCTAGTTGCCATGGTATCAAAATGGAGGTGTAACACAGTAATCTAAATGAAGGCCACACTTACCAGATGGGGACATGTACTCAGCGTTTGCCCTGCAAATCACCCGGACTGGCAGATTGCACATTTGCAAAAAGGCCTGGAAACAAAGAGCCGCATTTGAAAAGCATTCATACACCAGTGGCAAACAAATGTGGTGCTCTCAGTACATTTGCCTGTGTTAGCCGGTTCCCAGAACACACTTATGAAGTATAGTTCCTTGCATACTGTTTTTAGGAAGAGGGGTAAGTAAAAGAAAAACAAAGGCATTTTAATTTCATTAGACAACTGTTTATCATTCAAACACTGCCTGGAATTCTTCTAATGCAGTTTCATCTGTTTTCACTGTTTTGTTGAGATGGGCAAAGAAGCAGTATCTGACAGACACAACTAGTGCTGTGGCTGTACAAAACTGAATGACATTTTGCCCCTTTTAAAAACCACAATACTAATTTCTCCTGGCTAAAGCTGCCCAGTCAAGGTAATGTTATGTAACATGGCAAACACATATGGCACCTTCCCACATTATAATTAAAATAGCTGGCAGAAATTTTGCTCTGTGATACTGTCAAAGCACAAGTCTGGTTTGGGACAAAGTATTATTTTTAATTTATGGGATTCATGGAGAGCATAACTGATCAATTTACCATTTCCTTCTATCTGCCTTCTTAGATTCAAAGCTTTCTCAGAAGGATAACAATTTCTATCAGCACCTGCCACTACCACAAAATCCATAGGCTGTTTCTGTTGAAATACCAAAATGTCAAGAGAAGTATTTGCAGTTTGGACAAAACATGGCAAATAAGGAATCTCTTACTCACTAGAGACTCACAAAACTCAGCTCAGCCCTATCATTCATTTTATGTCTGCAATTAGGTCTCAAGTCCAAATTCCAAAATTATTCTACTGCCTATTTATACAATGAGACTTGAGGTAAAAAAGGCCTAGAGCAACAAGGCTCCCACCATGAAGAAAAACAGTACTGTAACACAGCACTTTCTACTTTCTACAAGCCTCCTCCCTGCTCTTCAGATGGCAGGATCTAGCAGGAAACCACATTCTCACAGCTTTAGCTGCTCAGACTCTAATCACACACATGAAAGCAACCTAAACCTTAACCTTAAGATTTGCTACTCTTCATAATAGAGCACAGATTCTAGTAATGTTAGAAATCATTTCGTCTACCCTTAGTTAAAAAAAAATCAAAATTAAAAAGGAATTTAAGAAGACCCCAAAGTAAACACCAAATCAAAAACCTGAGAAAACTTCCTTGGAATAGTCATCTTCAGTTCTGATGAATGCTTCATTAAATGAGAGACCAGGACTGACACTGAGAAGAATGATTCAGGCTTAAAACTGGATAAACCCATCCAATACTGTATTTACCTCATCAGGCTTCCTGTGAGGTTCTGAAACAGTGACCACTGACTACTGGAGCTGCCCCTTCAGCAGCTTTACAAGGCTTCTTCCAGCTACCCCCTTCAGCATCCCCATGCCAAGATCTGTTCCATTTCAGTCTTTGTCTATATTTAGGATTGGTTTTAAGATGAGTGATGAAATAAACCTAAATATGTAATATACTATGTAATATTAATAGTATAACCTAAATATAAAATACAATCAACCTAAGAAAAGAATTTTTAACAAAACCCTGCCATTACATCTTTTAAAAGGTAGAAGCCCAGGGAATAAAAAGACCAGTATGTCTGTCTATTATGAGCTGTAACTTGTATCCAAAGCATGACCTGCTCAACTTCAAGTGGTCCTTACATAATGTTCTGCAGCAAAATGAAGGAAAGGTCCACAGTATAAAACTATTTTAATCTTTATTGAATACACACTGCTTAACTAATCATTAACTAGAGAAGTAGGCCAGTATCTACTACTTGCTTCAGCCTAAACTAATGGTCCACTGGACACCCTTCAAGTCAACTAAAATATTCATGTGAATCAGTAAAAGACAACAGTATTATCCCAAATTAGGAGGGCTCAGCCCAAGAAATAAGCCTTGCAATTTGCATTACTATGACTACTTACATTCTTTCATTGATGTAACTGACTGGCTTTGGAAATTATTAGCATTAAAAAGTCAGGTGGTTTTGACTTTTCAAGCACAGTGAATGCACTCCATATTTATGGAAATTACAGTTTCTTTTAGAAAAAAAAACATGGAAAAGGCTCATGACCAATGCATTCCTATAAATATTCATTGCCAGAAATCTTTTTCTGATGTGTTCAACTAGGTATGCTAGATATTAGACAATAACTGATATTAGACAGTAAGTGGCATGAACTATTACCAAAACAGTTGAAACTGGAACAGATCAAAGAAATCCTAGAGAGAGAATATAGGACAAAGCAGCAATTTCTCTGAGTCTTTATCTCATTACATGCTTTAGCCCAGTGATCAAGGCAGGATTTGTTCCCTTTTTGACCACTCACGCAGAATGTCAAGAACCAGCACATTTGGTGTGCAGATGGTATGAGACCACCATGGCTTCCAACTCTGATAAAAGATGCCACGGAACACTGATTACTTCAGCTCAGAACATCTTGTTTCCCTTTGAGTACCTCACATACACAGTTTGATTAGGCAAGTTACCCTTGCTTTTCTTGTGAGAGAAATCTTTTTCTGTGAGCAAATGGGAGTGTGCTCAGCTCCTCTGAGTGCTTTTGGGGAAGAGATTGGAGGCTGAAACCACCCCAGTGCAGTTTTGCTGAGATTTATGAAGATATTAACACCCCTTCAAAGACACGGCATCAAAAGTTGAGCAATCTGAAAGACCAAGGGCCCAGGCTTATTCTAGTACATCAGAATAACATCCTAAATTTGGCTGATCAACTTAAAAAAGGACTGAAAGGGGCCAACTGAATTGCAGGTAACATACAATCTAGTTAATGACACCTTTGTGAAAATTCACAAGAAAATGGCAAGCAAGTAACAGCAAAACTAGAAACAAGACATTTAACTGAGCACAGCCTGTCCCACCTCAAAAAGATGACTGTAGTTCCAAGTAACAGCATTAAACTTCCAGCTCCCTTCTCCTCTGGGAAAAAAAAAAAGTGTACTACCAAAGAACAAAGAGGGTGACACTATAGGCCTCAACCTGGATCTCCTCCAGCACCAGATACAAAGTGTATCCTTTCTTTGGATGAGGTTACTGTAAGAAACAGATAAAGGCATTAAAAAATAAAGATTTGGCTTAATAGAGTCAGTCAGTTTCTCTCCCACACATGCTGCCTGCCCCCTTCCTGCAATCTAACAGTCTCCTCTCTCACACTCTTCCAGCCTCTCTAGCTATAGCATTACCTAACACCTAGAAAGTGAAGAAAGAAACATAAAAAAAACATTTTTAGCAATGATACTTCTCTTTTTCCAGACTGAAACCATTGAGCCTACAGTGCTGCTACTGCCCCTTTGCACCTTGTTTTTAATGGGAGACTTTGCTGTAGACAGAGATGGAAGGTTTCTGCACATCCATGAGGAGAAAGGGATGAGAGGGAGGCAAACAGATGCAACCAGATGCATAATGTCTGTCCTCCCCTAGCCTCCCAGTATTTACTGTTACAGAGTAGGGAAGAAAGATTTGTGGACATTGAATTCAAGAAAAGTATGGGGAAGCCTCTCAGTGCCTTTCCTGCCCCACTGCACACTGATCCACACAGGACTATGGTTTGTATTGAACTGCCTTATGCTTACAGAGCATGAGCCAATCTGTTTTCAAAATCAGATGGAACAACCAAGTTCATATTTTTGTTGTGAGAGAATGAGGTATTGGTAACTATGTGAACAGGGCTGATAGGAAGCTTTGAGGTGACACTTGTTACAAAATTAATCAAATATCTTATGCCTATCATTCATTTCAATCATGGCACGTGACACTTCCTGCCAGAATTATGGAGTGTATTTACAACAGCATTGCTTAAAAGACACAATCCATGTAAGGCTTGCTTCTTCTTATAGCCCACCCAATTTAAAATTCAAAATACAAGTAGAATGCTGGATTTCAATTATCTAAAAAAAACAATCACAGCAATCACCTTTGCACTGATTTGGCATAGTTCAAAAGCCCAGAGCCCAGAAACCGCAGGCAGACACGGGACAACTCACCGCACCCTTCCCTTCCTCCTCCCTCCCCACCCTCCTCTTCTCACAGGACTGACATTGTCATCTCCGCTGCTGCCACCCCCAGAACAATGCAAGAAAGGGGTGCCATTGTGTCTTCCTCTGATGACAAGTATGGGAAATGACTGTGTATGAAATACAATGGGAAGGCATAGGAGAAGGGAGAGAGGAGTTTTTTTGTTTATTCCTAGAGTTAATTGGTTCAGGTGTGACTTTCATTCTTGCTCTCCCTTCCTCTTTGCCCTGCCAGCTAAGGAGGCCGTCACATGACATGTGTTGGGCAGCAAATCACCCTGTCAGAGCTCCATCACAATGCTCTCCTCTTCCCCTACAGTTTCCTCCCTGAAAAACACATATGAGCAAACACATACAATCATTAAAAATGACTTACAACTTGAAGTAAATCATATCCAGATTGTAGTTTCTGAGATCAGAGGCAAGAATGAAATTACTTAAGCCAAGACTCAAATAGTTCACAATTTACGTCGCCACATGAGGAACACTATTTTCAGATGGCACAGTCCAGGCTTCATTTGAAGAAGATACATTCATTATTAGTTTTTAATAAAGAATAAGCCATTCCAAGCCACCTCTTATTCAGCAGCACTTCTAAAGGCACTCACACAACATACTGTTAGGAAGAAGGAGTGAAATGCATTTTCTGCTTTCAATTTTATCTTATTTCATGAGCATACAACGGACAGTACGTGATGACAACTAAAGAGTTATTCTCTACTTTACTGCAGGAACACATTTTAAAATTAAAACCCATGAAGAAATCTACAGAATAATTCAGTTTTCATATCAAACAGCTGCAGTCCCTGTAACTGAAATAGTGTGTCTAAGGTTATAAATGAAAACTGTTCAGTATCATTGCTTGAGTGACAGATTAAATTCCTAATCCAGTTATGGTAATGGCCACATGTGTAGTTTAACATAAATTAAGATCTTAATTATATTTGTGACTATTTTAAACAAAATAACAAATTCCTCTGTACCTGTGAATGTAATTTATAGCAAAGCCACGTTCATTCTCCAAAACAATCTATTTTATACTGCATCATGGCACTGGCTCTAATGGTATAATGTAATTCTTGCTGTAGAATGCAGAAAGAGTGGATTCACTGGTAGCACAGAGGTTTTGAAGATAAATGAAGATTCTATTCATTCAGAGGTAATTTCATCTTAGAACTATATGAAAGATGTTTCACTCACAAACCGTACCTGTATATCTTGGGATTTAAGCATGTTTTCAGAAACAACACAATGTTGCTAGATGGATTATGTTGATACTGCATTTCTCATCATGAAGAATTCCAGCTTTTATTCTCTTTTTAAAAAAGGGATTGGCAGATTTTCATTTCAGTACCAAGCTTTTGTTTAAGACTCAGCAACAACTTCAAATTTCTGCCAATGTTTTGTCTAGGGAAAAACCAAACCACAATTCATACACACACATAGAGAAAAAAAATCACAAATCTGTCAAGGGCAATTAATCATGTAGGATTTACACATTTATTTGATTACTTGTTGAAGTAAATAAGCAATTGGTCTGTGTAACACAATTTTAAATTGCCCAAACTTCCTTCTGTCATTCAGGTCTAAGAACAGGCAATTTTAAAAGCACTTCCCTGGAATATGTTAAGACCACTTACAAGGACATTGACTGCACAAGCAATTAATACGTATCTTAACTAAATGAGCTGCAGGCTCTCTAACCTCAGGACAGCTGTCAGAATTTCCAGAATTCTGAACATTTTAGACAGCCTTTTGAGCAAGACTATGAGACTAACTGCATAAAGATTCCAGAAGAACCTGTAATAAGAGAGGCAGTCTCAACATCCACATTCCTCTTCCTGACAAGTTGAAACAGTGCAAAAGATGCTTTGAGCTGCCATTTGAGGCAAGAGGCCTGGCAGAGTGCTGCTGTATTAACCCCTCCCTCCTACTTGGCCAGGCATTAAACAAAATGGCTTTACCTGCACCAGGCATCAATAAGGAGACAGAGCCTGGAAAGACCCTCTGCTTCAGACTGAAATATACTCTCCTATGGTAATTCTATTTTAATCTACTTCAAACTCCATTTTTCCCTCCTTAAACTTGTAGCATTGTTTTGTTATTGAGATACATTTTTGTATTTGATTTGGTGGCTTTTTTTCCACTGTGATAAGCCAGATAAACAGGAATGCTGTATAATGGTAGTTGCACAGTAAATACATGGAGAATGGTTTTAACCATGTGTCATGTTACCCAGGAGGTATGTTTTCATTAATACTGATGGGAAGAGGGCTGAGTGTCTCACAAGAACAGAGCCTTCATTCTGTTACAATCTCCTTTCAATAGCTGGATAGTCATTAGTGATTAGTATTTTCCCTTGATTTTAATTAATTTGCAGTGAAAATAAAATTTCATTCAATATCAAGGCTTTGCAGCCCAAGATCAAGTAGACTTGGCTGTATAATACACTACTTCAAGTTAACAAACAAGAAGTGCAAACACCAAGATGTACCAGAGATAATGCACTTGCTACTTGAAGTTATGTTGTATTTTCAGAAAATACTAAGAATCTCAACCCAGTAAAAGACAAAGAAATTGCTAAATTAGTCTGTTACCAAAATAAACAATGAGCAGAAGATTAATTAAAAACAAGCAAACAAACAAAAATAAACAACCCTACCAGAATCAATAGAGAAGTTCCACAAGAAGAGAACGATTTTTGGTTTTGGTTGGTTTTGAACTACTATAGACACCAGCACAGTTACCCAGCAATTCCCAGAAGACTGTCATCCCTTCCCTCATCTGACATGTGGCTGGACAAGAGTCCAGATTTTACTGCACAATGAGAAGTTGTAAGTCCAATCATTAATAAAACAGCAAGACTCAACCAACTTCCTCTATTCAACCTGCAGCCCTCTCTACTCATTAATTACATCTGCAGTGAGAGTAGCTTACTCTGCTGTCTGCTTGATCTGCTCCGTTAACAAGCAGTACCTGAAATGCCATCTGTGTTGCAGGGCTGGCAACTTTAGAACAGTCAAGTTTTACTCTGACTATTACTTACTATGGCACTGGATCGTATGTGTTATTTTATGTGTAGATATCAGTGTGTATGTCCCTCTGAGACCTGAGAGCAGCTTTACAAAGAGGTGCTACAAGGAGATTTTACAAAATACCTGAAAGACTGGCTGCAGCACATTCAGTGTCTTGCTGTTAAACCATGTTTCTTAAAGATTTGATGGCTGATTCCAAATGATCTTTCTGCTCAAATTTCTGATGTTTTCACCACATGAAAGTTCAACAACCACAAATAAGGTATGCATCTGCTCTGCTGATATTGATGTGCCCCAAATCAGTAACAGGGGGAAAAACAATGACGGTAGTAGGAAAGAAGTCCCAGGTACCAGCTCCTATTTCTCCTCCTATCCCTCATTCCTAAATATTCCTTTGAGAAAGACACACATCCCCCAGTGCCCACCACCCCCTTAAAAAAAACCAAAACCAATAAACAGACAAACAAGTTCTCATCAAAATAAAAAGCAAATTCCTTATGCAAAACATACTGATGTATTTAAACCTCTCTGATCGCTACATATTCTAGTATTGTTTCAAAATGGATCAAAGACACGAAGAATAGTTATCCTTTCCCTGTCACAGCCATGTTACACAGATTCTTCAAAATTGATACAATTTCTCAATACAGAATTATTCTATAAAGTTTAAGATCAGATATCTACCAGAGCCATATTTATAGTCATGGCTACTATCAGCTCTCCGACTAGAGAATATTGAAGAAAAACAAGGATTTTTAATATATTATAGTTAATTTATCATCTAAGTGACATGTGTAGGATAACAATGTACTAGGAACAGTAAAGAAAAATGATGCATTAGAAAAGGAAATTTTAGGGTTATTTTGTTGGTGAGATAGTGGGGGGGTTGTGTTTTAAATACAAGCCACATATACATGTATTGTTAGATGGGAAGAAATGAGATGAGAACCCCCAAAAATACAGTTGTTGGGGTAAAAAGGAACACTGAGATCAATATAAAACATACTACTCAAATAAATAAACACTGCCCCATTTATTAGGTGTATCAGAGGTGATTCCTCTTTCCAGCAAAGGATAAACCTATCTTCTTCCTGTGATCGAATTTACTCTTAGAGCTATCTCCTAGAGTACCAGACTGGAAGGAAAAATGTTAAGAGATCCTGGAAGTAGCTACCATGATCAAGTGATCCTAACCTTTTTACCAGTAACATCAGTTACAATCTCCAAGTGTCTCATTTTTGGTAAATGAGATGTGACCTCTTTGGACAGCCCTCAAAGACTGCTTGCTGAAGCTTCTCTGAGCTAGACCACACACAAAAAGCAAGGCACAGGAGGAGAACAGTGCAACTCCCTGCTAAGCAAAGCAGCCACAAAACTGCTTTGAAGGACAAGAGCCTTACAGACATCCTGCTCCCCACCACTCTGACAGCCAGGCCTTCGCTACTAACAGTCCCCTTGAGATTTGGGGTTACTGAACCTAACAGGTTAATGGAGATTACATGGACTTCACAGCCACAGAGGTGCTATTAAGTCAATTAGAGGTGCAAGTTTGTCAATTATATGGACTATTTCTAAAAACCACATTGGAGCTCCAGTCTGTACACATGATGAAATTGAAAAAAACCTACCAGAGACATAGAAAGGCATGATGCTCACAGCATGAAGCAAATATGCCCTGAGTTTGGGCATAGTATTAGCTATGAGAATTTAATGACTGGCAAACATCATGCAAGATGCTACAAGGCAAACATGCATAGCAAGTAACAAAAGGTATGAACCATGCACAGTTCCCAGAGTAAGCAGGCAAGCAGATACTCTACATAGACCAATATAAACAGGAATACAAGGAGCAGCACTCTACATAGGACTTTCACAATCTTCAAATCATTCTGGCTCTGGCACTTAAAGCAAATCAGAGGCAGGAAGTAAGTAGTTCATTTTGGCAGAAATAGTTCTTAAATTAATCTTTTAAATAAATATAGTTATGTTACCTACATAATAATTTAAAAAATAAAATTGTGTTAACATCTTTAGTTTAGAAAATATGATATTTTACCTGAACAGCAAGGGAAGATGCATTATCAGAAAGCAAAATTTGTTCCTCTGTTGAAAGAAAAAAAAAAAGAAGAAAAAAATAAACCACAAAATTACAAAAAAACACTGCCCATTTAGCTACTGACCTGTAACTGTAAACCATGCTGGGTTGCATTTCTTATGCATAAGGAGCATAAGAGGGAGCACATATATAATTATTATGCAGCTGGACTAGAAAATCTGTAATATGAATATTAAAAAAACAGGAAAAAAAATGCGGGGAATTTTTCTCCCACAAATGCAATTGCACTTATCATATATTACCACCAATGTTCAATAAAAAACACTACAAGAAAAAAAAAAACAAATGCCTGACTTTTATGCCAATTACTCTCCTTCTAATCAAAGTTAAATAAAATCGCATCTTCATACCTCCTCTGGCTAAAAAGTAGAAGTATTCAGAAACCTATAAAAGCAGCTTGCAGCTAATATTGCACACTGTGTCTAGGTCTGTCACACAAAAGAAAGATGACAAGTTCACTGCAATAAAAATTCCATGCTTAGAAGACTAGAGCTGCTACCTATTAGTCTTCATTACTTTGCAGTCTTCTGACAACTGTAGCAGGCTGCTGAGCCCCAAATGGGGGCCATAATGTGATCTGATGATATATGAAGAGCTGCTAAAGGGAGAGTGAACCATCCTAGCCTATACATTTTAACAGTTCCTTTTTACTGAGAGCCCACTTTACCACAAGACTTCAAAAATCTGCTGCCTCAGCTATTGGTGCAGTAAATCTGCCAACTGTGCCTGCAACCACATCATTTTACACTGGCTACAGCAGCCAATATAATGAGTCAATAATAAACCAAGGACCTTATAGGCCATGAATAGCTGGTTTATATTGGCAGATACAAGCATAACTAAAACCTCTGACCAAACAAAAAAACACAAAGGACTGTTTTAACAGTTTCTGTGCTTCCTTGCAGTTAATTATCTTAGTGCATATTTAATGTGTTTTCTAAAAATAAGGTAATTATTAATTGCCAAAACCAGTGTACCTACCCTTCAGTTGCTGATACAATGCAGCATTTTCAGGCCAAGGCTCTGCGGCTGTGGAAAGAGAAGAAATTAATTAAGCAAGCTGAATACCAATGTGCTTATAAATGCTAATGGAGCACAAATGTTACCCAGAGCAAGAACTTAGACTGCAAAGATGATGATGCAAAATTTAGCCTGCTCTAAAAATGTCCCACTGACACGCTCCCCTCCTGTACTTCTCTCCTGCTCACAGAGGAACATCATGGAGAAGAAAGTCCCAGAATGTAATGTTGCAAGAAGAGCTAAAATTCAAGCTATGTTACAGAATGGCCTTGTAATTCTGAAGCAACTGATGCAGCTATTTTCCCTCCACTATAAAGATATCCTTGTGCACATTCCCATCCTCATTCTGGCCACTCCCAAGAGCAACGATTTATTAAGGTACTAAACAAAGAATTCTGGAGAGAACAGAACAAGACACAGAGGAAAGAAACACAAACCTCCAACGTGTGAAGAATGCTTTAGGAAAATGGAAAAGCTTTCTGCCTTTTAAAGTTGTGTCCTTGCAATCCTATGTAATACCCACAGAGCCAGGAGCCCGGGCATGTCAGAACTCTGCCCACCAGGATGACCAGAGCTGCCTATAGCTTTAAGTTATGTACTGCTCAACCCTAAAATGGGAATGTCAATATGCATTCAAGAAACTGAATCATCAGTTCAAAACTGTTGAGCAGTTGTTAAAAAAATGAGGCAAGGAAATAAAAGACAGTCACATCCTCCAGTCGAGGACCATTGCATGTAATCAATCATACACCATATGAATGTAAGAGAAGGCAAAAATAATAATCAGTACCAATTTACTGTTAATGGTAGCATTAAGGTAACAGTTCATCACGTTTTTTGTATCCAATACATTCCTTGTTAATGTCTGATTAAAAATCTGTTTTTGAATACCAGTTCAAACCTTGCATTCTACCCAAAATAGCCTTTTGTAAATAAAATTTATGCTCTAATCATGTAAATTATTTTTTAAAGCAATAATGTATATAAATAGCTATGTATGGATCAAGCATAAGTATGTCACTGGCTTAAATAAGGCTTTGCATCTTTCCCTTTAGAACTCAAACAGAAAAAGTGAAGAATTTTCTAACTATCGTTCCTTTTGGATACTCATGAAGTATTAACTTTTATGGAAGTCACACAGAATGTAAAGCTTAAAACACTGTACACAGTTTTGTGAAGGTCACTGACTCTAACATTAAGGCATAGAGCCTATCAGAGTGATACTAGTATGGGCATGAGAAAGCAACTAATCACATTTAAGTGTCATGGAAAAATGTTTTATGTTTTATTGTAACAGATATTGGTTTTACACCCAGCCATTAAAGTTTTGCCCTGAAGTAAAAATTCTTGAGGTGGAAGTACATTTACATCTTTAAATAAAAAGAATCTAAGATAGTATCTGCAGTACTACCTTAAGCATTTAAAATCATTTATCTAATATAAATTTCTTCAAGAACACTGAAGCCTTGCAGGAGCAAATGGAAGGAGGAAATTAAGAATGTTATTACTATATTTTAGCAAACTTATCAGCTCTGGATTCTGAGATACTTACAGAAGTAACTAAGTGACAAAGTTACAATGATCTTGTAAATGCTCCAGCCAAACAGTGAAAACATTCTTTTTACATGCCCAAAAGGGTACAGAGAGCTTCAATTGCATGGGCCCATTCCTACTGAAACTTTTTGCCTGATCCTCTTCTGATTGAAATGTCAGATTTATAACTAATTCTTGGATTCCAGCCTAAACTGGAAGTCGCCTATTTTTTACACAAGCACATGACAGAAATATTTCTGCACTACAAAAATCAAGCAAACTTTTCCTTCTCAAACAAAAGAGCTAGGTACATTCCAAGAAATTCAGATTCTAATTCCAGTCTGATTTTGGCACTAAGCTATATGCAGCCATGGAGATACAGAGATATAATACACACACACACACACACACACCAGCTTCTTGGCACACAGAATCCAAAACCACACTGCTGCTAAGGCATGCTATATCCATGCTGTAAACTAAAATACAAGTAGAAGATTATACATACACTGTTTAATTGTGTACTAATATATGTTTCTGACGAGTAAATGAAACAAGGAAAAACAGCCAAATGAAAATCTCAGCCTTCACTATGAGTACACCTGGAACTCCAAATTTCAGCTGTTGTAAGAAAATGAATACACCCTGCACTTGGCACCTGACAGTCTCCAGAGGGAGGTCGCAACTCTGACCATGTCTGGATGAGGTAGACACATGCTCACAAGCCTTGAACCAAAGTCTTCAGTTCTTTGTATGCAAAGCATACGAACTGATTTCACTATTTCTATACAGACTGGATTTTAAAATTATCAGTTTCACATTAAGATTCACATGTTATTACCTACATCCTAGAAAATAAACAAATTCTGCAGTATCCATTCAGAATTGCATGCAGATCATGTTCCACAGTACCAGAGGTACAAACACCTGTGCAATACTCTGGAAATCAAATAATTTAATACCCATTCACTATCTTTCCCATATCTTATAATTTCTACTCACTCTCCCTCTTCCAAGATGTCTAGAATATGAAACATTTCTTTCTGAGGAAGAGAGAAGTTTAAATACACCCTGCTACGTAAGAGGTCCAGGCTCATCAGGTACAAGCTAAATTCAAGTACAAATTGCTCCCTTGCTGCCTTCGGTTAGTTCCAAGGTGCAAACATGCAGCTAAGGGAGACCAGAGCTCGGCTGGGGAAGAGAGGAGGAGGAATCACTGAGGGCTTGTCACATGTCTCCACAAGAGGAGAAAGTGTGTAACATCTTTAATGTGCAGCAATGACTCTTGCCTTATGAATGTAGGTGAAGACATAATTTGTAGAATAATAGGCACTAATATTACACGCTGCTTCAGTTCTGTCATATTTCCAATCCATCAAGTTGATTAATGCTATAATAACTCCTCACAAACTTATCATTTGTGCACTAATGAAGTCAAATCCAGTTTATCCTTCGGCAACTATAATCTTCTGGTCTGTAGATGTTCATTTCCCTGCTAACCACGGCTACTGTGGCACTCGGTATATAAAGAGAAAATTAACAAATGTGATGTCAATTCAGCTTCAGAAGCTTTCAACACAGAATCACATTTATGTGTTAGATCCTACGCAACAGACATTTTTATCATTACTTGCTCACAGGATGAAATAACTGCCTGGAAGTATGCCTTACAGGAATAGCTTCTCTACATTTCTTAGGAATAAGGAACTATTTCATTCTTCCTTCTGCCTCCATAATCAGAGGAATTACTATTGTGTGGTTTTCAATGGGTCTGTCTCGCAGGCTTGCAGTCTTCAGTAAAAACTGTTTTCCCACCCTACCGAAACTTCCCATGATTAACAAATTCAAATATTTAGTCTTTCATGTGGATTTTCTGCTGTTCAGGACAATCAAATCTCATACTATTGTCTTTCCCTACTTCTCTACCACACTGCTTGTTGATTAAAACAATAATGCCAGTTATAGGAAACAGCCTATGAGAAACAATCTGTGGAATTTTTCTCCCCCTCTACCCCCCCTCCATTAACAATGTCTGAAAAGGGTTTGAGTTCAAAAGTAACAGGGAAATAAGAATTAAAAGGATGTGGATACAGAAAACATCACTACATAAGCCTTGTTATCCTGTGTGCTGAGAATTCAGCAGACACAGCACTCCAACAAATGGGGAAGTCAAACAGCAAGCAAACCTACACCAAACCTTCTTTGGTTTGTGGATGACTAAAAATGCATAAAAATTTCACTAAGCTCAATGTATTTGTTAGTCTAAGTGTTTTACTTATTAACAGTTTAGCATAGAAAATGCTAAAGATTTTCAAAGTGATAAGAGGGTTCTTAGTTGTCAAATTAGAAGAAAATTCTGTGAACTGGTGTGTTGCACATTCCCAGTAGAGTTTTAAGTACCCAGGTTTGTAAATATTGAAACAGATTACTAACTCCTCACCTGTCATATCAGAGAATGACTTAGAAAAAGCATAATTTTTGCTCTTAAAAAAAAACTTCCAAAGCAAAGAATGAGTCATGACAGTTACATCACAGTCTTTGCCACTGAAGGTGTATTGCTTTAGGTGCACTTTTCAGATTTTCATTGTGTGAAATGTTTTACTTGAGCAACATTAAGACCAGAGAGAGACATTCAAATAAAAATTTGATTTCAATGTTTCCAGATGTTTCAGACTGACATTTCAATTATAAGACTTTACCTACCCAAATACTTTTTGGACAGTAAGACAAAAGAATGCACATATGCTGTAAGAAGACATACTCAAGAGCACTGAATCCCGCTACCAGCAGGGGATCAGCAACCCACCTGAAGCCTACATAGCTCCAACTAAAGCTCTCAAAACAGGACATACTTCACTGCACATTGGTGAACCTTAATTCCAAGAATGAGAGGCTGCACTAACATTCCCCAGTGAACTCTGCTCAAGAGGAAGCACCATATCCCTAAGATGCTCTACAGTTCCTCAGCCCCACCAATTCCTTGTCCGGGCTGTTCAGAATTATTTATGAGTGCACAAAACTTGGTTTCAACTTCTACACTCTGAATTATTGGGAAACTCTTCCTCCTGTGTCAGTGCTGCCAGGATGTACGGGGGAAACAAACATTTTTATCCACCTTCCCCAAGCAGCTTCAGGATGATGAAAGAGAGGTAATGAAATAAATGGTTTACAGTTATGCCTTTAATCCTCTTACTTAAAAAATAAGGCTCTGACTGTGAAAATGAGAAGACAAAATACTTTGCATGTTAAATTGTGGAAAATGCTAAACAACAATTTAGTCACTTCAGTGGTCTATTATGAATAGCCAGTTTCAGCAGTAGGGTAAGCAGTGTGATTTGCCCTGTAGTCTGCCACTAGTTTAGCTTGCTGGAAGCTGTGGCATTCGTGAATACCAGCCACAGACAAAAGCCAGAGAGCTCTAGATCCAGGCATCAAGATATTCCCTCCTGAATGAGAAATGAAGTCATCAACAAGTTAAAAGTCTTTTAGGAAAACACTCAACTTGAAATTAGGGTGTTCCCTGCTCTCAGCAATACTACAGAATTCTGTTGGGACAAGAATATTTTTGGAAGGCAATGCAGATAGAAATATTTTTCTGTTATAAAAGTAGCCTATGCCTAATAGGAAATAAGGCTAATAAACAGTAAATCAAGATAATTTCTGCCCCAAATCTCCTCTGAACTAAAATTTACTATATTGTCAGTTTGCCACCAATTTGTTCTATGATACCTTCTGTTTCTGTAAATGCAGTATTCAGTTGACTAACAATCTCTTCTGTACAGTTCACTGTGTGCTGTTGTGTAGGCAAGGCTAGGACCTGGCCTGGGAGTATTTGCCCTTCTTTAACACAGCAATTTCATGAAATGTTATGAAGTTGTAATGGATCATATAAAAATAAAGACTACTTCTTCTCTAAAATCACCACATGTGCATGAATCACTTTCCTTTCTGTTACATTTTTCTTAAACATTTTGATACTAAACTTACATAAAAAAAGGAGGAAAGCTGTAACATCTGTATTTACCAGTTTGGTTCACATGGCATTAAAGGCCTGCTATAAGAGCCAAGATATCCTCTATTAAAAACAAGCAAACAAAAATACTTGGCATTAATCTGAATCACTGTATTGCAGTATTACAGCTGGCGAGATTAACTTACACATTATTTTCACACAGTTTCCTTTAGCCTCTCCCTAGGTACAGATTTGATTAAAATATAATGAGAATTCTCAAAATTGCTTTTTCACAAAACACTAAAAAGAAATTCAGTCTTACATCTGGGCAACATCTATATCCAACAATATTACTTACAAGTCTCTAAACATCATGGAGCAAACATCACAACAATCAGCACGAAAAGTTACTCTTTTTGGTTTCCAAAGACTGGTGATATGACGGGGACCTGCTGCTCAATACCAAAGTGTCACAGGATATTCTGAGTTGGAAGGCATCACAATGTTCTAAATGTAGTAACCAAAAGAAAAACACATGGAAAACTATTCCCCAGACTGCAGAAAGAAGGAGGACTATAAGACACTTGATGTTAAAATGCATCAAAAAAGAAGCAGTTCATACTCTTTTAACACAAATCTGTATTTTCAAGTAGCAATATATTGTTTAAAAAGAAAATGCCAGGATTCTAGTATTCAGGAAATAAGTGGAGGGGTACATTTTGACTAATACAGTAAAGCTGCAGCCACTTTGGAACCAAAGCAGTTAAATGTCTACATCTCATACATTAAGAGTGATCAATAAAGGAAGCACAAGAAAGTTGTGAATAAGCTTCCTTAAGACCTACCATTTCAACCCACCCACACTGAGTACACATCAATTTCATGTAATTGCCTGATCCTGTAAACTAACAAGGGCCAAGAAAAAACGAAAGCATCAGCAACTCCCTGGCTCTGCTGACAAAGGACCAAAACATGTTTCATAGTGCCTTGCCAAATGAAAACCAACTTTCACACCAGTTAAACACTATGCATTAAATCATGTATCAAATAATTACATCATTTGCTTAAATCTGTCCCTGGTCTCCTTTGTAGAGATATTACAATTCAGATAAAACATGACTGTCCAGTAATTATTGATTGAGCAAATATTCAATGTAAAGAGTCAATCTCAGCAGCAATTCTCAAACTTAAGTTTCCTGTAGCTGAACCACTATGATAGTCACCATGAGATATTACTGCAGCAGCCATTTAACATGACATAATCTGCTTCTTCACCCTCCAAGAAAGCTATTAATTGCACGTATTTAAGCATTAGTCCAATTTTGTTACTGTCTTTGAGTTGACTTTCAAGAGTGTACACATCTGTGGTTCAATCCTCTAGGGTGCTTTAGCACTCTTGCTGCTCGGGCAGGCCACAGGAGGGAGATCCTGTAAGGAGACGAGGCCAAAAAAATCTCAACAAAATCAAGTCCATAAATAATAGTTGTTCCTAAATCAACATCTGGATTTCTTCAGAAAAATCAGAGAGCATGCCAGCTAAATGATCTCAAAAGATTTATTTATAAAGTCCTGATAAGCTGGAGTTACTTATTTCTGATATTCAGCATAAATGCTCCATCTCAAAGAAGCTCTGTAAGTCTTAAAATTAGCTTTTTATAGATTTCCAAATCAATCCCTTCCCTTTGTGCTACTTAACTCCCTTGCTCCTCTTTGGTCCTGACCCAAGAAGTCAAACTTCAAGCACAGGAGCTGTAAAGAGCAGGACAATGGAGGTATGATACTTATGAATGCCTTATTGGACTGGAGTATTTCTTAGCCATGATACCTACATTTGCAGATATGTACATTTTTAAATCAGTCCTTTGAAAGCTCTCCTAGATTGGGACCCCTCTCTTCTGTGGTAGTCTGAACTCCTCCTCCCCTAAAGATGTTTGGCAGGCAGTCTGACCACCACTTCTGTAGAGTGCCCCAAGGAGTTCCCTGCTTTCACGTTCACAGCACCCCTGCTCTGGTCCACAACAGAGATCCTACACATCTGTCCCACCAGACAGGACCTCAGTATCCCACACCTGCTCCAAAAGCTGCTTCCCACACACAATTCCCTGGTCCCTCTGGCCTTTCATTAAGGTTCCCAATCACTCTCTCATTCTCCATCCTGCCCATAGCCCTAAGCACAGCAGCATCAGTCTCGCAAGGGTGCAAGATGAGCTGAGATCCCTAGACAGGAGAGCTCTGCAGGGTAGAAATGCAGACAGTTAGCACTGGTGCAGCCAGCCAGGAGTTGCTGCTAGCAAGAGGGAAGATGCTGCTTTAGGGCTCCAAGCCTTTAAGTCAGCCCACAGCAGACTATGGTATTTGCCATAGCACCTCTCATGCTCTCCCTCACCTCTGGGAAACACTGCAGACTCCCTGCTTCAAAACCTGAAAACATTTATCCTGTTCTCTTCATCATACCCTCCCAATCTCCCTCATTTCTTTTCCAAGGCTTTCAGTGAGAACACTCCAATGCATCCAGAGTTTCTCCAATACTGCATTCAAATGCAAAAAAAAAAAACCACACATGCAGTTGAGCTTTGGAAGTTCTTGCTAGGAATGCAAACATTACATTGGCTTCACTGTCATTATACCACAGCTAGAAGGCAGAACTGTTAAAAATTCCCATCTCTCAGCATTTTTACTTTCTAATTTGGTATGTACAAACCAATTTTTTTAGTTGAGCTCCCATCCTCCCCAGTAAGACTTGTCCTGCCTTCTTTGCAGCATCATTGGAATTTTTCCTTTGGTGTTTCCGATACTTCCTGAGCATTCCATGGGTTTTATTACGACATAAAACTTCTTATAGTTTGTGTTAAAACATCCACGTTCATGTGATATCTATATCATCTTCTTAATAACTGAAGACCAGAATGTAAAGGTAATAATAATAAAAATTTGGGAGTATGCTGTGTACTTTCTCTCTGTCCTCACCATGGCTTGCATGCAGCTGCAGTTATTCAAGCACTTTCAAAAGAGACAGCTGAAAATGCCCAGCAGCATACATGTGATGCTTGTTCAACTAGAGCAAAGAACACCAACCAAGCTCTTGCATTTATTCTTGTTTTGAAAAAAAAGGTGACTCACCTGATCCTGTTCTCTACAGGAACAGACCAGGTTAATGCCTGAGGACAGTCAGAGAACAGAGCATCCGAGGACCAGAGAGAAAAAAGAAGTGAGAAAGAGAAGGAAAAGCTGATTCCTCTCCAAAGTCGTTCTCACTATTTGCTATTTTTTCCTAGGACCTCTTGAGCTGAGGCTCCAAAACAACACTCTCATCCAAACCACTTGTCATGGTTTCATCAGCCAATGAAAATTTACTTGAAATTCAAACTGGACAATATCAAAATAGGTGCTATGTTTGGTTTACTAATTTTTATACCACTATTTCTAGAGCAATCTCATTTCTGGAATGAGAAAAGAAGACATCACTTTAGCAGAAAACATGTAATAATAAAATGCTGATTAGGAAAAGACTGCTTAGTCTTAATGGAGACAGAAACATGCTTTATTATAAACTGTAATTACGCTGCTGCATAAAAACAAGAAATAACAATATTTCAAAATGAAATATGTACTATACTACAATAATTGTGAAAGTAATGTTTTCCCTGACCCAAAAAAATAGATTGGATAAGCAATCCACTCAAAGGATTGGTCGAAACCAAGTCATGAAACATGTCTGAGCATGAATTGGCAGGAGTGACATAAGAAACTTGCTTATTGAAACTGAACAGGAGTTAAAAGGGATTCCTTTCAGCTTGATGACCAAATGAAAAGCACATATGTAAAAAACACTGTAAGATAAAATCATGTAGTCTGACAAATTTGATATTTTCAAATAAACTTGAATTTTTCATTACAAAAACTTCTGCAGCAGGCTTAAAAATCTCTGCTGTCAACAACCTATTTTAAGCAAGAATAGCTATTTTTTCACCTCACACATGGAGGAAGTACTAACATTTACCTATGCACATTTTGATGCACAAAATGCATACTCAGTTTAAATATCATGTCTTTATGTATGGGAACAATTTAGGTGGTCAGGTTTTGTTCCCAATGAATTTTTTCTCACTCAGATTGAAGCTTGTCTCAATACATAAAACATGCATGTCAAAGATTTATTTGTACTCTGGCATGCCACACTGGAGGCAGACTCACTATGAACATAAAATACCTTAAGGCAGAAAGGCACCTGCTTTTCACACTGCATTCATTTCCCTTAGTATTAAAACCAGCCTAAGACTCTTGGATATAACAGCAATAAACAGAAGTAGTTTTCCAGAGATCAAAGGACAAGCAACAATTATTATTTTCTCTCTTTTGATCACTGACCTAAAACTAATGTATTTTGGGGGGAAAAAAATAAAGCATATGGAGTAATTTAGTGATCAATTAAATGTATGTTCAACAATCGTTTAGTGATTATTTGAGCAGTCAGCTTCTCAAAACTACTAGAGTTAGAAAGATTAATGTTGTAGACCACTTGAAAGCTGGCACTCTAATTCTTCTTACAGTATAAACATTCATTTCCTATCCTGTTAATATGTGATTGATGCTGAGCTATTCTAAATAAATTCTCTACCATATTATTCAATTAATATTTTCTACAGTTTAGAAATGGATGATTTAAACTGTGATGCCTCTTTTTCATGAATGCTTGCAACTCATGAAGCTATGGAAATATTTATTATTCCTTGAGACATAATATCAACCTCTTTGTATTTCTGAATGAGCAAATGGCTGAATGCCACTAAAGCAAGCATTACACTCCACACAGGTGATTCGGTCATAGCCTTGTGTTTAATCATTGATGCATTAGAGCAGCAGGCTGTGCCCAGCGTGGTCAGGTGAATGCATGTTGCTCAGGGAGGATGCTGAATTACTGCAGCACTGCAAGTAGGCTGAGAACTGATGGGCACAGAACCACTGAGGCTGGAAGGCACTTCTTGGATGTCCACAGCAAGCCACAGCAGGTTGCCCATCTCCACTCTCCTCCGGGGATGGAGACTCCACAACTGCACTGAGCAATCTGCTCCAATGTTAAATCATCCTCACACTGAAAGAAGTTTTTCTTACATTCAAATGGTGTTTTCTGTGTTTCAGTTTGTGCTGAGATGGTGAAAGTGAATGCACAAGGCACAGGCAAAGTGAAGATAGGTAATACTTTAAAAAAAAATCCAAATACATGCACAAAAAGTTGGTGTGTAAAAGGAAGTTCTGACCCTCTTCTCAACTAAAACCCTCTCCTAAGCTTTTAAAACATTTCTATAAAACAAATTATACTCAGCTGATTGTCTTAAATACTTGTATGTAAGGACCCATGCATTACAGCTGCTATATGTTAAGAGCAGCAGCAGCTGGTTGCAACTGCTGTGACAAAGGGGCACCTTCATGAACAGGAACCCAATGAAAATTCAATGAAATTTCATTTTTAGGAACACGGAAAAAATTCTCAATCATTCACAACCAGAGATATGGGATAAGATGCTATTAAAACAAATGTCATTGTAAAGCAGTATTCTTTCCTTGCAGATATACCATTTTTTTTCCTCACAAATATTTCTAGACTTGGGGGATATTTATATCTTCTTAGTACCAGAATTAAATACTCCCTATGTATGTGCTAACATCTCAGGAAGTCCAGCTGTATGGTGGGTATTGGCCAAGATCCTGGTTAACCTTCTTTAAATTTGAAAAATCTTTCATGTGAGCAAATTGAGCAATGTTGCCGTTACTTACTTTCAATCTGGACCCGGTGCCTAACACAGACAAACTACAAAGGTCATGACTCACTGGCAAAGGTATCTTTTATTTTTAAGGCAGATAACTGCTTTTAAAACTGTGAAACAACAGCTTTTTGAATAGCACAGCAATGAGATGCCTACATACACTATAGTCTTGAGTTTGTATTTGTAATTTCAGAAAGAATAAGTATTAGCAAGCTGCCACTCCAGAATATTCATAAAGGTTACAGAGCAGACAGGAGAATCAAGATTCAGTCATGTACGCCATTATCCTTGTATTTCACAATATAAATAAAATATACTAACGAGATCATAAAGGCAAGTAAATACCCTATTCTCCACATCCCAAGGACCCAGAGCTCTGGCCCTCAGTCCATAAGCATGGCTTGTGCTAACATCTATGTTTTAGCAATTGCCAACTCAACCGGCTAGCACAACTTTCATGCTTGTCTATGGGTACCTCTACAGACCCAGACTGAAGACCTACCACCTTCACATGACCTACAAGCCACTCTTAATAGAGAATCCACCTCAGATTCTTATGTTGAGGCCTCTACCAAGTGCCAGAAGACCCAGCTCCTGAGACAAAACTCTAGCATCCTCCTCAACAGGTCAGTATTAATCAACACGCTGCTTAGCAGCAAAAAATTCCAGAACAGGGAATAAGAAGAAAGGAGAAATTGACCAAGGCACTTATTTTAAGCATGCAACACATTAACTGGGTTTTGAACTTCCTAGCCAGGCACTATCTAAAGGTTCACGTTTTGGTTTTCTCCTTAAGAGCATACTATTAGAATTTTTTGCTAAATAGCTCCACAGTGACACACACTCTTCTGTTTTATCTCAAGGTCACGTCCAGCGCAGACGGCGCCGCTGCAGCGGCTCCCGGGAGCACGGACAGGTAGCAAAGGTCCCGTCACACGCCGGAGCCTCCCCGCGGGACACAGGGGACACAGCGCGCACCCGCGGGGCGCGGGCACGGCACGACGCCGCACCGAGCTTTCCCACGCAGCGGGGCTCAACGCCAGCTGCCAGAATTATAAACGTGACGCGGTTTTTTGAACCACTGAAAAAAATTAATCCGTTTCAAAGAAGTTGTTATGAAAGTAAAGTAACGATACGACCCCGGCACAGCCGCGGTTAGGGAGCCCATAGAGCGGCTGTGCTCGCTGGGGAGCCGTGCGGAGGGACCTGTCCCCGTCCTCCGGGACCGGGCTCGGTACGGCACCGCGGCCGCCCCCAGCCTGCCACAGCCCCCTCCCGCGGCCCCATCCCGAGGGGTCACCCCGGGGATTGAGGCCGCGGGAGTTCGGCGCCGCCGCCGCCCTCTACCCCGCGGCTCGGAGCGCGGCGCCCGGCACGGCCCCGGCGTCCCGCCCGCCCCCGCCCCTCACCGGCCAGCTGAGTCACGAAGGCCTCGGCCACCAGCGACATGTCGCGGAGGGCGGGCGGGCCGAGGGCACGCACAGGAACTGGGCGCCGCGCCGCCGGCGGGGCAGCGACTGCATCCGGGGCCGGGGCGGGGCCCCGCGGCTCCCCCGCCCGCGGGGCGCTGCGCCGGGGCCTGCCGGCCTTGTGCGCCGAGCGGTGCCGGCGGAGCGGCAGGGATGCTCCGAGGGGAATTTCCGAGCACCCCGGCCTGGGAGCGACAGCCACTCCCCTCTGTTATCCCAGCCCCAGGGCAAACCCCCGGGAACTCCCAGCGGAGCACCTGCTGCTCAGCCTCTGCCCCCTTAGCTTGGAAATAGGGACACAAGGGAGCGGAACTCCGAAGTGCTTCCCGAAGCGTCTCGGGGACGATAGGTTAGAACTAAAGGTTAGAACAGCTGCCTTTTCTTCGTCCCAGTTTGGGAGTCTTAATTCCAGAAGACAAGCTATGCTTTTTGGAACGTACACCTTGCCTTTAAGCAACCATAAATTTCTTGGTCTTAATTCAATAATATAAAGCCTACCTAAGTGTTGGAAAATGCTATAAAATTACATATTCAGTATGTTGATTGCAGAGAAGATAAAGGATATGTGAATTACTTCTTTCTTTTATCTTGCAATCCCTTTTGATCCTTATTTCTTTAGCCACACTTTAATAAGAATTAGTATATCTCATTTTATCAAGTATGACTTACTCTACTGTGAAGGACAGATAGCACAACATTTCAGTCTTGTAAAATCTTAAATATTTTATGTACAGAGGACATGGGATATAAACATGTATTATTGTTTGTAAAGTATGTGGAAGTCCTCTGGTGACACTTACTATTGAATCATTCTTCACATGAATATATTGAATATATTCTTCACATGATAGTGGAAGCATGCTATTAGAGTAGTAGCAGAAGCAGAAGAGCCAGTAGATACATTGGAACAATGGACTGAGGACTTAAACCAGTGAAGTTTAAGAAAACTGAATATTTTTAAATGCTGATGAAAGCTTAATTTCTAATTACAGCTGTAAGTTGAATAGCATTGAAATTACAGAAATTCTGAGCAGTCTTGAGAAGCTGAGTGGCTTTGCATTAAGAGATTGCAAAAGTCTAAATTAAGCTGGTTTGTGCTGTTTGAGTCCTTTCATCATCAGTAGTACTTAGAAGGCTAAAAACACAAGCCATGGGGCAAAAGACTGAGCATGAACTAGGAATAAGCTAGGCCAAATCCATATATTAGCAGCCAATTAAAAAAATAATGTTTCTTTGTAGAGCTCAGTTTGATACAAAGATGTCATCTGCAGAAATGGAGGCAGATGATGCAAAATAAATCAGGGAACAAAAATCAGGAAGTAATCTAGCAAGTATGAACAAATAAATATCAACAGAAATCTGCTACCAAATCCAAGTCAAAACAGGAGGAAAACTGAGTGGTGCTCAGGCAATGCCTCCAACACAGACGCGTTCTACCAGGTTTCTGTCTCTGGGACGGGAGATTGGGGCAGTAGTTTTGTTTCTGCATTCCCAGTCCTCCTCCCTGCTCCCACTGAAAGGACTGTTTTAGCAGAGCATGTTGTAGGAAATCCTCCAGGGTCAACAGATGGAGCAATGAAACTGACTGCATCCCCACCTTCAACTTTATTCAATATGCCTCTCTCCTCCAGCTTTTCAAGGAAATGCATCAGTCTCATGAGCCTGGCTTCCTGCAGGATCTGCATGTGAATTGTTTCTTCAGATGGCCTCACCATTAACAAACTTCTTTTTGGTAATTCTTGCTCCATGCCATGGCAAGCTCCCTAGCTGCCGTAGATTTCAAAGGCTTCACAGCAGATCTCAAGGTGCTGGTCCCTCTGATTTCAGTGCAGAGAAGGATGGGTTTTCAAGGGAAACTGAAAGCAGAATTACACTGTCCCTTGGGCTTTGCATTTCAGAAGGTCAGCCCTCAATGAGGGGTGCTTACACGGGCACACCAAAAAGATGGAGTTCAGTTTTCTTGTAGCCCATCTTTCCACTGGGCTGCCTTTACCCTGTAAGATATTAGTTGCTAGGGTTAAACTGACTGCAGGTGAAACAGGATTAGGACACATATACACATACATTACATTTTAAATAGTATGGAACTTGAATAGGATTCATATTCTGCCTAGGAAAAAGCAACTGTTTTTATTAGTTCCCTTAATATTATTTAGACAGCTTTTAACATCTCTTTTTCTCTGTTAATATTTTACAAAATGTATGGCTAACAATAGTGCATACCTTTATCTGCAGAATGAGTTCTTTGCAGATACAGTTGTTAGGAATACGTTACAAAAGGAATTGTGAGATGACAACAAAAAGACTTTTCTTGTGCATTTTTCCAAGCTGTTTGCTTTGTAACACTATTGTTGGCCATTCAAATTGCAGTCGAGCTAACCATATGGATGACAGTAGAGACTATTAAACAAACCACCAGAAAATTAAGGCATTTAAATTAGTTTCTCAAAAACTGAGAACGCTGCTAGGTTCATGTGCAGTTCTCAAGTTCATGAAGCACATTATGGGCTAAGTCCAATTTAAGGTGGATACAAGAGTATTGTATCAGTCCAACACTGATTGCAAAAATTCCTCTTCAGAAAACTGTTGAGGTGGTAGGGGACACTGCGTTGATCTGTGTTGCAGAATAACCTTTCTTCATCCCAAGACAGCAAGCTCGGGGCACATGCTGCTCAGCAGACCTCATCAGAGCACTTTCTCAGTGCACAGCTGGGGACGTCTGCCCAAAACACTGCTCTGCATTTCCACGGTCTCTAACAAGTTAGGCCTTTCCAAGACACAGGAGGAATGCTGACAGTCACAGATTCAATTAGCAATGGTTCTGTCAAAGAGAACTGTGCAGAAATTTTGCACATGGGTGAAGTGTCTGAAGACTACTTGTGTGGTACAGCTGGAGTTTTGAGAAAAGGCCAAGAAGTAGAGAGCCATGGGGGAAAAAAACCAGCACTGAAATGCCTTTTCCTTGCCTGGCCCACAGTCAGCTGCCCCTTTCGTGCAACTTAGGGCATCCTGGGGGCTGCTCAGCATTATGGTGCCTGTCAGTGTCTTTAAAGAGCTATTATGGCTGCTGGAAATCTCTACAATGACGGAAGACTTGAGTAAGTCCTTCCCTGCCAACACATCCAGTGCCAGGCAGCAGCAGGAGGGTGTTTTTAGCATGACTTCATGCCAGAGGTTCTCTGTACACTAAACACTCTGGCAAAGTACACAGACCAACAGAAACAGATTAATCTGGACTAGCATGATCAAATTGATCTAACAGGGCATTTGGTATACTTTCAAGGCAAGTGTTTGCCTATCAGCCATTTCATGCAATCCACTATTCAGTATGAGGAATGGTGCCAAAACTACTCAAGCATGAGCCAAGTTGCATTTTTTTCAGTTACACACACAGTCCTGTGAGTTTACTAAAGAGATACCGTTATATGGAACCTGAATTCAAAATTGAGGCCAAACTCAACTCTGTAGCTCCAATGCACTTCCTTGGAAAGTTGGTGTATATGTTTTGTGGTAGTGTCCCTGGTGGACTAAGAAATAAATTTGGGTTTATGAAAGTTCAGGTGTACCTTACAATCGATTTTCATACTAAAATTAATTGCATGCTGCTGACAGTATTCTCTTATTTTCATAATCAGGCTCAAAAGGGTTTAATTGTTGTGTAAACAAGATAAGGTATGATTTCTAGGAACATATGTCTATAAAAATGCAATAGTCAGAGTATTAACATTAATCACTTCACACTTAAGAAAGATACTGCATTCTTAATTGACAAATGAAAAAATGCTGATGCATTTTCCAGCAACTTACATGAAGACAAAAAGGGTTTATTAGAGTTTTAAGAGATACAAGAATAGCATTTCTGAAAGCAAACAGGCAGTCACAAACTGTATGAATGCCATTAGATTAATCATTTTCTTCTCCTTTTCTCACCTCCTGCATTCTTTTATTCAGCAGGGTGAGATTTTCAGGGGTGCCAGGCCTACTTTAGCCCATCTGTCATCCCTGCAGCTGCACTGAGCGGACATCAAAGCAGCTGTGCAGAAACCCAAACTTCACTATTTTATTCACTGAAGGTGTTACCAGCCCCCAGGCTCTTGCATATCCCTGTCATTCCCAGCAGCTGCTGAAGAATCTTGCTCTGTGCTCTGAAATAGCTAACATGTTGAAGTCAGACCTTGATCTTCCCAGCTTTACCTGTGCTTTCTCAGAAGAGCTCTGCAGGTGGGTAGGACATAGCCTCTACAGCCCATCCCAGTGCTCTCAGCCCAGGGCATCAAGCACTTCCACAGGCACAGGGACATCAGCTCATAGGTCAGAGTCTAAATAAGGAGGAGCCATGGCTAGGCAAAGAGGACAATGACCTGGACTGAGCTCTGAATCGATCCACTGGGCCACTGGAGCAGAGGCTGTCCCAGCTGGGGCCCAAGACCACAACAGTGTCTCAGCTGCCCATGGAGCTTATTTCTCTATGCAAGTGGTGGATTTAGAGCAACAGGTTCCATGCAGCTTATACTTTATGGGATCTGGATTTGGCTTTTAAACAAAATCTCAGATCAGAGGGACCTGCAAGCAGGAGCTTCCAGAAGGGAGACAACAGGTTTGTCCTGGTTTCTCTGCCTGTGCTACTGCAGAGTCCACCCTGCCTTCCTCTACTCTTCCTGCCAAACTCTGCCTTTGGTTTCCTTGGACCCAACCTGTGTTAACAGGCTGCTTCCATACTTGTCTCTTTTTTAATCCCCAGTTGACCAGACGCCAACAAGTCTTTTTTTTGAAGCATGGATCTGACCTGCATTGTCAAATAGCACAAATGTCAAAGCAGCAATCATGACTCCAGCTCACAGTAGCAATGTCTGTAAAGGTTCATCCTGATATTTGTATAGCTCATACTGTAGCAAAATCCAGATCCATCTTGTTAATGAAAATAAGAATAATGATTCACAGTTTGACTGTAGGCACTGGTTAGGCAAGTCTTCTCAAACTCTACAGATGTTATCTGGAAAATTAAGGAGCTGCAATTGAATTCAGTTTCTGGAACTGCATGGTAAATACTGAAGAGGTTTATTAATTCATCAAAGCTCCTTGTGAGAGGGTCTAAATCCTTTTCTGGAGGCCAGCATAGAAAGAAAGTACTTTCTCCTTCTTGCTGTAGAAATTATCAAAACTGCCTACCCTGCATGGAGGGGAGAGGCAGCTGTAGTGAAATATTTATCTGCAACACACTGTAAGAGTGATGTGCTGTGAATTATTGTGGAGCTGGGCAACAAATGGTTGCCTTGTCCCAAAAGATTTTTGAGATTAAGAAGGTGTCGCTATTCCACACCAGGATAAAACCAAAACCCTTTACATAATCTAAGAAGAGAGAGGGAGCAAGACCCACCTACAAAACCCTCTCATCAGTCATATGTGTGGAATTCTTAGAACACCTGAGAAGAAAGTTTGGTAGAGAATTCATCAGATCCAAGCCATCCCATTCAACCTCCACATCCCTGGGGAGTGCTTTATGGAGACCAACATGCAGGAGCAGGGACATGAGCCGTGCTGATCTTGCGTGAATGCTGTCTCTGCTGAGCCAGGATGGGGCTTAGCTCTTGGCTTTTCATGCTGCTCATTTCACTTCAGCAAAAGAGTTGTGACTGGTTCTGCCTGATTACTTAGTCCTAATAGAAGCAACCCATTGTTTATACTGACTGGCTTTTCCTTTTTTACAGCTAAATGCTGCAGAGCTGAATGATCTTTTATAAAATTTTTACTTCTATATGGGAAATCTCCTCTTTTAAAAAGCTTACATGGAAGTGACTTTATTTTCTGAATAATTTCCCCCATGTATCTCATAAATAAGAAGTTTTCTCCAGTGGGGTTTGTTGATTTTTTCCCCAACACCTCCAGTTTAGACACATAGCCTGATCATCAGGGTGCCATTCTGTATTTTTAAGGGAGGCAGAGAACAGATTCAGTCAATACAATACAGCAGAAACTTCAGAAGTTGAATTTATTCCATCTAAAATTATTGTCTTGTTCCATAAAAGGAACAAGAAAAGCTTTGCCATATCTTCATTACAGCTGTAGAAGTTCATACTTGACATAGTTTCTCCCCAGGGTACAACTGTGGTAAGGAAAAAAATTATGCTGACTGAAATAACTTGAATGTATATACATTAAAAACACATGGTCTTTCTGGTTGTAGGTATGAGTTGGTGAGGCTGGGAACCTCCTGAGATTTGTGAGGAGATGTGGCAGATCAGATTGATCCTTTTCCTGGCACCAGGAGAAGGATGTGAGAAATGCACCAGGTGTTTTCTTTGGTCTTTGTAGAGACAGAGCAAGCAGAAATAAAAAGTTGTGCAGCAATGATTTCAGATCATTTTGCAAATAAGATGCACTTTTAAACTTTTTGAGCACTGGGACATGGAAAAGGAATGCCTGATTGAGAAATATTTTGAGCCACATGAGCCATATTCAGTTTACGTAAGTGTGCAGAGAGCACAGGCTAGCTAAATTTCAGCTTAATCCAGCTAAATTCCAGCCTAGTCCAGCTAACAGCCATGTGTATGCATGATGTTCCAAATCCCTTACTTCCTCTCAGTTCCCTGGAGGCTGGCAAAAGTTACAAGAGTAATGTTGCTAGGATCTGAAACCCTCTTAGTCAGATGTTTTAGAACTAAATGTGTTTAGTTAAATTAATTCTGGTATTGAAGACTTACACTGATGAGTCAGATGGCCAGTCTGCCTGAACTATCAGCAGAGTTGGATGCAAAGAGGACCAATGCAGAACAAGCCCTGAGACTGCCAAATCCAGCAAATGTAAGTGATTGATGGTGACATTGCTTGTACATCATGTGGCCACTGGTGAGGCTCAGGCTGCAGCTGATGAAGACTTCAGGACACAAATTGCAGGCTGGCAGTGACTGCAGATCTGGGTGTCTCTGTCTGCATGTGACTGATGCCAACAACATCTAGATATGCCATCATACCATCATCTTTTTATTAAATACAATGAAATTCAAATCTAGGAAATTTTTCTTCAGAAAAACAGGGCAAAGCCCTGTTCTTCCAATTCTTGAAAGCATAGCCATCTGCCTCTGGGATGGGTGAGCTGTGTTGCAGGCCTTAGATTACTGGTGTTACAGTGTTGCAGGTCTTAGCATCACAGATGAATGGCACTGACAACCTGCAGACAGGATGTAAAGTTTTTATTCTTGTTTGGGTGTATCTTTATTTTTTTTCTTTCAAATTTATTCTTACACCAGATTTGTGAGAGCCATTTTCTTGTATAACTCGTGCTGCAACAATTCACACATGTAGAGTCCCAAATCAGATTAACAAATCTATTTGATTTAGTACTACATTTGAAAAGCAACCAGAAGCATCAGGTGGTCCATTTCTTAAGTGAGACGTGACATTAAGAGTGTTCAGCCAGTCCTGTCCTATTTTTTTAACTTTCTGCCTGGTCACATTGAAATTAAAGTCACAGTTCTCACAGTGCTGGTTAAAATTACAAAATTTTACAAAATCTTGGACCTATTAGAAGATGTCACCCTGTTACATGCACTTTTTTCCTCCAGCATGAGAAAATGGGGTTGATAGCTCATTGGTGTCATGTACCTAGTACACATTTACTCAGCTGTATTTCTAAAGGGAAAGATAGATTATTTTATTGATAGGTTTTTAACACTGTTTGATAATTATAATTGGATTTGATACACTTGGATGTTGAAGAAAATATCACTCCATATAAATTGTGTAATTTATAAATCTATAAATGTCTGTGTATAAAAAATAATTATACCAATATCTATGCTTAAAATATGGATCAAATACTGGAGGTTTCCAGGATTTGTTTCCATTATCTGAACAGTAACTGGGTAAAATCAGATCTGAGTAGTCATTTAAAAATTTAGTCATATTTTTATCTATTTTCAAATACCACTCTAAACATTATAGTGTTTAATCTAGCTTACTTGTTAAAGGAACATAAAAAGAGGCATTACAAATGTAGATTTAGTGCAGCACAGCCGTTAAGATGAAGAGTAATGGCAGGAAAGCCTTAGCGCTCAGATTCTCCTGCTATACTAATGCCACCAAAATCATATTACTGGGTTACAGGTGTTTTTCATTGCCTGTATGGACAGAAGGAATGGTTCTTTTTGCCCCACAGAAGCAGGTCTGATCCACTAAATTCACGCATGGGTGGCATTTTATGCTCACGCACAGCAGCATGAATTGATGCATTGCTAAGGTCTTTGTTCTCTGTGTAAGGGCTCAAGCACCCAGGTTAGTCTGTCCCCCATGCTGGTCAGTGTAGAGGTCTCACTCTAAGGTCAGGACCATGGGCCAGACTTACTGAGTTAGAAGTGTTAAACACTTCCATAAGGCATGATATGCCATCCTGGTTAAAAATGCTACATTTTTCAGAATAAAATGAAATTTTTTGAGTTATTATTTGCAACACTATGCTTTCTGATGAAGTGTAGTAAAAAAGATCTATTTTCCAGGTGGTGGGAAGTCTGCTAGGCTAGTAGAAAAGAAACTGACTGGATTTGTTCCTGTGTTTGTTTGTTGACTTAAACTGCTGGTTTTCAATCTGCTAATCACTAGTGGCTGTTGTCTTTTGAAGAAACAGAAGCACAAGAGTACCAAAATTGTTTATGAAAAGCTCTTTTGTGGACCAGTGGTCTAAATTTTTTCAGTATAAAGGAAACCTTGTCCAGTTTACAAAAAGGTCTCAGGCCTGTATCTCCAGCAGAGATTTTTAAATTCATGTAAGAGTAAATTGGCTTAAACAGCCAAGGAAGATTTACAGCTGAGAGTCACTTTGTTCACTTGGCTGATGATCAAGAACAGCAAAAGACTTCCAGATAAAGCTAAACTACAGTAAGACATTGGCTCTGTGAAGCATCTTTTCCGTATATATTTCCCAGAATTATTTGGGGGACATTTTAGAGATGTGGTTAAGTAGATATGTGAATAACAGATATTCTTAGGATAGGAAGAAGAATGATTTGTCATTTGGTTCACCTTTCTTTATCGGGATGACTTTCCTTTGCTAAAGACTCCTTAGTTCACTGACATTAGGAAAAGTCATAAAAAACAATGGTTGCAATTGAGCGAATCACATAAACACATAGCTGTATGTAGCAATATATTGCAAATAGAACAGAATGTGTGTCCCCTAACTTCAGTCACCTCTTAATGATAAACTGGTAACAGCCATGTCTCATCTGAGGTTTCTCTCCATACCTATTTCTCTTCAGTTGTCAGGGATTTGCAAGTGTTCTTGGGGGTTCCTTTGTACTTAGGCTAACAGAGTGGTGCAGGACAATCATAAGTATGATTTCTTAGCTGCTAGAGACAAGTTCTTGGAACTCCAAGGAGGTGTATGCAATTTGTAATTTTGTCTGCAAAGATTTTTCTTAGAAGAAATAACAGTCTGTTTTCCTCTGCTAGCAATCTGTACCATTATTAGCATAAACCACAGTTCCAGGTTGTACTAATAAATAATGGAGAGGGACACTTTCAAAATGAGATTAAAATGTGGGGGTTGGGTTGCATATTTTTTTTTAGCTTACTGCTGGATACTTGCATGGTCAAAATAAACCTGGATATGCAGCTCATACCATAAATCAGAGTTGTTGGTTTGACCCTCAGCAGAGTGCTCCCTGTGCTCTAATTCCAAGCAGTAACATACTAAATCTGGTCTGCTTGGGAGGACAGAGAGCCAGGCAAGCCTGAGTTCTTGCCTAAGCTTGGTTTTCAAAGAGGTGTGATCATCTGTTATCATTTACCTATCCAAAAGATATGAAATCTCTACATTCACATATACCACTTAGGACCAGTAATTTAACAATTTTTTTTTCCTGTTGGAAGCTTTCCAAATCAATATTTTTGTTCTGTTTGAGGCAAAATGGGAACACAGAAAAAATTACTTTGTTCGTATCCCTTTGTAGCCTGAGGCCCTTTGAGCAACAGTCAGTAGGCAAAAACTTAATATATGACTGAAAGAGAATGGTCTTTTTGTGGTTTCTGATGATGGCTGAGGAAAAATAAGGCCAGGAAATAGCAGTTTCATGATTTGTGAAAAATTATATGGTGGTGCGTATCTACTGAGTCCAGTCAGGAATATTTTGTTCCGATTGCAGTGAAAACTGCAGCTTGTGCTCTTACAACTAGCTGCCAAATCTAAAACCTGTTTCCAACTGCTAGGCATCAAATTGAGCATGTGTGAGACACAACTCTTGGGATTAAGTTTAAATGAACGAATCTTAGACCTTATCTATCATTTATTTGTCTCATGTGTGCACCCACAGACATCACAGGCATTTTGATTTAATTATTTAAGAATTGGCACGTGACTTGCATTAGCTCCTTCCTTTGGGTATCTTGCTGACAGAATAGTGCAAAGGAGCAATAACTAATCCTCATACAGCTAGAGCTGTTTGTGAAGAGAAAGATCCTATTAAACTGGCCCTGTCATGTGAGCGGAAATTACAATGAATATGAAGTACTGGTTCTTAAGACAGAATATAGTTGTGCTCATACCACCAAATTCAGACTGCCATAAGAGAGTCATAAGGTTTCATCTTAATTTCAGAGTAAATCTCTGTGCATTCGGTCTGTGTCATTTTGATGGATACAGAACTGTGCACTGCTACAAGGCCAGGACATGTATTTATTTATTCAGGAAAATGTATGTCACAAAAACATTCATTGTAAAAGACTTAGTGTGCTCTAATGGTCTGATCCAGCGCCACTGAAATCAATGAGAATCTTTCCTTCCATGTTGGTAGTGCAAGAGTGTGCCAGCAGCACAGAAAGCATTCCTCTGGCCTGAAGTGCCTGGCACAAATGTCAAAATCATTAGGAAAATAAAAGGCTGACAAACAAGCAACTTCATAGACATGCGACAAATTTGAAGGCAACTGAAAATACAGCTGTTTTCTAAAGTTTGTATGTGAAACGTGTTCTGAGAAAAATGGGTCATTCCAGCTGTATGTCTATGCTCATTTGTAGTATTGAAAAAAACAAATGAAAGAGTAGTAACAGAAGAGTTCATAAAAATGGACCTTAGAAACAGCTGCAGAAAAGGGCTGGTTAGTAGTGTACTTGCCTTTAAAATTCAACTTGCAAAACAAATTTGATTAATTCGAATTTTCATTAATTTTACCAGATTTTGCTTTATTCTGCTTTAAGTAGCACCTTCAAAAAAAAAAAAAAAAGGTGGCTAAAATATTTATTTCCTGTTTTTTAATGAACAATCAGCCTGCAGTATAAACACTTGTTTTGTGTCATTACTTTAATGAAGAACTGCAAACCACACATTTTGGTTGCAGCTAGTTTCCCATGAGTACTTCAGTCCTGGGAATTTTTAGGTCTATGCCATGAAGTGAACCAGCCCAAGGGACATGAACCATACCTCTATGTACAGAACAAAAATGTGCCTGTGTGCATGCACAACCACGAGCCTCTAGCAGTATTGTCCTTTGCCAGTACAGTCAGGATATGATGTGTGACAGCCCTTCTGTCTTGGGAAGTCCCCTCCTTCAGATGTTCACCGTGGGGAACGTCCATATTTTTGCCAAGTAGGCTCCTGCCGCCGTTTAGCCGTGGACTTGTTCCCACAACATCATCATAACTTGCCTGCCCAGCTTTTGGGAGTAGTTTCCCAGGGTTCCCACCAACCTCTGCTGAAGCTTCCATCAGCAGTGGCTTCCCAGTCCCTCAGCAGATGTCTTCAGAAGAAAGCCTCAGCAGAAAATCTTCAGAAGAATGCCTTAAGCAGAAGGGCACCTGGGAGGATGGAAAGTATTACAGGGAGTAAGAATCTTCTTCATTGCAGACTTTTTGACTTGAGACATCCATCTTCATCTTCTCTCTGTGTTCATTTAACCCAGCAAGCATCCAACAAAGACAAATAGTTGTTGGTGTCTGGGGCTGCCTTCCAGACAGGGACCCAGTGCATTCCACAGGTCCCCTTGAAGTCTGTCTCCCCTAGACCCATAATAGGTTTTTCACCCCAAAGTCTAACAGTCAGCAGAAATCCAGGGCAGAAAGAGGCTTGTCCAAAATAAAAGTCCTGTCCACAAATAAATAAAATCACCTTCACGTAAATCCAGATGTCATTCCTCTCCACGTCGCTATTTTGCTTTCCCACGCACAAATGGGAAAAAGTCTAAACTTGGTTCTTTTGCCCACTCTGTTATTTTGTCTATGGGAACATTGCCAATCTTTTTTTTTTTTTTTGTGCAAGTATCCAAGCAAAAGACCCAGGAATCCTCTTGCGCTTTTGCCAGCATTAGTCTTTGGTCAAACTTTCTGAGCTTCGACAGGTCTTGAGGTTTTCCATGTGGTGAGATTTGTTGCAAACCCATTTATAGTGATGCAATTTTTTAACCATAAGATACAATAAAGACTGAGAGGTCTAAATGAACTGATTCTGGCCCTAGATGCTGTAGGAGGCTTTATATTGTCTACAGACATGTGAGGGGAGCTGGGAGTTAGCAGAGTGACCACTGGTCAGTCCTGGGCTGCCCAGAGCCTCCGCAAGAGAAATCCCAGCACCTCTGCAGTTCGAAAGGGAAGAGGTGCTCCTCTTAAGACTTTATTTATTTTTAAATTTTACCTTGCAGTTTTTTCTGTCACAAACAGATTTTTGACTAAATCAGCCATGTCAGGAAAAGAAATGGGAATGAATGAATGAATGAATGAATGAATGAATGAATGAATGAATGAATGAATACAAGCACAACCAGCCCCTTTTTTGCAGCAATTTTGCAAAGGGCAGGGCAGAAGACAAGAACACTTCTTTCAAAAGGGGATCTTCGATTCATGCCATGACCATTCTTGACCCTTCCTGTAAGAGGAAGTTTCCCTGTTCTCCCCTGCTCTGCCTTCTCGGGGTTTCTCCTTTTCTGCACCAACTCTGCCTGAGCCCATGGATCTGTTTTTTTAACTGCAAAATGGAGAAAGGGTCGGGAGCATGGGGCAGCCCCTCCACGCACCCACCTCCGCCCGAACTCAGGGGAGTTGGCAGAGCCGCTCACTGCCCTGCCTTGGGGGAGCGGCGCTCCCCGCTAACTCCTAGCTGCACCCCCCCCGCTGCCTCGGCCCGGTCCGACACCGAGCAGCGCCGCTCCGGGCGGCGGTTTTCCCTGAATCCTCATAAATAAAACTGTACATAAAGTTGTAACAGAAAAAGCAGCGGAACTGCACAGCCGCGGTCCGGCGTGAAGGGACACCCGGTGTCCCGCCGGCCGCAGCTTCCAGCCCAGCCCCGACGTCCCCGCCGGCCCCTCCGTGGGGTCGGCGGAGCCTCAGGCGGGGCCGCCCGGGACAGCCGCGGGCGCGGCGGCGGGGGCGGCCAGCGCCTCCCGCTCCCGCTTCTTCTGCTTCATGCGGCGGTTCTGGAACCAGACCTTCACCTGGGCGTCGCGGAGGCGCAGCGAGCGGGCCACCTCGAGGCGGCGGGCCCGCGACAGGTACCGGCTGAAGTGAAACTCCTTCTCCAGCTCCGTGAGCTGCCGGGTGCTGAAGCTGGTGCGTGCGGAGCAGGCGGGAAGTTCCCCCCCGTACGGCGCCGCACCGCCTGCAACGCCGAAAAACACCGCGTTTCAGAGGGGGCAAAGGCAGGGGGAGGAAGCGGGGCGGGGATCGAGGCAGGAGAAGGGTAGAGGGGAGCCGGGATGGGAGCAGTCCCCGCCCGCTCCCCGCCGCCCCACTCACTTCTCCCGGGCGGGCTCCGCTTCGCTCGCATCCACTCGAAGGTGCGGGGCGCCGCCGGGGCCGCCGCGGGAGCCGGGCAGCCAGGCGCGGGGGCGGCCCCGGGGCAGGGCGAGAGGTGCCGCAGACCCCCGCCGCCCGCGCCGAGGCAGGGACAGGGGCGCTCGGGGTCCGGCGGCGGCGAGCGGCCGCTCTCGGGAAGGATGGACGTAGCGAAGCCCAGCGGTCCGGCTCCCCGGGACGGCCGGTAGCCGGGGCTCGGCGCCGCGGGGGCAGCGGCCGCGTACCCCAGCGCCTGCGGGGGAGACGCGGCGCTGGCCGTGGTGCCCAGCGCCAGGAAGGCGTCGTCCCCTCGCTGGAGGAACGGGGCCTGCGGGGCACCGCGGCACAGCCCTGGCGGAAAGGCGAGAGCAAAGTACCCCAGGTCCATGACCCACGGGGCAACACCGCGCCCCGCCGGGGCAATATTGCCCTAATATAGGCCCCGGAGCGGGGCGGCACGTCCCGCCCAGCGGCCAATGGGAGCCCGGAGGGGGGAGCCCGCGCCGGGGGTCCCGGGCGCCGCCAGCTTCCCGGTCCACGCCCGGCTGCCCGGGGCTGGCGCGGGACTGCAGGTGGGCAGCCGGGCGTGGACCGGGGAGCTGGATTCCCCCGGGTCAGGCCGTTCCCCCTCGACGGAGTCGCCGCACACTTGGGACGTTTGCCGGAAGTTTAGAAGGTGAGTGAGCTGGCGATTTCCCGCTATCCGGGCTCCCGTCCGGGTACAGGTCTGCGCTCTCCCTTGCCCTGCAGCCGACCAGGCTCCTGGAGGCTCCCTGGGAGCCCACGCGGGTACACCCAGGTCTCCACACCCGGAGGCTGGGACGAGGGGCGGGTTGCTACTGCATCCCATGGCACTTAATGGTCTCCTTCAGTCAGATAAGTGCTCTGCAGCCTCTCAAAAATGAATCCCCTCACCGTTAACAGACCCACACTGTTAATGGACTTTTATTTTTCCCTTGGCGATTCGGCATTGTTTACTGAGTGTTTGCAGCTGGCAGAGAGCACCAAGTTACTCTACCCAGCCAAATCGTCCAATTCTCTCTTGGTTTTCAATCCCCCAGAATGGCAGGAAACAGCAACAAGGTGAAGGAGGTGAAATCTGGACTCCCAAAGTGATCATCTTTCCCTAAATGTCTCCAAGTGGCATTTGACCATCCAGTCTGAGCCATGCTGATGTTTGATTTGGGTAATGATTGGTTTCATCCAATGCCTCAGCTGATAACCACATGTCAGTGCAGTTCAGAGCAGCAGAAGGGTGTGCTGGGCAGAGTACACCTGGGCTTTGGTGACTTGGAACTGGCCATACCAGGAACACGAAGAAGGGCTACATCATGCTGCTTTGAATTGGACTTGCAACCTTCTAATTCTCAGTAGGTGGATGTGGAGTCAGCTGGGAAATGCAAGGGTCGTGCGTTATTAAAAAATACATGTTATTTTTAAATAAAAGCATGAAATTTATATGCCTTCATCCATCATCCAGTGCCTTCCACTCAACAGCTCAAGGAGCTCTACAAGCTCTTGGAAAAAGTGCCATTTACCGTGGTCAAGAAGAAGCCACAAATTTTGCAAGGACCGAGCTTGGTGCCAACCTCATGAAGGCAACCGGAATCCCCAGAGAAAGAAACATTCCACTGGATCTCCTGTGGATTTCAGAGGGCCAGACTGGTGACAGGAAAAGGATATAATGAGGAGACATAATCAGACCATTTCACTGACTCAGTATGAACTCTTTCCCATGGAGATTTATGCTGTGCAGCTCAGCTCCACCATTATACCCAGCTGATGAATTCAGAGAGATCCTGCAGAGGCCCTGAGAGGACACATTGCTAGGACAGGCATACACATGCTGCAAAGGTACAGGAGCGCTTCCCTGCACAGGGACTCTGATCAGTGACATGGCCTCCTGTCAGCCCCACTTTCTCCCCAGCTAATATTGTTCATCTCCTAGAAAACAACTATTGCAGAGTGTACGGATCATGTCTTAAGAGTGCTTGAACTTCGAGTCTACAGACATGGCAGTCACTGAAATCACAGAGCCCTGAAGCTCGGTGTTCTCCTGGCACAGACTTGTTCACTCTGATGGGCTGTGTTGCCCAGATACTCTAATAATGGAGGATCACCTAAATTTCTATTTTCAGGGGATGCGGATATAAATTAGAAGAACAGTTTAAATCAAATACACTTTTCAGGGAACATACATTTTGAGGAAGGTGTTACATTCTGCATGATGCAAACTTTCTCAGCAATCCCATGGCAATCAGAACAGTTTGGAAAATGTTATCTTCTGAAAAATGAGAAGCCTGGGAACACCAGGTTTTCTCTTTAGCAGAGAATGGCTGTCCATGCAGGAGAGCATCTGTGCTCTTCAGTCTCCCCTGCTGTAAAAATTCCTGCCTCCAGTGAAGGAAAGAAAATTGGCTTCAGAACAGGGCTGCTACTTTACTTGAATCTTGTGTTTGCAGAATGCAACTGGTTTAATTACACCTAAGACTGTTTTAAATGCTAGAAAAGCTGTCTGTGTTCACACCAACATACGATCTTTCCATTTACCCAGCTGGATGCTGTTACCAGTTTCCTATTCATTACCTGTTTGTTTTGGCAGGACTGTTCAAGGGTGACAAAAGCAAAAATCAGTGGCTAAATACAGGCAAAACAACTCTTGTTGATGCTCTGGCTTTTGAGGGAGGGCTTTTTCTACACACAGGAATTTCAGTGCTCAGACTTAAAAAGTTAAGTTACAGTGATAGAAAAAAGAATGACTGAAGCTGTTTTTTTACAAGGAGTCTAAGAGGAAAGATGAAGGACTCCTTGGAAGCCAAAAGAAGGAAGAAGAAAAGTGGGAGAAAAAAAGAATGTGAAGAACATGATGCTGTCAGAGACAATTTGAGAATGGCTGGGAGGTTTAGGGATGCCTGTGTGAGTAGTCAAATGATGACAGGGAAGCTGCTGGGGCAAAAACCTCTGTGAGAACAATGGACCAAATGAGTCCTTGTGTCACCATGGTTCTGGAAGTATGTGGGCCTCTACAAAGCCTGAGAAAGCTGCTGTGGAACCAAGACATGATGTAGGAGAAAGTCTGGCCAAAAAGCCCTGGGTCCCGCTGGGTGCAGACACCAGCCACTCACCTTTGGGGGGCTGCTTGAGCAGCGTGTGTGCTGAAGGCAATGGCAGCCCTGAGCCACAGACACTGCTTTGAGACTGGGACATGTGGCCTTTCTCCCTAGAACAGGACTCCTCCCTCTGTGCTTGTCACAATATGGTTATTGTGACACATAGGAGATCCAACAGATCCCTCCCCAGCCCCCAGACCCAGAAGGTGTGGTTCAAGCATTACCTTGTCCTTACCCCTCTGCTGCTACAACACTGCCAGCTGGGCAAAGCTGGTTCTCAGTGGTAAGTGGGGATGTACATCCGTGGACAGCTAGGGTGTGGATGGGCATCCTGAAGGGACGTAAGCAAACACTGGGTATTTAAGCAGTGCCCCTGTTAGCATAAACAAACCACCAAAGGCTCCTGTGAGAAAGGCTACTACAGAAGGAGGGGAAACTCTTGGGAGTTTGTTTTGTAAAATGTGGATGAACAGAGACTCCAGGGCAGAGATGGGGAATTGTTCTGGCACTCCAGGGGAGCCATCCTCAGCTCCTGCATTAGCACAGCCCTTTCAGGCAGTCACAACACCTCTCAGGAAGGGATGTTTCCCTCTGCCATCAGTGTTTCCCTGGCACGAGTTCCCCTTTCCCAGATGGCCCCGGGGCAGGAACCTCTGTTTTCCCAGTATGTGGGATTAACGACAAAGATCCTTTATATGGACACAGAGAAGAGGAAAGTCTATCCCTTCTTCTGTAAAGATTTGCTCTGAAGAGTGATTCCACTCTGGCCCCTTGCCACATAAAGCCCTGTTTCCAGTCCCATGGCTGTGAATTTGTTGGGACAGAAATATTACATATATGGATAACCCAGAGGTGTCAACAGAAGTGTCAATGAGTTTGCAGCCAAGATTTCTGTCTTGTCTAGACTTTCTTGCTCCCAAAGATCCTAAAATGCAGACCAGGTTTCTTAGAGGAAAGACTGAGGCTGTATACCTCACTCAGCATGTGATTGCCTACCGCTCCCAAAACTTCAGCTGTTGCAAGAAAAACTGCATGTCAGCAAATAAAAAAAATGAAGCGTTCAAATTCTACATTCATTAGTATTTTTACCCAGAAGACATCCATCCTGTCTAGTACAAATTCCTTGCTGTTTTTACTTTGCTTTGTGTTTATTGTCCTTGCAGCTTTCTGTAATTCATCCAAGAATGTTTGGAAAGCTTCAGGACTCTGGGCTCCAAAAGGAGACATAAAGACTCACCTCTGCTCCTGAGCATCATCTGCAGAGGCCTAGGGATGTGCAGGCATAGATACCTTACTGTGTTCCATTTTATATCTTAGCCTCTGTAACCAAAGGGGTTCAGTCCCGCCCTGTTACTCCATGACTCTCAGGCTCTGGGACTGCTTTTTGCTTCTGCTGGATGGGGTTTCTGCTTGGGTCCCAGCTGGCTCAGGTCCAAGGAGAAGTAGGAGGACCCACTGTCAAGTAAAAAGTGCTCTTTGTGTGATTGATGACCCCTAATAGAGCCAGCCCTCTCACTCCCCTGGCAGCCCCACTCCAAGCAAGCACCACAGGTACCCACTGCTGCCTCTCATATGGGAACAGAGAGACATTGCCTGTTCAGGAATTAACTTGCCATTCAATCCCTGAAAAGTGGCTGCATCCAACAGAGCTCTGGTCCAGCTTATCTTGCACCTTTTAAAAGCAGAGGTATCTTGTTCATCACTGTATAACATCACGTGACACCCAGCCAACCACCACGACCCTAACTGCCCTGGCAGCACCAGCCTCTTTGTGCTGCTGCCCAGCTCCAGCTTTTGTTCCCAGGCAGGTCTGCAGTGGAGTTCTGGGCATCTGGGCCTGACCACCGTGCAGCACACCGTGCCTTTGCCAGGCTGCCATTGTGTGTGGCCTCTGGGCACGCACAGCAGGCTGGCATATAGAAAGATGGCATCACAACCTGCAGCTCCTTTCCTTTCTCCTCAGCTGACAGCTATCAGCAAGGCACCCTCCCGGTGGTAGACCAGCAGTCCCATCCCCTTTACCCTGTTTTTTTCCCCTGGTCAAGTAGTCCTAGTCCTTCTAGTGCTTGGATGTCCCTGCAGGCTGTTTCAAAGGGCTTCCCATGGGGCTGGAGGGGTGCAGACACCCCAGTGGTGGATCCTGCCTTCAGGCTTTTTGCCATGGAGCCCAAAAGACCCAGCTGGCCCTCAAGAAAGTCAGAGGACTTCTAGTTGATGCTGGTGGGCTCTCCCTCTTTCTTAGACAGCCTCCTCCCTGCATGCCCTTGCCTCCTGGGCATGCAGCCAGCTGCATCCTCTTCATCTTTGGACAAGGTTGCCTGCAGCCCCAGATGACCTTGGTGTGGTCTCATAGTGGAAGCCATGGGGATGCCCCTGAGTCCTTCCCTGGCCTACCCATGGACCGGGCCTGGGAGCCTGCAGTGTCTGCTCAGGAAGTATTTGCTAATGGAGCAGGAGGCATTTGGCTTTGTTTTTCCAGCCAAACACAAGTGGCACCTACAAAACTGTGGCATCCCTGGAAGCCCCTGGCTGTGCCTGTCTAGGTTCCCCTGCTCTAGTGCTGCAAACCAGGCCATGCACAGTGGGACACTGATGGGTTCCCCCTCAAAAAGAAACAGGATGCAAAGGGGTAGCTCAGCCCTGCACTGACTGCATGGAGATAACACAAAGCCTCAGCTCCTTTTTGCACTGGGGAAGCTGCTGGAATGCCATTAAATGGTGGGTTACTGTAAAGGCCAGACCAGAAAGTCAAGACCCAAACCCCACTGATCTGAAGAGAAGAACTTGCATGGCCTCACTGAAACTCGATGCACCCCTGACACCTCTCAACCAGTGCTGTCAGCAGCTCCCTATCCCAAATAGTGCAACATCACTGCCAGCATTTAGAGGCCCTGGTTCACTGACCTTTTTATGGGCCTGGAGCAAACGGAGAGAGCAGGGAAGGAGAGGAAGGGGTGCTGTGCCTCCTATTTGTAAAGAAAGGCAAAGCTAAGATCAGCCCCAGGCCTGGCCTTGGCTAACTGGTTGCATTTTAAATAGGTGACTGGAGTTCATCACATCGGATGCTGTTGCAAAGGAGCTGAGCTCCTGTTGAGTGTGAAAGGGGGTTGTTTATAATTTATGGGTTTTAAATGATGGGCCAAAAAAAAGTCTGGCTTGTGCCAAAGTGTATCTCTCCTCTAGATTGCTGATGCTTGTACAAACATTGTAAAAATGCCAGCAATCTTGCTAAAGTTATATTACTTCTAATAATTAGGTTATCATCATGGACTTCTATTGCATTACAAAGAAGACGCCTCTGCCAGAGTCATGGAGAAGAAAGTGAGTTTATTTACAAGAAGATTCTCCCTCATGCAAGCTCCTCCTCCTCCCGCACTGGAAACCATGTCTGCTGGCCCGGTCTTTCTGCAACATGAAAGTAATTCAGGGCAGTGGGCCTCAGTAACACTGTGTTTGTGGTCAGGGCTCCTCTGAACTCCCTTCCTTCCCCAAATCTCTAAACAGCCTTTTCTTTCTTAACAGATTTACTGAAGGACTAATAGTGTAAGTCAGGGCAGACACTGTTTGACTAACAGCCTACAGAGCACAAAGCAAAAGGGAAAAGGACACTGGGTGTCCTGCAGAAATGGTGGTGCCTTGCTATTTCACAGATAGAAGCAGGTGATGCAAAATATATTGTGTTTCAAGAACACACAAAAAACCTACATGGACAATTTTGTTTGTGGGCACATTGCAGAAAGTTTTGGAGAGACAAATGTATATATATATTTATGGCATATTACAGAAGTATAAATCACAAGTGGTGTCTAGCATTACTTTTTGTGTTGTTCTAAGTCACAATTTGTGTGAAAGCTTCCATAGAATACAATTTTAGGGCTTAAAAGGGTTAAAATATGTCTCCAAACAAAGAAGTTTATTCTGTTCTGTTTTGTTTACAGATCTGTAACACATATATCCAAATTTGCTTGGTTAAAAGTGAAATTTAACAAAAGATACACTTTTCACTGTAGCACAGCATTGCTGAAATCTCACAGAGGGGAAAACAAAACCCTAAGTAATATTTTGAATCATTAGTGCTCAGCTGAACATAAATACCAAATGGCGAGGAAGAAAGCAGGGATGGGAAAGAAAAGAAGAACAAATAAAAGAAAACTTGTCTTGTATTGACCAGGATGGGAGGTAGCAAAATATTTCTCACAATAGGAATGCCAGGTCTGTCATTAGAGGGTGGAGTAGGAGCTGCAGTGTTTGTCAAACTGGAAAGCGATGCATCAGATGCTTTGGTGGGGAATATAGAAGTTTGGATTAATATTTAACTCGACTCTTTTAGAAAGAGATAAGAATAGTCTTCTCAGAGCGATATGTACTGTCAGGAAGAGACTTTAATCACAGCGTTTACAAAAGAAGGATCTCTGTAAATCCAGCGAGTTCAATACAGCCGTGTAACTAGAGAGGAGGAAACACCGGGGTTCAGAGCATCATTCCCTTTCTTTTTCCTATTTTTTTATCTTCTTGTTACTTTATTTTTTTCTTCCCCGTGTTAACTGGCCTGTTTGTGGCAGGGAGAAGTGGCGGTGCCCCCCTACCGCGGTCAGGTCGGGTGGGACTGTCCTTGCCGGGCGCCGGGGGAGTGCGGCGGCACCGCCCAGCCACTGCCCGCACCCCGTCTCAGCGTCTCCCTTCGGCTGTGTGTATCTGATTGTCAATTTTCTTTCAAAGTTTATATTTATGAGAGAGAAAAAAAAAAAAAAAACACAAAAAAACCACAAGAGGAAAAGCTCGGCCTTCCAAAGATGTCTAAAAATTGATTTATGGTTAGTATAAAGACAACAGTATAAAAATAACAAAGGAGGCGGCAGCTGCTGCGCAGATTGCTATGGAGACCCTAATGAAATTAGCACTATCAAGAGGGTTTCTAATTTTTTTGCCTTCTAAGCTTCTAATTTCTTTTCTATTTTGGATAGCCAGAGTGTAATCGGAAAAAAAAAAAAAGAAAATAGTCCACTGAAATAATATGCACGATAGATACCCAGCCAATAAATAAATGTTAACCTCACCGAGGTTTTCATATGCAGGATTTGATCTGAAACAAGATGGCCAAGAGCCCCTCTTTGTACATCGCCTCCTCAAAGCGGCTGCGCTTCCATCTAAAGGTGGCTTCACGCGGCCGAGCCAGCTGCCAGCCAAGCCACCGAAGCGCTCTAGTGGGGCCAGCCAATTAGAAATAAATACTTTAAAAATACTTTCAATATTTTTAAGTGTGACGGCTCTTTGTGTGATGCCACAGTTTGTTTTACTCTATTAATGATTTACGACTTGCTGTCTTAATTAATCCTTACATAAACTACAAACACCAGCCACTGTTACAACTGTTCAAGACTACTCTCTCAACTAGTTCAGACCGATTATACTAAATAGGTGAAATGTAAGTCACCACGGACCTGAATCCCTCTCCCGAAGTATTGGTGAAGAAACTCTACAAATACTCACATAAATACATTAAGACGAGGATAAATAATCAGTGATACAAAAAATGTCTCGCTTAAAATAATAAATACATATCATTTAGTCCAATGCGATCCTTACGTTACGGAAGAACTCATAAATTAACTTCTCTGAAATAAGCTTACACGCGGGCGAGTTCCGACGGCTCACGACTGGTCTAAAACACCTCAGCATGACGCGCTGCTAACACTACAGCATCTCTAAGACTTACCTTCAAGTACATCATTACCAGCTTATCAGTCCCTCGGTTGGCAGTATATTGCACTGTCATGCTTAAAACAGCTCTAAGAGAAAGGCTCCTGCTCACGGACCTACTCGGGGCTGCGGAAGAAAGAAGGGAGCTGCTAAGGGAGACAAATCCACTAATACTGTTGGCACTCGAGAGCACAGTAACACTGTCCCGTCAGAAAAGTGAGGTAATGGAGAGGGGAGCGGGGCCCGCTGGCCGCCGCCCCGCTACAGATGCGTGAGCTTGGGCGCCTCCTGCATCCGTCCCTGAGAGGTGTGGTGGGAGGAAAGGTCCGTGTAGGTAGGGTGGGGGTCGCAAGGTCCGTGGTGGTGGCCGCCGGGGATCTGGGCGGCGCAGCTGTAGTCCACGCTGGCGGAGGAGGGGTGCTGCAGGTGCCCCAGGTTGAACATGGGGCCCGAGGCCGGCATGGAGTCCACGAAGTTGCCCCCCACGTAGACGGGGCTGCCCTGCAGACTGGGGTTGGCGAAGCCGCCGCCGCCGCCGCTCTGCATGGGATGGGGGTCGTACTCCGCGCCCGCGTAGCGCTTCTGCTGCGGCAGGCAGCTGCTCAGCGGCGCCGTGTAGGCGGCCAGCCCGTACATGCTCTGCTGGGACTTGGCGAAGGAGGTGGGCGAGGGCGAGTCGTAGCTGAGGCTGTTGACGCCAGGGAGCTGGCTGGAGTAGCCGACGTGGTTTGGGCCGCTTAGAGGGGGGCTGCGGTCCGGGGACTGTCCGACGGGGGAGTGCATGATGCCTTTGGCTTTTTGGTCCTTTTTGTACTTCATCCGGCGGTTCTGGAACCAGATCTTGATCTGCCGCTCGGTCAGGTTGAGTAGGTTGGCCATTTCCACGCGGCGCGGCCGGCACAGGTAGCGGTTGAAGTGAAACTCCTTCTCCAGCTCCACCAACTGCGCGCTGGTGTAGGCTGTTCGCACCCTCTTGGAGGCCGGCCCGGGGGGGCTCTTGTCCTCGCAACTCTCTCCTGCGGGGAAGAGGCACAAAGAGACATTGGTTCCCTCCACGAAAGACAACCCCCACTCCTTCCTCCCGGGGTCCCTCGGAAACCTGCTATACCCTCTCGCTCTGTCGGCGCCCGGGGAGGGGGTGTAGAGAGCCCGGGGGCGGCCCGACATGCACACCCTCCCGCAGCTGCCTCCCCCCAGAGACCAGCAGCGGCCACCCGTCCAGGCGTCCCCGGCACCCCGCCCCCAGCCTGTCCCACCTGCAGCGCCCGGCAGGGATGGGACCCCTCAGCGGGGGGCAGGGGTGGGGGAATAGGAGGGAGATGGCAGCTAGAGGAGTAGCAGACAAGGCCCGGAGCCAGGGGGCTCAGCCCGGCTCCCCGAGCAAGCAGTGGGTCGGGGCGGGGGTTTTGAGCTACCTGGGGGGGCGCAGGTGCTTTTCTGCTTGGAGTTCTGCCGGGACTCCTTCATCCAAGGAAATATCTGCTTGCTGAGGGTGGCGCTGGCCGAGCCCGAGGAATTGGGCCCCCCCTTGGCTTTTTTCGGAGGGGGCACACTGGGAGGGGGGTTGGGCGGGGAGGAGGGCGGCAAGGCCGGGGGCTGATGCTCGCCGATCCCCGGGGGCTGACTGCCCCCGGGGCCGCCCCCGCCCGGCCGCATGCAGCTCCCGCTCAGCTCGCTGCCCTTGTGGGCCGGAGCTCGGCCGGGCGCCGAGCCCTGGACGGAGCAGGCGGAGCCGGGGTACTCGCCGTCCAGGCCGGCCTGGCCGTAGGGCTGGTGGGCCGCGCCGTAGGGGTAGGCGTCGGCCTTGCTGTATGTGTAGCCCCCGAAGAGCCCCGCGTTGTCGTAGTAGGCGGCTTTCTGCATCCTCTGCTCTGCGATCGCCGAGGCCCGCGGCCCCCGCTCAAATAACATTGACCGTCGCCCCGCGCCTCACGTCGTCGGCCCGGGCCACTCGCAGCCACCTGGGGAGAGAAACAGCAGGGACAGAAAGGAGACCTTTAGAGGGGGAAACAGGCCGATAGCGGCTGGCACAGGCCGGTCTCGGCACCCCCCGCACCCCGGCACACTCGGCCTCGGCCTCCCATCCAGGAGAGGGCTTGGAGACATCAAGGAAGGAGCAGGGGACCCAAAGAAGGACCAAGGGACAAGAGGGGAGGAGCAGGATCACCAGGCAGGAGTCAGGGCAAACTGGGCCACACCAGGGAGAGAGCAGAGTACACCAGGGAAGGACCCGGGGCACTGCAGGGAAAGAGCCACCCGAGAGCGATGGTGCAAGGGGACGGAACACATTGGCAGGACATCGTACAGGCCACATTTTAAGGCATTTGGGGGATGTTTTATTTGCTTTGTTTTGCCTTTGGACCGTTCCCACTCGAGTTTGGCTGGATCGGACCCCGCAGTTGTAGGCAAGGGCTCTCAGTGAGCAGCTGTGCTGGGTGGAGTCCCCAAAGACCCAGTGGCCCATCTCGGCCGAGAGCATCCGCGCCCCCCGCCCGGCACGCGTGCGCACGGCCGTGCACGGTTGACATGATGGATGGAGCCCGGGCTGCGGCCGGGCAGAAGCAGAAAAATCCCGTCCGCTTTGTAAACCCGCCCTTCTTCTTTCCCCGGATTCCTCCAGAGTTAAAGTATAACCGGCGCCATTCACTCCCTTTAACTTTGCACTATAAAGGAAGTCGCAGGTCAGCTCCCCTATTTTAATTCTGTGATGAATTAAATTCCCTCACCCAACGTTTCTAATCCCTTTTATTTGTACCCAATAGAAAGAACCTGAGACATTTGAGATAATTTTTAGAGGGTTCTTTTTTTTTTTTCAGCCTGCAAACTTATGGCTCTCCCCTCCCCGCCCCCCGGCTCCCACATAAGGCTGCTCCCACCGAAAGCGCCCAGTCCCCTTAGGGCAGATGTTTTGAGGCAGGGTGCTGTTACCTTTCTCCTTGCTGCTCCCAAAACTTCTCTGCTCTTAGTACAAGATGGAAAATGTTCTGCAATTTTCATGCGGCTTTTTAATATTCCCTGCTCTTATTTTTCTTGTGGGATAGGGGTTTTCTCTGACACTTCTGGTAATTTTGTAAATTAGCACATACTTCACCTGAAAATGTAAGTCTGTAAATCAACATATCTTAAGACTTTCTTGTATTTCTGTAGGATTTAAGCCTACTAAGACAGCAGAGAAAAGTAGCTAGAAATATTTGAAAGGTATCCGACAATTATAGTTCTCCTGCCTATACTTATGCAATACTAGGGGAGTACTCTTCTCTCGCAAGTACCGTTGGTCCCACCGAGTACCGTTGATCTGTTCTCTAAAATTCACCGGGAAACACATCTCTGTAAGTCAAAATAACCTCAGCGAGCTGCGATCCACGGCCGCTCTCGGCGATTTATCCCTTGTCACAGACCGCCGGGGTCCTTTTCTTTCCTAAACAAAAGCTTGAGATCATCTGTGGAGCTGACAGAATGGGAACGGTTTTTTCTCCTGGAAAATTTTAGTTTAAAAAGTCTGCAGAAATGGACGGTGGCGATAAAAATGAGTTTTAATACGATGTGATAATCTTGACGAGTCTAGGAAGTATTTTTGTCCAAATAATTCTGTCTCTCTTTTCCCACTTCTGTCATCTACATTTTCGGGACCGGTCTGGACTGAGGACTTTTGTTAGCACAACACTGCCTTAAGCGTAGGCTTTTATATGCCTTGTGAAATATAGTTCCCAAAAGAATACACAGAATCTTAAGAAAGAATATTGCTGTTAAGCTGTTAAAAGCCTTATTTCTTTTCTGAAATACCAACTGCTTGTGAACTCTGCTTGAACCTAAAAAGGAGGCTATGGGCCATAAATCACATGGACAATGCTCAACTGTTTGGTGGCTCATCTTTAGATCTTAAAAAGAGAGAGAGGGAGAGAAAGAGGGAGAGGGAGACCTATCCAGGGTTTGATTTTCCACGAGTGAAAGGCCCGGGGTGATGTTTTTATAGGTAACACCAAAGCAGGGGCTCAACACTTGGTGGTTTGGCCAGAAAAAGCCTACAGAGAGAGAGAAAAAAAAAAAAAAAAAAAAAAAAAAAAGTAACATCCAAATGGTGAGGCCGAGCCGTGGGAGGTGGGCTTGGAGGCACCGAGGGTAGGAAACCGCAAAGTATCCATGTCTGTGTTTCAGATTTCCCTTCTTCCTCTCCAGAAAGGTTAACCTCATCTGAACTGTTAGGCGTTGCACTTAATAATGGGATTTTTTTGTCCTGCCACTGGTTCCAGCGCTTTTGCGGGATGCCGGCCCTCTCACGGCTCTGCCTGGAGAGCTGCTGGGAGCCCAAGCGTCCACCCGCGCGTGTGCGCGGAACCCGCCTGGCCCAGGCTGACATCGGCCCGGCACTGCCAGTCGCTTTCCTCCCGACACTTTCATATTAAGCAGTTCTCCACTAAAACTTCCACTACACTTAATTCTGCTTCGGATCAATATCTAATATGATACCGAATAAATAAGAGGCGGTGAGAGCGGGCAGCGAAGCGGTTATTAAAGCAGCCGGAGCTCTCAGGGTGCATATCAATGCACCTGTCATTGCGGTTGTAGCAAAATTTATGACTGCTAGCGCCGTGGCAGTAAACGCTCCGGCCAGGAATGAAAAGGAAAACACTTCCCAAGCCCCGGCACTTTCAGAAGTGCAAAGCAGCCGGCGCGTAGGAGGGAGCCCGGCAAAAGAATCCCCGGCTCGGCACGTTTCCCGGCCGCCGGCCCGGGGCAGCCCTGTATATAAGGAAAGCGCTGGAGCCGCCGCCGGACCCGGCCGCAAGCAGGGCAGCTGGGCACCCACCGTTGGGGCTGTGCCTGAGCCGGGGGATGTCTCGTCTTTGAGAGCACTGGGGAGCGCGAAGGGTCCCTGCGAGACACGGAGCAGTGGCTGCCGTGGGGCCTCTTAAACCAGCTATGGAGCCCCTCAGGGAGCCACCCGCTCCCCGCGGCTGGGTCCAGGCCTTGGCTGCTCCCCAGCCGGGCTTGACTTCCGCGGAACAGGGGCGGCTTTCAGCGGGGCTTTCTGCGGGCCGTTCTTTATCTGACCTGTGGGGCGGCGGCGCGCCCGGGGTGCCGCCGCCGGCGGGTTCGACCGAGCATCTCTCCGCGCTCGGCGGGCATGGGCCGGGGCCAGGGCCGGGGCCGGGTTGTGCTCCCTGCGACGGGCCTGTCGCGACAGGGAAAGCGAGAGATGGATGGAAAAGGAAATTTAGAGAACTCACCAAACTTACGTTTTTTCTTGATTTTTGACTTTAACTGTGTGAGTAGGATCTTCAGGTTCCTTTGGATAATCCGTGGGCACGGACCTGCAACAGAAGTGATAACTCTCAGCGGAAACTGCTTTGTTTTGGACTTTCTTTCTTAGGACTTTGTTAATAAATGCACATCTCGTCCGCAGGCCCTCACCGTGTCTTTCCGTCCGCGTCAGATCTTTTACCAGACAAAGGATAGATGTTTCTCTTCATTTATTAATAGCGCTTTGAGAGAGGCGGGGAGCAAACAAACGTGCAAAATACTCCGGTTGCGAGTCGGAGCCGGGCCGGGCGGCCTGCGGCAGCCGCTCCCACGGGCCCCGCGCACCGGCCGCGAACCCATGCCTGCCTTCCCGAGCGCGCAGTCCAGCCCCGGCCGGGGCGCGGGGAGGCAGCGCACGGGGGTAAGGGAGCGCCTTTGCGGAGCAGCTGCGGGCACCTTCGAGGGTCACAAGCTCCTCTCCCGCCGCCCGCACCCACGGCTCGCGAGCAGCTCCGCGGAAACGAAGCTAGCGCGGGTCTCTCTCCATTTCTCCCCCCAGATACCGAATAAGACAGAGAGAAAGATAAGCGAAGAAGTCCCAGCATCGAAAATGCGCTGCAAACATTTGCGTCTCGAAATAAGTATTTTGCCTTTGTCTGTGCAATGTGTCGATTCAGGACTTTAAGAACTTAGAAGTGCCAGAAAATCCCCCACAAAGAAGCCCAGGTCATTATAAAGACGATATCTAGCCACCATAAGCCTTTGAAATGACCTTTGGCTCGTATAGTAATAACTCACCACTTAATGAACAACCAACGGAAGCGCCTCCGATAGCTCACAACACAACAGATCTTACAACTTTCCACCAAGTCTTCTCTCTCCCTAACCAAACTCAGTAGGATGCCACATTCCCCTTCCAAATCACCTTAATTTATGCTGGCAAACTGGAGTTAGGGAAGTGGAGCTTCATCATTACACATGATGCTCGCTCAGGTTCCTGGCCCAGGCCTGTCCCGGTAACGTCTTATATAATGTATTCACGTGGGCGTATGTCAACTTTAAGTGCTTTATTTTTTTTAAAGAGAATTCATTAGAAATAGCACTTTACACGGTGTACGAAGGCAACCTAAAGTGGGTTGCCCCTTAGCCCCTGAGCAGAGAGATCATAATATTGTAAACCGAGTCATTGTTAGCCGCTGTTGATTAACACGGTAAGTTTTCATTTTGTGCCTAATTAATTATCAACTTCTCATCCCTTTCCGAAGCAGCTTCTCAGCCTCACAAACGATAGCCTTCTAGCTCTAGACATGCTTTATTTAGCCAGAGCTTGGCCAAGTACCAAGACTTCCACGGCCACAGGAATAACCCCCGAAGTTTGTACTGTGGAGAGAGGAGTCTGGGCACGCTGGGGTTGTGCTCGTCTCCCAGCACTCGGAGATGTTGCCAGAGCTGAACCCAGGGAAATCTTTAGAATTATTCAGGCGTGGGACCAATATAGGTATTATTGAAATTTTAGGTGAAGTTATAAGTGAGTGCTTCCATCGAGCTAAATGAAATGCTGCTTGCAGTAATTGGATTCAGCTGACTAACTTGGCAGGCCAGCAGCTTGGAGGCATACAGCTAAGAAAAATGTTCAGTGCTTTTAACTTCTGATCGAGCAGAGCAACACGCAACAGAAAATAATAAATAAATAAATAAACACCCTAAAGTTCTCCTTCTCCTCTGGCCTCCCACCCTATTTCCTTCGGGGCACTCCGACCCCCGCCGAGGACTCGCCCGGCTGACTCGGGGAGGGCAGGGTCCGTTCCAACCTTACGCACACTCTTGCTCGACAGCACAGCGCTGGGTTTTACGCAGGGGCTTTACAACAGACATAACCGAGAGTTCACCCGGGCTCCAAGCAAGCCACCAGTCAGTAGAAAAAGACGTTCCTGGGAGAGTCGGGCTAGTTGCAACAGCCCAAGCGGGAGCTGAGCTGTAAATGTTTGCAGGGAGGTTGTGTGGTCGTTTCCAGACCCCCAGTCCGCCCAGAGAGGCACCGGTCCCCCCAGGCATCTTCCCACCGCCTTATTGATCAAACCACACAAATGCAGGGAAAGAAACTTCTCGGTAGATAAATATCAAGCCGTGCTTCAAATCGCATGTGTTACTCGAAGTCATGAGCATACTGGTAACAGTAGTACTAAAACAACTGCAGAAGGAAAACAACAGCCACTAAGGAACACGAATGCGCTGCCAAGGAAAAAGGTTCAGGAAGACACTTGGCACGAACATTTGAGAGATCCTATGTAGGGGCTACATTACCGATGAGCCTATTTTAAATCGCCCTTTACAAATCAACACGGCTACCCCCTGCCCGGCTAACCACGGCAACGCATTAACGTGATGCTCAATCTCACTTTGGCAATGGGAGCATCTAGCAAAGTTCTCTCCCTCATTTGTTTGCTTATTTGTAATTCCCTTCCTGAACCCACCGAAAACTGGGGAAAGGATAGGGTTAAATGTATTCCCCTAGCTTTTGGAAATGAGTTCACTTTTTATTTAAAGAACGTAATAAAAAGAAGATACAGCTTAAAACGTTCAAGTAGGTGGAGACCACTCCATACATTTGCAGCCACTATGGGCAGAGATTGCAAACAAATTCCAGACCGTCTCTGAGTAAAGGAGATAATACAGCCCCTGCGGTTAAACGTCCCATTTTGTCATGCAGTTGCTTACCTGTGTATCAATTTATCATAAACCTGGGTTCCTCACTTTTCAGGATCTGCGCTTGCAGTTCTTAGAATATATCCTTCACCCTTTGTCTGCAGACAATACTCTCCTAAACCTGATCTTGCGGTTTTACAAATATTTCCATACACCAGAATTCCCGATAGAACGAAAACAGGCTCAGGCTCAACTACCAATAAAAGAGAGCAAGTGGAAATCGGAATTTGTTGGGCTTTTAAAAAAAAAAATCAACACACAACCCTTTAGCCATCAGCCTCCTGGAACCAACGACAGCAATTGGCCGGCTCTTGTTTTGTTTTGGTTTTAAATCGTGCGGCCATTGATGAATTTTGGGGGCGAGCAGGAGAAATCCCTTTATAATCAGAAATATAGGCACTGCCTTAAAATACAGGCATATTGGCCCACGTGATCGCAGAGCAGCGCGCCGGGGCCGAGGCTGGCGCGCTCCCCGCGCCCCCGCGCAGCGGGGCTGCCGCGCCGGGCCCCGTGGGGCGGGCGGGCCCCGCGCCCCTGCGCGCCCGCCCGCGCTGCCCAGCCCGCACCGCGCCGCGCCGCTCCGCACCGCGGCCCCCGCACTTACGCGCCCCGCGGGGCTGGCGGAGCAGGGGAAAAAGGTGAATTCCGCGGGATGATCCCAGCGCGCAGAAATTCCCAGCGGAGACAGAGGAGGTATTTGGAGCCAGCTGCGGCCGGCAGCCTGTGCGGGGGGCAACTCCGCAGCAACTCTGCTCTGGCGAACAGGCGCTGGGGCCCACTGGCGTGCGCGACTTTTTGCTTTCGCCTTCTCCGGACCGGGAAGATGCGGGGCAGCGGGGACTACCCCTTTCTGGAGGCTAAACAAGCGCTGGGGGAAAAAAACCCTCACGACATTTGTGCGTGTGTGTGTCTGCCCTGGGCCGGCCTCCCTGCTATGTGTGTATGAAGAGACATGGAGTAAACCCTGTGTATATCTGTCATGTGTGCCCACAAAGCTCCCCAACAATACCAGTTAGGCAAAAGAAAAAATATATATATATTAGCTTCTCTGTTTGATTTTTTTGCAACATATCTGTAGCTATAAATACACCACACCTAATCTAACATCTGCTATGATTTCATTACCATCCAAAGCATGGGGATGTGACAGTAACGTATTACCTTACAATACTAACCGTAAGTGCATTGTAACATTTATCTAAATTACATTGCTTTTCCTGACTTTGCAAACCAGTTATAAAAAGATTGGAGTCCAGTGATGGAAACATAAGTTCAATGTAAATTATTGTGTATGGCTTCGGATTTATAATCCTATATTTCTTCGAAATGTTGCACTTAAATCTCGCCTCAAGTAAGAGGTAATGGTTCTTTATATCCTTTTCAGTCAGCCATATATTTTGGTGTCTGGGTAGTTTTGCCGAGCCCCCCGCGCTCGCGTGTCTGTGTGTACATACAGCAACCCCTACACGCACAGCGTGTTCTGCATACTTGTGTACATGCACACAAAGCCGAACATAATTCTGGCCGCTGTTTAGACATTTTGGATGACGGAGAGGTCTTTAGCTTCCTACACAAAAGTGAGAGGGGAAAAGCTGGACACAAGTAAAGAACACGAAGAGGAATCAGAAGAAAATGCCTTTTTGGACGGCAGTTCAGAACCCCCCGGAGAAAGCCTCACAGCCCTTTGGTGTCTTTTCAGAGTCTAGTGCTAAAAGAAAAAGAAAAATAGAAAGAAAAAGGAAAAAAAAATAAAAACAACAAAAAAAAAAAACACACCCAGACAAATTTAACGTGAAAATGGAGGACGGCTCAAAGAAAGGAGCACCTTCGCCACCAACACCAGAATTAAGATATCGTGAAGGGGACTAAAAAAGTATTAAGGAAATGTTAATCCTTTGGCTGGTGGGACTCCAGCTTTGCGCGAATTTGTCTCCAGTAAAGGATCTAAGACTTCTTCAATCGGAGCATATGTTCATAGAGCAATAAAACAGAAAGATTTACAGTCTCCGCCCGCCCCCCAGCAGCCTCGCACCCTTTCAGGAATTACTTATGATGATTTATAACAACAACTCCGGCAATTGTCAAACTGATAAAATAGCCCGGGCTATATGCGAGAATAAACGCTCTTATGGAAGGGTTGCGATTTATGTTCAGGTCCATTTTACTGCGTGTCTTGGTGGAGTTTGGTTTCTTTCCCGGCCCAATAGGATAATATAAAACTTCATTGATAAAAATGTAGGAGTTCTCGTGAAGCAGCGAATCTGTTCTTTAGTCACTACCACAGCACATAAACATTTATCATTTTTGAATAATTGAATTAATGTGTTATTGTTTGAATGTATAATTCATAACATAGGAAACTTTGTCTCTGTCCTGCCACCGAAACGGAAGCAATAAAAAGCTACAATCTAGGGTTTTTAGAAATTACTCCAGCAAGGGATAATAAAGAATATCCTGTTTGCAGGAGGTATTTCCAGCTGACTGGGATTTCACAGAGAAATCTCAGACTCGTCCGTATTCTATGGAGTTTATAGAGAGTGGCTTTGTATAAAAACAAAAATGCTGTTTTTCCCCACTCCGGGCTATTGATCGGGGACTCGCAAGCCGGCATGCCCGCTCCGGGGGCTGGATGCGGCCGGACTCCCCTGCAGCCCGGGCGGCCGGGGTAAGAGCGGGCAGGGCGGCCAGGGCAGCGGGGCCGGAGCCGGCCTTTGTGCGGGCGGCGGGGGAAAGGCGCGCCCGGCCCTGGCTCCGGCCCCGCTGTCAAAGACGCACGGCAAAATTTACGACCCCGCTTGCGAAGAAGCTGAGGGCCTTTCCCCGCCGCTGGGACCGGGCAGCGGCTGCCTTGACAGCCGCATTGTTTCCTCCGCTCCGCTCCGCGCCTCCCCGCGCAGGCAGCCGCGGCCGGAGCCGCCGCTCCGGGAGGCGGTCTGGCCATCAGCCTCCCTGCTCCGCGGCGCTCCGCGGCGCTCCGCGCTCGTCCTCTTTCCCCCGCTCCCTGGGAAGCAAAGGTCATCGCTTGCGCCCGGTCCGGTTCCCGGCCGCTGCCGCGCTGGAAATCAGGAAGCAGCGTGCCCTATTTGTCAAGTGTTTGACAGCTGAGTTCATTAAGGCTTAAATAAGGAGGAATAAAAGTAAAAAATATTTACGTACCGGGCGTCTCTTTTTCAGCAGCTACCCAAGAGCTAGGTGTGCAGGGAGAGGGACGGCACCCTTTGTATATTATATTCTTGGGATCTCTTCAGTTTTCAAGTCTGATAGAGTCCTTTGCTTGGCAGATTAATGACGACTCCGTGTTTCTTAAGGGACGTGCTGAATTAATTATTTCGCAAATCACGTGGTCAGGACTTGTAGAAATCTATTCTTATCATCTTCCTTGCACTTTGAAATTCTGCCTGTTATGACTGTTCCTAGCAAGATTATTTTGGTCTCTAGGCTTAGGGGGAAGGAGAAAAAAAAAAAAAAAAAAAAAAAAAGGAAAAAAGAATCAGGGGAAAGGGCTAACAAACATGGCCGTTGGAAGCGGTGTGGCTCTGCACCGAGAGGTCCCTATTTACTGTACTGTACAGTGAGTGGGGTTTGCTATTGACTCTGCCTTTCCTCTTCATTCTTACCTTAACGACTAGTGGTGATATAATATACAGAACTGTATTGATGTATCGGGAGTAACAGGAGGAGCCATAAAACAGCAGAGAGAGAAAGTATAATCACAAGATATGCCTCAATATTTAAACTTAGCGAGTGTGTGCTTAGAAAGGCAACCCCAGCCTCCCCTTGGCGCACTTGGGCAGTAAGGGCACATGGTTTCTGCTGGGCACCCTGCTCCCTGCCCGGGCTGAGACAGAGACTGTATTTTTGGATTCATGCCTTGACGACGCTCCAGGAGAGGACAAGCCCTCACTGACAAGTACTTATGACAAAAATAGTGCAATCAACTTCTGGCTGTGTTATCGTCTGAGATACTTACACTGGGAAGAAAAAAAAAATATGCTTGTCATAGGTGCATAGCAAAGTTTAAAGTCTCCAAGTTGTGTTTTCTTGTGATCTTTCTTTTATATCCGCTATCAAAGTGAGAGTTACTGCTCAGGAAAAACTACTCTCTGCATTGCAATTTCGAATTACCATTTCTTTATTTAATTGATTCTTTCCAGGACTCACCTAAAAGACACACATCTGTGTGGGCATCGAGGTGATTTCAGGTGTGGCTCTTTGCCTCCTACCACATATGCAGAAATCCAGGAGTCATTCTAGGAGGGCTTGTTAAATGCAAAGCAGCAGCAAATGGATGACAGGCACTTTTAACTGCAGCCCAAAAGTAAATATAGACTCCAGCTTGGCCTAGAGTCACACCATTATGACTGAGGCAAACAGCAAACCTGTTCAAAGGGACATTTGGAAGGATGCTATGCAGAGTCACTCATCTTTTAACACTGTAATGATGGGAGGGACCAGCATTTTCACAGAAGAAAGACCCACCTTGTAAGGACTGCTTGTTCAAGGTACAAACCAGAATCTATTTCACTACACCTTTTATTATTTCAGATGTGGAGGGCTTACATCAAAACTACAGGCGACAGTTAGTATAAATAACGCTTTAATCAATGGCAGCAAAACATCAGCAAAGTCTATAAAAAGCATCACACTTTAACAGAGATGAGAGTAGTGCTGGACAATGCGACCGTTTAACAAAGGCTCCAATGCACAACGTTTACCCGTGATAAACAAAAATAATCAGCTTTCCTTCATACAAAAAATAACTCTGGAGGAGGGTTACAACCATAAAAAAAAAAAAAAAAAAAAAAAAAAAAAAAAAAAAAAAAAAAAAAAAACTCAGGTTCCTTTTGCATGGGAGATAACGACCAGTGGGTGCTACTGGTCATTATTATACACAGTCCTGACCATTCAGAGCAATGGCAGCTGGAAACTATTTCTGTTTGGTACTCTCTGCCTCCAGTTCACATATCCTCCGATCTTACGGTGCAATCACACCTATGTGAACCTACAGTGCTCCAGCCTCGCTCAAAGGGGACGTGCAAACAGGGTTGTAAGAGCTGTGCCTGCTGAAGCCAACACTCGTCCTGGAGTTATTAACATTTCAAAAGACAATGAGACAAATTCTGCTCGCAGCTACATGCCTGTTTGACTTCAGTGGGCGGGGGAAGGAAATCTGGGAGCAGAAGTTGGTCCTTTAACTTCGGGAGCCATCTCGGTTGATTAGAAGCACAAAGCAAGGATTTGCTTATCCAAGGCCAGTATTTTCCAGGACTGTACCACAGATGCCAAAGTTGGTAGCTCTCTCTCGAATAACACTTTTGTCCTGCTCGCAGCCAACTTATAGGACTTTAGGAAAACAGCGGGGGTCCGGGAGGAGGATTTTCAAGAAGGGCAGCTAGAGGGATTTTACTTCCCCACACCCTTCTTCTTTATTTTAATAGATATGTATGAAGAGCAAAAGGATGGCTTTGAGCAGCTCTGGAGAGGAAAGGCCACTACTGCAGGACCCTGGTGTAACAAAACTTGAAAACTTGTCTCAGGAATTCCCTCCTCAAGCGCTGCTGCTAGCTGCTCTCCATGCTAGAGAAAGGGAAGGGTAGTTTGGGTCCAAAAGGTTAAGGGTTTAGAGGTCACTCTTCCCGGCTGAAATACAACTAATCGAATAGAAAATTTGTCCTCTGGGTGAACCTGTTCCTGCAATTTAGCCGAACTTCAGTAAAATACCTTTTCAGCTTCTCAACGTGAAGGCGTCAGAAAAAAGACGTCTTTACTATGTATGAACTCGGTGCTTTTTGTCATAGAAACAATGATGCGAATAATGCGGGAATATCCATCTTTAATATCACGACGTGGAGATATTCAAGTATTGCCATGTGCAAGTCTGAGAACTGGGCTAACCCTAAGGAAGAACAAAGAGTTTTCTCCAGGCTCTAAAACAAAAGACCAAGTCTTAAAGACACTTTGCGGACTTCAAGGGATGAGAAAAGGGCAGAAATTAACTGCTGGCCACAGTTAACGTTGCCGAATACACTCTTGTTGAAAAGCTCGCCTTTTATTTTCGAATTAATTCAAGCCCATTTTGGCCAGTGTTTTCCCGAGCGAGCCCAGAGAGCCGTGAGTTCTCAGTGGGAAGCATCCAGCCTGGAGAAGGGCACGTTAACTCACCCCCTGCTCTTTCCACCTCCCTTCAGTGTTTGTCGAGTTTCCTTCTTCGCCACTTTTCTCTTTAAAAAAGGGATCATCACCTCGTTACAATTTTGGCTATGTGGTCGCTTTCCTAGGCTGCCCTGAGGGTACAGGAGATAAGGGCTGAGCTTTAAAACCGCCTGAGCAGAGGTGTAAGTGGCTCAGGGAGCTGGTTTGGTTTGGTAGTTACAGCGCACTAAAACTTTGGCAACCAGCAGTCAGGGACAAATTCGTGGGTATTAGACCAGCTCTGTTCCCATCCAAGCCTTTCATCTTTCCTGAAAGCAACTTGCTGAGATTTCCAGCCATTGCAGTCATGTGTCATGGTTTGCTTAAAAACAATCGCTGTTCCAAAAAAAAAAAAAAAAAAAAACCAAAAAAAAACCAAACAGAAAACCAAAAAAAAACCCAAAAACCAAACCAAAACAAATAACCCCACCAAAACCAGAAAAACTCCACCAAAACAAAAAAACCCATACCCAATCCTAAAAAACCCACCCAAGCCTAAAAACTAAACAAACCAAAGCCATAAAAACACAGCATAAACCCAAAGCAAAACAAATCATCAACCCACACAGACTATCTCTCTCTAGTAGAAAATAAATTTAAAATCTGATTGAAAGAATGTGTTCAGCTTTCAGCTTTGAATGGCTCAGTTTATATCAGAAATTACATTAATTTTTCAGTCTGGGTTGCTGTTGTTTTTTGTGGGGTTGTTTTTTGTGGTCTCATCTCTTTCTTTTTCCTTTTTTTTCTTTCATTTTTTAAATGAGGTATCGATGGTTTAAAGCACAGCGCTGAACAGAGAAGATTTGGAAACAGATTTCAAGCCTGTTAGCTCTGGATGGCACACAGTAAGGAGCAGGGTCACTTTTTATATTCACAAAGATGGAAATTTAAAAACAAGGGTGGGGGGCAACAAGAAAGTTGTGTACGTTCAAGACAAGTAAACATTACATATGTGTTCATGAGATTGAGAAGGAAAAATACTGTATTTCAGCTCCCCTTCCTCTTTTTTGGTTTGACTATTTTTCTTTTTGTCTTCATTCTTCTATGCAACAAATAAATAAATACACTAACATTACCAGAACATAAAATAACCCGTTTTCACTTCATTTCTATGCACACTTTCTGAGACGTTATGGAAATGAGCAAGAATTTTCATTACACCGAGAAAGGTAAAGCAGCACAAAAAAAAAAAAAAAAAAAAAAAAAAAAGTTCACAATTACTAGTCTTTATGTTTGAATAAAAGACTACGCTATGAATTTCCTGTCCTCAACTTGCCCAAAATGCATTCTCCCGAATTGCATGGGATAAAAAGACAATTAAAAGTATAAATCCCAGAATAAAGCATCCAATCTTCACTTCAGAATTCAAAACTGAAACACAGGACAGTTTCATTTTCAATGATTTATTATTTTTTAAGGACAGAAGGTCTCATTTAATATTTTCCCAATTCCCACTGCCTGCATGATGGTTTGTTTGTTTTTCCCTCTCTTTCTTTCCCCCTTTTTTTTTTTTTTTTTTTTTTTTTTTTGTTTTCCTTTTTTTAGGTTGTGCTAGCAGAGGCAAATAAAATAAAGTCCAAAGTAGCGTCATTTCGTCTCCTTTGTACAACAATACCTTAAAGAAAGATGACAGTTTCTCGTGTCCTTAGCTGCTACATGCAGGTTCTGCTTGGGCAGTGTCAGTTATGTACAGTACTGGTCAGAAGCGAAGGATGAAATGGAAAATTTCACCTCTTCTACAAAGTTGTCAAGTCAGTCTGATGGTCCTTGGAACCAGTTTGTAAATGGGGGTTTGAACCAGAGGAAGAAGATCTGCCCTTCGTGTTGGGCAGTTTGTGATCTTTTTTCCACTTCATTCTTCTGTTCTGAAACCAGATCTTGATCTGGCGCTCAGAGAGACACAAAGTGTGGGCTATCTCGATACGGCGGCGCCTGGTCAGGTACCTGTTAAAATGAAATTCTTTTTCCAGTTCTAGGACTTGCTGTCTGGTGTAAGCTGTGCGGGAGCGTTTAGGTTCCCCTCCGTTGTAATTGGGATTCACTGGGAAAAAAATACGGAGAACTTTTACAAAGCTAATCTTGACTTGCCGGTCCGACTTTACAAAAGAAAACCTTATGAGCTGCGAGCATGTGGCCGAGCTGGATTCGTCCCAGTTGCTTACAATGGCCGGGCTGCTTTCCCCCTCGTTTGAGGCAGGCACTACGGGCACACGCAGCTAGGTAGGCTGGGAGCCTCTAGAAGGCTCCTAAAATGGAGTTTTATCCTGCACGGCAAAGCCCCGCATGGCCAACGGCCTATTTCCTCAGCAATAAAAATTTATGGCGAGTGTAATTGGCCACCTCGGTTTAAAAAGCTCGCCCACGAGCCTGGCAGGGACTCGGGAGAGCGCCGCTGAGGACGATCGGAAGCAGGGTAGAAGAGCAAAGTAAGAAGAGGATCCTTACCCGAGTTAACATGGACTTTCTTCATCCAGGGATAAACTACTGCTGGCTGCTTAACTGCGGAGCCGTTTGGGGGTTTGAGGGCCGGCTGCTGGCTGCAGGCTCGCGAGTTGGACATTGGAGGCGGTGGACAATGCTCTGCTGGGCCGGGGAAGTGGCTCGCCGGGCCGGATTGCTCCTGTCCGTGACCCCGCGGCTGCCCGGCAGAGCCCTGGGCATTGCTACAGCTAAAGGGCTGCTCGCTGTAGTTTGACCGTGGGTAGAGTCCCTGGTGCTGGAAATCAGCGCCCTGCGAGGCACTGTAGTACTCGGCCCCCTGCTCGCCCAAGTAGCTATTCTGCAAATATTCCTCGCAAGGAGGAAATTTGGGATCCACATACTTAGAGTTCACCATATACGAACTCATGGCCATTAATTTCTGAAGGTAGAAAATACTAATTTTTCTCGTGTTGTCTTTTTTTCCCCTGCCATAGAGCCCTCCTACTTGCTGTCAACTGAATAAAGTTAGGCGGGCATGTGACCGGCCCGGCCAATGGGGAGCCGGGCGCCCACCGCCGCATTTCCCCGCATTTCCAGCGATTCTACTCAATAACATCCCTCTAACTGAATGACCCCCCTCTCCGGCGGGCCGCACCCGCAAACCAGGTACCGGAGGTGTAGGGGTACCCCGGGGCGGCGGCCGCTGCCCTGCCCACAGCCTTTTGTCTGAGCCGGCTTCCCCCAGCCCCGGGGGATGCTGCCCTGCCCTCTGATCTACTAGCCAGCATCGCCACCGGGGCTTGGTACCTCGCTTTAAATAAAATAAGAAAAAGAATCGAAAGGAATATACAGAGCGATGAGCTGAAGCGGGGTTAAAAGGGAAAAAACTGATAAGCAGGCGAGGAAAAGAAAAGCCATCAAAGAAGAGGGTAATATGATGTACAATAGATCTGTCCTGTCTTTGTCTAGCAGAGGTCATCCAAAAGTTACCAGAATTTAGTTCTGCTGAATAAAATTAGGCAATCAGTAACTTCTCATTCACTTTCAAGCCTCAAAATACACGTGTGCATACGTATGCGTCCACAGACGCAAACGCCAACGTATATTTATAAATCTATACATGTATGTATATAAAATCATACAGATGGCAAGAAAGAGTTCACTTTTAACCATAAAGTTCAATCAATTGAACTGGAGACGTCATTTAATTAGGTTAAAAATATCACGGATTTAATGAGATAAATTCGGTCTTCATTCATCAATATCATTCCTGGAGCACAAGTAAATACATTCCAGCGAGGCGAATGCTGCTTTTGCTGCTGTCGTAAATATTTTGATGCGATCTGGACCCTTGACAGGGAAATTTTGCTAACGTCTGGCATATCTAGCTAATTTATGAGTATCTTATAAAATACTCATTCACTGATTGGTAGATAATATCTTTTTTTTTTTCCCCAGAAATTTTGTAACTTCTGGTGAATTTAACTGTTTAAATTCACAGATTGCCAGTGAGAGTTAGGACTGAACGACAACTGAAGTTTTAAGAAACGTCCTAAAACCTAGTGAATAGGAGCGAGGCAGCAAAACTTTTATAATTTCTGAGTGTTCAGCACGCACATGCCTCTTGATTCCGCCAGTATTTTAACTTCTAACCATCTGCAGAAAGGTGAAGTTTTTGCATCGACCATATATTCCCCTAGAATCGAATCTGTGACTATATGAATATCACACAAATTCGGTTCTACAGGGTATATATAGACAACGTAATAACATTCTGTTTTCATCTACAATATAGCAGGTCATTGCCATTCTCTTAGTCTCTTACTGTCTTCTGAGGAATGCAAACTATTCTGCTGGGACTCAGCTCTGAAATACAGATTTGCAGGAAGGTGGAATTTCAGAAAAGATTCACGCTTGTTATTATGGCTGCAATAGAGCTATACGACCCTCCACCAATTCATAGCGACGAATTTCGCCTACCAAATTCTCAGAAAGACCTGCCGCTTTCTATAAATTCTCTGCCACTTACGTCCTCGCTATGAAAATGGACGTGGTCAGTCAAATTGCGCTATTTAGAATAATAATGGTTAAAGTAATTTAGTAAGGAGTCTTTAAATATTTAGGCTAACACGAATCTGAAAAGATTCTCCATAATTAGAAATTCCCCCAAAATAAAAAAGAATTTCTAAAAAATCGAAACAGAAGCAAAACAGCCGACAACAGAAACAGCGGTTGGTAAAAAAAGATGAGATTAAAAGCTGGAGTTAGTTGCTCTCGGGAAAAAGAGTTTCCAAATTTACCTTCATCCTATTATGCTGGTCTAGCTATTATCCCCGCGATCTGCCTGCGAGCCTTAGCCTCGCACCCTCCCAGGTTTTCCCTGCCGTAGCGTTTATGGTGAAGGGCAGGGCGAGAGGTCAGCCGAAATCATTTACAAACATATCACAAAGTTTCATTATTTTTACTTTGTCGACAGCGGCACACAGGAGTACAAAAGTTCATGAATTGTGTCTGACCCAGCTCCTCACTGCTGTCCTGCGGTCAACCTCTTCTCCTTCCACTATTTAAAACAGGCACCATAAGGACAAATAATGGTGCGGGTGTGATACATCCAACCACTGCGGAGGGCAGATTTGGGGGTGTTGCGCTCATCCGAGCGATGTGTACCGGGTTGTTTGGCTGGCTCCAGCTCCCAAGTGCCTGAGCTGGGAGATGCTATTTTCAAACGTCTGCTTTCTTACCACTGCGGTGGTGCTTCCTTCACAGCAAGTGCAACTCAAAACGACTTTATATCCTTAATCTCCCCCCGGAATCTTCAAATCCCTACCCAGCTATTTTCAGCATCTCTCCCCGCTTTCGCATCCTTTCTCTGAGGGGAGAGGGGACAACCCCCGCCCTCGCGGGGGTTATTTACCACCCGGCTGAACTGGCAGGGTAACTCCCCTCCGCCCCCCAAAGAGAGCTATCGTTTGGGGCAGCCCCCGGGAGCGGACAAGCCCGCCGAGGGCAGCCCAGGGAGCAGCGACGGAGCTGGGGAAGCAGCAGCTCCCTGTTCTGCTTAATACTACACATTTTCATATTTGTTAGACGCTGTGACCTGCGTTTCACCTTACTGCACGACTTGCTCAGACAGGTCAAAGCCAAAGAGTTATTGATGAACAAAAGCGTTATATATTCACCTCCTGTTCAACTGCCCATACAAAATACTTTTGATCTATCAGGCTTTTTGTATTCTGGTTCATAATCAGTATGCTAAATGTACGTTGGCAGAAAACAAGTAATCCATACATTTAGGGCCGACCCTGTAAAAAAATGCCAAGGGCGTCCTGGTAGCACAGGACTGAGCTGTGGGGGAAGGAAAGTTACCTATGGAACACAATTAAAATTGCAACGCTGAAGGCGAGTCTATAGTTCGTATTTATAGGACTCGAAAACCAATATTGCAACGGAAGGCAAAAAGACCAGGAGAAGCTTGGCACATATAGTGAAACAGATTATTTATCAGGAAACAGGGAGAGGAAGCAGGGAAACGCAAACAAACACACACGCAAACACTCCTCTCCTTTACATGCTCCGGGTCAGAGCCGGGCTGGCAGAAACGGGAAGGGCAATGTACAGCCTAATGAGTCTCCAAATATCGCAGTCTTTCCCTCTTTGAAAGACAAGCCGGTCTCAGCCTGGAGGACCAGGACCAATGCACTCAGCTCCTCACTGGAGGCAGAAAGGTTCAACAGCGGTTCCTGATGCACACTGGTCTTCTGCCCTCCCCTCGGTCCCCCTGGCGCAGCTCAGGCAGGACCATCTGGGATGCGAAAACCCCTACAGTAAAAGATTGCCCTCCTAAGCTCTGATACCCATTCTATTCCGTGCCTTCACAGCATTTAAAGCCACGTTAGAGTCTCCCTTGCCCCGAGACCTCTCGTACCAGCAGAGCAGCTCTGCTGCCCGCAGAACCAGGCTGCAGCTGGGCTGCTCCGGCTTGCCAGCGCTGACCGCCCCCAGCTCCTGACGCCTCTTTCACCCAGCCACCAGCCTGTGCCAAACGAGGGGAACATCAGAAAGCAGGCACAGCTCTGCTTGGGATCCCGCCTGGAGAAAAGAGTGGGAGTAGCCAAGGTTATGAGGTGCTGGGATATAACGTGATCCGTCTGGATTCTGCACAGGGAGGCGCTGTACAGTCCCGCCGAGTTAAAATGGAAACGCTGCTAATTGCTTTGGAGTGCTTAAAAGCAGGACGACACCTGTATAGCCCTGTAATAAACCCCCAGGAGACTGCACCTCTGCTTTTAATGCTAGCCAGGATTATGACATGGTACCACAAACTGACTCCACAAGAACCTTCACATGCTGACATAGTCCGTCCTTTTTTTTTTTTTTTTCCTTTTTTTTTTCCTTTTTTTTTTTTTTTTTTTTTTAATTTTTATTTTTTTTATTTTCAGGGGGAGTGGTGGGGAGGAGAGGGAAGAAATATTCATCAGGAATCATAGTTTGGCGGTTTTTTCGGTCTGAAGGGAAGAACCAGGATTTTCGAATAATGTGAACTCTACAAGAAATAAAAGGTTACTTACTGTGGATGTTCTTCCATGCTGCAGAACCTGTTGCAATAAAAACGTTTGTTACTGTTGTATTCCACATATGGGTGATATTTCTGGAGAACAATTACAAACCACGTTTGATAGATGAAGGCAGAGAGGAGCTGGTGGTAAATCCTGCTAGCAGAGGAGTGGTGGGATGGAAGCCCCTTCCAAATGAGGACCACGTTGCGTTCAGGCAGTTTTTTATGAATACACGCTTTCCCTGTGCCTGGGGTGTGATCTTTCACTTTTAATATTCATAGTCTAAATTTTATACGGGATAATTTCTAAAGAAATGAAGAGCCAGACCTCCCTCTTTCACTAATGGAAAAGAATAACAAAGGCCTTTTTTTTTTTTTTTTTTTTTTTGTTCTGTGGGAATCCAGTTACATTCAGATCACCTTTGCCAAACCATCACCCACAAAATACGCCATGCAGCATTATATCCGTGCTAAACACAGAAAGACCTACAATTTTATCAGACTAAATATCGGATTATTCCAAAATAGTTCTCTTTTAGGATCACCTAATTAACCTATCAGTAACCGCGAGACATGTGCCTTTGTTTGCATTATAGAAGGAGAGATTTGACTTCAACTTTCCTTCAAATATTTTATTAAATATATTCAAAGATCACATAAGGGAAACAAATTCACACGTTTAGTCTAATTTTCCTGAAACGCGTCATAAAAGTAAATACTACTGGGAGGTTCTTTTCTGTAAGCGATTTTTCATCTCCTGTATTGCCTTCCTACAATATCTTGGTGAGTTATTCTATTAAACACAGAGCAATTGCCTCCGTACCAATAGTTCACTGTATAGAGATTCTCAAGACCTTTCTTAGTAATTTCTTTTCCTTTTTCTTTCTTTTTTTTTTTTTTTAAGTTCTGCCCTTTCTAGGTAACATTGATAGCCTGAGAGGAGAGTGGATTAATATCAGCATTTTGGCACTAAGCACTCCCTTACCGAGCCTTTCCTTTTATCTTCAATTTTTATTAAAAGAAATGGTTTTTTATTAAAAAAAAAATAGTAAAACGCTTATATCCATTTAAGAAATCCCATTAAATTCAGAAATCTCAGACAGAGGGCAGCTGGCCCATCCCGGCGCAGCCGCAGCCACCTGAGCTGTACCTGCCCGTTTCCCCAGCAGAGCTGCTCCGCGCTGCCGGGCGGCGAGCGCTGCCGCCCCACTGCCACGGAGGTGCTCGGATGCCGAGAGCCCGAGCGCGGCGGCGGAGGGGAGGCGGATAGCGGACTTACTGTGCGCTCCCCCCGCGGCCTGGGGGACCCGGGAGCAGAGGTGCCTGCACGGTCGCATTCCGCCGACGGTTCCCTGCTAACACTTTCCCGATTACTGCTTCCAGGAACGAAAGCATCTGCACTTGTATGCTCTTAAACTAATTTATGGTGGGAATTATATTTTGGCTTGTCAACTCTCAAGCCATAAAACAAAGTTTATTGGAATCACGTGCTTCTAAATAGCCACTCAGGACTTATCTCTGTGGAACCATAAATAACCTTCGGCTTTAAACTTTTATTCGCTAAATAAAGGTTCTCTGAATCTGTCCTATAAAACGGGACCGGGTCGAAATAGCGGGGATGGGTGGGAGCTCAGCTGCATGGCGTTACGCCGGCCTTTTTGAGGAGCGTGTTTTAGGAAAAGCTGCAAAGGGGACTTAGCACTCCCAAAGTGCTCTTGGGAAAGGAGCCGAGCGTGTTTTCTATGGGTACCCGTTCAAACCTTTCTTTATAGCTCTTACAGTACAAGGAAGCCCATCTTTAGGAGGAAAGAAAAAAAAGTCACACCAAAACAAAAAAAAAAACCAAACCAACTGAAAGATGGAACCTTTTCTCCCTTCCCTGGGTGTTTATGGCATTTTGGTGAGGCTCCCCTGCAAAATGGCTTTGAGTCATTCATCTCAAAACTTGGGAGAGCTATGCCAGGGGCTGCAGGTTCGCCGGGCACCCGAGGGACCTTTGTAAGTGACCAAACTGCTGCAAACAGTGAGTGCACAGAGCTTCGGAAAGGGAGAAAGTGTGAAGCCTGCCACAATGAGATCTTTGAGGACTGGAAGTTTAAGGACGGTTATAAAGCAATAAAAGAGCCCTGGTGTGAAGGGAGCAGGGTGTGAGTTCGCAAATGAGAATTTCAAGGAGCCCGAGCACAGGAAGTCAAATGTCCCTGGCAGTCACACAGCATGAAGAAACTCGGGCATCAGCTCCCAATCTATCATGGCTAAGATGAGGACGCCGGAGTGGCCAGCAGCTCCTGGTGCATCCCAGGAAGGGTTCGTGCCTTCGCCAGAGGGCGGGGAGCTATGTCAGCCCCGCCGGGGACCGGCCGCGTGCAGAGGGGACACGGCCACTCGCCCGGCCCGCGGGTGAGAGTGCGCCTCCGCCCGGGGGCTCAGATCTGACAAACGAGCAAAATACAATTCCTTGCTGGGTGGTGGCACCAACTGAGTGGTGCCTGTTTAACACTAGAGTCTGCTCTTACTTCTTATGAAGTCACCCAAAAGGGCCAGCTCAGCTTTCACTATATTTTTTAGATGGCTCCAGTCACAGCTAAACAATTCGTTTTCCTTCAGACAACAAGAGGCATCCCAAGATCCTTCCCTGCTCCTTCTTTATGATCCAGAGTGGCTTTGCATTCCACTATTTTTCTTGCTTTGCAAGGCCTTACTCACATTGCCTTAGTGCTTTTTTTAATGGCCTAAGCTGTGGAACAGCTCTTACCCCCTCCCCTGCCTAGGACAGCTGGCAGGGACAGTGCACAAGGTGGCATTTCAGACACAGTACATGGTCCGAGAAGCTTTATCAGGCCCAGGGGCTCCAGCCAGCCATCCCAGAAAGAGGAGTGGGCTGCCTTGCATGGGGCTGACTTCAGGGTCTCTTTCAGCTGGTGCATGGCCTGTGCTCCCAGTCCTGAGCAGGCAGAGGGACAAGCTCCCTGGAGCTCCCTGAGCCTTGCTCAGGCACCTGGGCCTGGCCACAGTGGGACCTGGATCAGGCTTTGTGGTAGCCTCCAGCTACTCTCCTCCCCAAACATCACCCTCACTGGCCTCTGGAAGAAGGGCTTCACAGCAGGCAGCTGCAGGGAATGGCCATACCTGGAAAGCGGCAAGAAAAGGCTACATACTGGAACATGAGGGGTAGGGTGTAATGAGAAAGTGCAATAAAATGTGGGTAAAATAATTTGGGACAAGAACTACAATGCAGAATCAAGTGTGTTTGCCCCAGGCATGGCACCGAGTGCTGGGTATGGCAAAGGTCAGGTCCCAGGCAGTGGGGCCCATGGGTGGGCTCCAGGCCCTGTTCAAAGTCAGAGATGGAGCCTGTAATTTTCTGGCAGTGTGGTCCTCGGGGTAGGGTGCCAGTCGTCATGTCTGTCAGGTCGCATTGAGAGCGATGGCGGTATGCACATGTGCAGGACAGCGAACATCACATCCCTCCCTAAGGGGTGTCTGTGATTGCTTCAGCTCTCCTGGCCATAGTTTGGAGATGCAAGACTGCCCGGCATGTGCAGGAGGAGAGGAGCTGTGGAGAGGCAGGTGGCATGGCAGTCAGGCTGCAGAAGTGTCAGCCCCTGGCAAACAGGGTGGCCCGGGCTGGGCATGTGCTTCAGGAACACGTGTCCTGGACATGGGGCTGTGAAAGATGAGGCTGTGAGATAGTGAGGAATTGATGATTGAGATACAGCTCCCTCTCATTTAAGGACAAGACAAATGTTTCAATAACTGAGTAATTTTAGCCATGAGATTTTTGAAGTGGGAATTAGAACAATTTTCACATTTCCTATTCTAAAATGCAGATGTGAAATTTGACTTTGAAGCTCTGGCCAGTTCATTCTCTAGGCTTTTATGCAAGTTTTCATATTTGGGGCTGATGATCTGGAGACAGATAAGAGGTGTAATGAAATAACACAGTAACAATTGGTTTCCCTCTGGTAATTGTGATAAAGAGGTTGGGGGAATTGAGTCACATGTGCATACCGCCATCGCTCTCAATGCGACCTGACAGACATGACGACTGGCACCCTACCCCGAGGACCACACTGCCAGAAAATTACAGGCTCCATCTCTGACTTTGAACACCTACTAAGCACCTTGATAGCGTCCAACGCATTTTGCCCCTCTGCTTTTATCATAACCCCGACTTTTCAACAGTCACCTCGTCGCCCATGCCCTCGCAGAGCAGGATATGGGCATGCAAAGGCCCCTGCCTGCAGCACCTCACGCCCGCAGGCAGATGCGGCGGCAGCAGAGGCCCGGAGAGGGCAGGGCGGTGTCGAGCCGCGCCTCAACATCAAACAGGGGCAGCGGCGACGACACCTCGGGTCCGCGGGGGAAGAGGGAGAGGAATGCGGGGCAGGGAGGGGAGGCCGGGGGCCGTGGGAGCGTCTCGCCGGGGTAGGCACGGCCCGTGGGGGTGGGTGCCGCCAGGGTCGTGTCCGGGCACGGCTGGGGTAGGTGAAGCCTGCAGGCAACAGGTGAGGCGGAGGCAGGGAATTCTGCCGGGCCTCAGCTTGCAGGAGGCAAGGGAGGGTGTGCGGGGGCCGGGGGCTCTGCCCGCGGGAAGGGAGCCGGCGGGAAGGAGGGTGCTCTGGCACCCGCATCAAAGGAACGGGGAGGGAAGAGGCGGGTGCCCGACATCAAAGCGCGGGCTGGTGACCGGGAGGGCAGCGGGGCACACGAGGGGAGCCCCGCGGCACTGCGGGTTAGGCAGGGGGAGCGCGAGGGCGCGCACCGGGGCGCGCCAGGGTCTGCGGACCCACGTGAGACGGGAAATCGCGGCGCCGGAGAGAGTGGGACAACCGGGTGGTGGCTTGAGACGCCCAAGGAGGGCGGTGGAGCCCCGCCCATGTCCCCCGCCCGCCGGTGGGCTTCTGCCGTAGGCCGGCGGGCGGCAGGGTACGGGTCCCAAGGCTGGCGGCGGGGCGGTGGGCCCCTCGCCCCGCGGAGGGGAGACTGGCCAGGCTTGTCCTACAGCGCCTTCTCCTGGAAGAGCCCGTGGAGACATAAGGGCTGGTGGCTGCGGCCGGGGCCTGTCGCGCCCCCGGCGGTCGCTCCACGGCCCGGCTCGGCGGTCCTGAGGGCGGGAGCCACGGGCAGGTGACCGCGTCCCGGTCCGTCGGGGCGTGCGCCCACACGCGGACAGATGCGGCGGAGCCAGGCCACGACGGCGGGGCCGGCCGGGCGGCTGAGGTGACCCCCGCCGCCCTGCGCTCTCACAGGCTCCAGCTCGGATGGCTCCCGGCGTGGGGCACTGGGTAGGCACTGCGGGCTGCCTCCCCTTCTCGCCGCACCCTCCCCCGCGGGTGATGGGAGGCGAGTGCTGAGTTTGGGCAGAGCCTGCTGCCGCTGAATGCAGTTTTATTGCCTCTTGTCTCTCTCAGAGACCCTTCCTCCGCGCCCCGCCCGGCCTCCGCGACCTGCTGCAATGTTTATTGCGCCTCATCTTTTCCTTTCGCTTCCTGTTTTTTCCTCTCCCGCTCCAGCAGCATTGAGTGCCGCACTGCAGTAGAGCAGTAAATACCTTTAACAGCTGCCTGCCAACCGAGGGGTGAAATACCGTCTTTGTTCGGGTTTCTTTTTTCTGTCCCAAGCGCACATAAAACACCCCGTGGGAATTATATTTTTTTCGGGAACGAGAAAGTGAATCGGAGGGATTTTCAGTTCTTAAGAACGCAAAACCAACGTGCATATCTTTGCCTAGTCTTATCTGGTTTCCCGGGTCCGCAGTTCACAACACACCCCCCTCCTTGCACCAAAGCCCTGCCAGACGGGGGGAACAGGGCTGCACTTCTCTTCCAGGCAACCTGCAGCAGCTAAGCGGGAGCCAACCTGACTTCCCAAATGGCAGCCGGTGCCAGCGGTACCCCGCCACTGTCAGGGACAGTAGGCTGCCGCTTCCTGCCAACTGCTTAGTGATGGTGTTTTTATACTGCCCGTGCGTCAGTAAAGGGTGCACTGGGGATCGGCTGTTTCCTTTCAACACACATAAACACCAGAAAAAAAAAAAAAAAAAAAAAAAAAGGATGAGTCATATTCTGTCGAACACATCGGGAAATGAAGCAAGCGCGAGAAATTTGACTGTGAATCTTGTACTCCAAAAATTTCAGCACACCAACACATCTATACTCATACCATGTTTTATAAGTGCATAAATAGATATAAAAATACAGTCCTCATATGTGCCATATATACACAAACACGTACATATAAATATATAAATATATAAATATATATGTGCCATATATATAAACGAGTATTTATTTGCTATGAATACTTACAATTCCGTAGGTATGCTTAAGAACATAAACAGACCTATGTGTACTAGAATGTTAATAATAAATAAATAACTACATACACACATACATACATACATCCGATAAGAAAAAGAATAACAGCAAAAGCAAGCCAGGAAGGAAGGCATTTAGAAAAAAAGCCGAATTCCCACATGAACCAGTGGAATCATAAATGCGTGTGTGTATCCGTATGTGTCAGCAGATGGACCCGCAGACACACACATACACATTAGAATTCGTTAGAACATCCTGCTTTTGTTTTCTTCTTTTTCCCCAGGCTACGAATAATTTCAAAACAGCTCAAGGACGAGATTTTCCGAAATTTTTGGGGAGATTTATAGTCAAGTAGCTATAATTACTGTGTCACCTAGGAGGTATTCTGAGAATGAAACCTAACGCAGCACATATTTTCCATGTTACTCTTGAAGACTGTTGCTATGTTGAAAACGATTCATCCTAAATAATCCCCAAGTCCTGCAGGAGTGCAGGGCGGCCGGGTAGTGCAAACAGGCAGAGCGTGGGGGACAGGGATCTTATCGCTTACTGTAGTGGAGCTCGGGCTTAGCGGACTGAGGGGTGCTCGGGGGTGGATTAAAGAACAGTTTCTTCTGTGGGTTCAAAATATGTACTCGGGGCATGACTGGCACCTTTCCACCCTCACTGTGTATTGTGTAGTCAGGCGTTCTGCTTTACCGTTAATTAACTGGCTGCTTTCGGGGTAAATGGCGAGTCGGTAAATTCCTGCAGTGCAACAGCACGGTGCACTGCAACCACCGACCATCGATGTGAACGCTGAATACCAAACAGTGGGCTTTCCACCGTGCACTAACAGCTTGAAAATTAAGATGAAATGAGTAAAGCATATATACGTTCACAACAACGTACTTCCAAGGAATATGTGTTCTACAGAGAGAAGTGGATGTGTAGATACGATATATATGTATGTATGCGGGATGTATATACATATATGTGTAACGCAGGAATAGTCTACTTAAATATTCTATCTCCTCGACATATCTCAAAATAAACCCAAGGATTTGTTGTTGGGTTTATTTTCGAGAACTTGTCCTCCATTTAGCCCCCGATGATTTCCACGTGGGTAAGTAGCCGTACTGCGGGCGTGCGCTCCTGGCCGTGTCTCCGCGCAGCCGCCCCCGCATTCCGGCTGCCGAGCCCGGCCCGTGTGCTGCCCACCGAGCAGCTCGGAGCCGAAGCCCTGGCTCCGCGCTGCAGCGGGACAAGGATGTGAGAAGATCCTGCAGGGCAGGCGAGGGCTCCCGGTACTGGCCCCGGGCACAGCCCCCGGCTCGACCGGCTCGGCAGAGCCGCCCCGCGCCCTCCGCCCCCGCGGGAGCACTGACCCCGATTCTCCTGCGAAAACACCTGTTAGGCTTTAAAGTTACTCGACTGCCCTTCCGCCATGGGGAAAACAAACTAGAGCATCACCACAGCACACTTCAGGCTGGCAGGGGGAAAAAAGTATCCCAAAAGCAGAGGACCTTATATTGGAAGAAACCCCTCCGGCAGGCGAGGCACTGCCTGCGCGCACTGCGCCCCAGCCTTCCGCCCCTCACCGCAGAACACCAAGACATCGTGGCCCGCAGCATGTTTTCCGTGAGAGACCGCGCGCAACAGCCGCTCTCACTCTGCGGCATGCCCACAACCATTATTAATAATAATAACACCACCGATAATTACAATAGCAATAACAACAACAGCAATCGTAGTGGTAATAATAGTAATAGCAATGCTAAAAGGCAGAAGAAGGGTTTTCGAGGCACAGGTGATGAAGAGGGACAGGAGGACAGGGGAGCCGGTGCCGTGCCGCATATCGCGGAGTACCGGCGACCGGCCCGAGGGGAACTGAGTGCTTACCAGTTCGCGGCATTGCCCGCCTGCGGAGAAACCCGGGAGGGTCGCTGTAATCCATTTTGCACCCGCGTAGCAATCCGTGTGCCGGAGGAGATAGCGGCAGCGGGAGCATCGAACGGTGGGAGAAGAGCAAGGGGCTGCAGGCGGTGCGGCGGCGGGCGCGGGTCTCCGCGCATCCCTCCGTGGGCGCGGAGAGGAGGCGGCGCGGGGCCAAAGAAGTGTCAGTGCAGCGGCGACGGGACCGGCCGCGGGTTTGGGGGAGCGGGGCACAAACATGAGGGCGACTGCCATACACCTCAGCCTAGACAAAGGTTAGAAAAAGAGGGGCTGAGGCTCTCTGAAGGCAGAATGCAGGGGGAAATTCGCCAGGGAAATCAGGAAAAGGCCATGAAAGCGCTCGCTGCCTGCACATGACCAGCCGCAGCCAATGACGAGCCCAAATAGGTCATAAAAAGGTCTATTACCAAGTTGTAAATTTTCTTCAAACAAAAAGGAATTTACTGCAATTCCTTGCGGATTTTGCACATACTGCTTCCCAGCGCCATGTTTCTTTCGCCTGCGCGCTGCGCATTTACTGAGGCTTCGGTCCCGCCTGTCCTCGGCCTGCGCGCCACGGCCGCGGTGGCAGAGCCCCGTGAGCACGGCCGGGACGCGGGAGATCCGCGCGGGCCGCGGAGAGAGAGGGCAAGCGGTCGCGGAACCGCATAAAGAGGGGCAGGGCACTGTGCCGAAGGATCCGTTTCTTGCCAAACGAAAGGGGGCTTAACCCGCATTCCCACCCTCTTCTCCCACCCCTCCCCACCGCTCCGCCGGGCACTAAAAGAAACCACATCTGCTTTAGCGCCCACTACTGAAGCGGAAGCCGTCGCCGACATAAAAATGGTCCGAGCCTCTTCCCCACCCCGCAGTGTGCGGTTCCCGCAGGTTGCGCCGGGCACTGTCACCGCGCCCAGTGCAGGCTGCCTCCGCCCCCGATAAAACCTTCCCGGGGCACCAACAGGGAAAATCCGATTCCTAGAAAGTATTCTAAAAAAAAAAAATTAAAATGGGCCTGTGTCCACAAGGAATACTCGGCTCGGAGACGGAGTACTGTGGATGTTTCTTGCTCAAGTTTTGTTTCAGGGAATAGCCAGAGCCCTCAATCCGTGACCTCCGTGCTGGTTGTAACTGCTAACAAAAGTAAACACGCCTAAAGATGTAGGATCGAGGTTGGATCTTTTTAACACGCTGCTTCAGGCAGTTGCACACCTTTGAATATTGCCTCAGCGGAGGCTATGGCAACTCTCGTGGTGTCTCTGCAGTACTCACGACCGCGCTGAGCTGCTCCTCAAGGGAACGGAGAAATTCCGCGGAAACCAAAGGCGCGGTACATCCACTCCGCGGCCGTCTCAGGCGGCCTCTCGCCGCCGCTCCCGCCGCAACCCGCACAGCTACAGCTTTTCCTTGCCAAAAGTCCGATGGCTTCGGTTTTACAGGGGACACGGTGGCCGCCTGGGTCAATTTCTGACTCCGCTATGTTTTTTCTTAGCAAGTTTCCAAGTGAGACCGAGGGAGAGATTGAGATGCCAGGCTACGGGGGTAAATGCCTTAACAACTACAGCGAAGTTTTGTTATTCTTAATGAGTAAGACAGGGGCGATTCCAGTTACCACTAGGCCTTTGCCAATGATGTGGGCTCAGGGAAGTCAGTTTTTGCCTGCGTGGCTGCGTTTCCAGTCGGTCCTAGGAGAGCAACGCAACGGAAACTTCTTCAGGAATATTTTAATTTTATTCTTTGTCTGATAATTAAAAACAACTACCGCAGCAGCGCAGCAGCTCTTTTCCGGACAAATACTAGCCTAAGGAGTGTTACGCTGGTGCGTGAAGGTCCTCGACGTGCCTTCGCCTCTCGGGCAGCCCGGGATGGCAGCGGGCGGCTCCAACACGGCTTTCCCGCAGCAGGGCCGCCGGAACCGTGTTGAGTCCAGCCTCCGCCGCCAGCGCAGCAAAAGCGAGAGGCTTTTCCTGCCCGGAGACCAAATATGTCGGTGCCACTAGCACGAGTATTGTTTTGAAAAGCGAGGGGGTTTTGCGCGTCGGGCCATCGGGTTACTTTAAACGCGCAGCTACCAGCCCCACATCCCCCCTTGACACTACGGATACCGGTGTATTTATGCAAATCCATGCAGCAAAAATTTTTTTTTCGCTGCTTTGTTGCAGCTTCCCCTTGTTTACAACCTTTAGCCAACTAGGCGATTAAAATAAAACCAAGAACAATAGCTCCGCTTGCTCGTGCCTCCCTCCAGAGCTGGCGCTTTGCAGCAGTGGAAACGTGCCTCAATGGTGGGGAGCGGGGAAGAGGAAGGGAAACGAAGTGAACCAAACCCGGCCTACAAATCCCATCCCCGTGGACGGCGGTTCTCGCCACGCCGGGTGCATTCCCGGGATGGAAGCGGTGGGTGCGAGAGAAGGGCCCAGCGGCGGGCGGGCAGAGCGGTGGGCGGCATCTCCTCGGGAACCTGGCTAGGATTTTCCGAGCAAGGCCTCGGCTCAGCCCCGGCCTCGTCGGGATCACTCTCGTTTCTGGACAGAAAATAGAATTATATATCGTGTTTGTCGCAGTTTCTGGCGCGTCCATTCGATTTCCTTCACGGAGCCATTACTCACGGCAGCGTCAGCCGGTGGAGAAAAAATGATACAAAAATCTTGTTAGAGATTTATACCTCATCCCTCGACCCTCTGCCTGCCACTCCTAAAGAAGACTGCTCTCGGCCTTCTGTTAGATACCGCGCTCTGCGGGACCCTGCCGCGGAGCAGGAGCAAGAGGAGGGAGGGGAAAGGGAGAGAGAAATTAAATTGTTTGCTAATCAGAGAGGACCTTTCCTCCTGTGGTTACGGGAACCGTGAGGCAGGCGCTGTCTTCACCAGCTGCGGCCTCCGCTGGGAAATGCATCATATGATAATATTTAGGGGTAGAAACATCTTTCTCTCAGTCTACGCATGGTTTGGGACACCTAAGAATTACAGCCCTCGAGAAACCCCCACGCAAGGTCACAAAATCTTTGTATTCCCCTGCCTGTCAGCCATCCTCGGGGGAGGCTGGGCCCGTTTTGGCCGTGGTTTGCGTGGCAGGGCTGGAAGCCCCGCACCGGTTGGAGCAGCCCTTGGGGATGGTTGGGGTCGGAGCGCTCTCCGGGCTCTCTCCCTCCAGCCGGGCTGGCAGCAAATCGCTTCGTAGGGTAAGGCCCGTATTTGCCGGCTGCGGTCTCCTGCACGGCCGCTCCGCAGCCCGGGGTGGGCGGCAGGAACAGGCGAAAGCAAGGCCCAGGCGCACGTCGGGGGCTCCCTGGGCCGGCCCGCAGCCTGCGCTCCGCTCGCAGCTGAGGCCGCGGTCCCCGCTGGCCGCTGCTTGGACCACGGCTCCGCAGCGCTCGGGGCAGCGAGCAGTAAAAAGCAGGTTTTGTACGCATTGTGCCATTCCCAGACCCCATAGAAACACCCAGCATCGGAGGAGAGACGGGGGAGGGCACAGGGGAGAGTTAGTCCGGACCAGTGGAAACTCTGAAGGTTTCTTGAGGAGTAGATTACAAAAGGAATATAGAGATGTCGATGCATTTTATAATTGAATAAATTCGGTTTATTTTAATCAAATATTATAGAAGAAGGTTAAATATATTCCTATGATATTTTCTTCAAGATTATTAAATTTATTTAATTTATTCAACATAAGAACAAGAATTAAAATAGTACAAGTGCACTTGTCTTGATTAATAAAGCATTGTTAAATGTCTTACTTATTGATATTTATTATTAGGAAGTTTATGTCGTTTCCCACAATCACCGTCTTTTAAGATTGCAAATATATATATATATATATATATTTGTATATAATTAGAAATTTATTGCTAGAAACTCTGTATCAAATTTGAAAAAATAAGTAGTTGAAATGTTAAATCTAGAGATCGTTCTGGATACGCTAATAAACAAAATAAAAGCACAAACAAGTGAAGCACCCGAAGCAGGGAAATGTCAAACGGAGGGACATGGGGTCACTCGTCCCACGACAAGATCACGTAGAGGTGTGGATGAGCTGAGATGTTGGGCTTTAGCCTTGGTTATTTTTGATTGACTTTCACAAAGACATTTGGGGCAAAAATTAATTCGTCTGGCCTTCAGCTCTGTCTTCTTCCAGATCATGTGCTTCCTTTTTGGCCTCCCCTTCCTTTCCCTCCTGTCTGGAAGCGGGGAATTTGTCCTTGTTGTTCTCTTTTTTCCATTTCATCCTTCTGTTCTGAAACCATATCTTTACCTGCCTCTCGGTGAGTCCTAGTGCGTGGGACACCTCGATCCTTCTCTTCCTGGTCAGATAGGGGTTAAATAGGAACTCCTTTTCCAGCTCTAGAGTCTGGAATCGGCTGTATGTTTGTCTTCCTCTCCTCCTACCCGGCGCTGCTGTTTAAAACAAAAACATAGGGTTTTGGAGGTTGGTGTGGCCGTTCAAAACAAGGCGCAGGCAAGCAGCGAGGACTCCGGTCCCTCCGGAATCCCTCGAGAGAAGCCCCACAGAACCGCAGGGAGAGAAAGCAGAGGGCACAGAGGAGTCTAGAGCTTTAAACTTGAGTGAGAGAAACACAGCTATAGTAAATGCACGAAGCGCCTCAGCTGTCCCTCTGCATAGGATGTTGCGGGGTCACTTTATCATCTTGTATACCACCCCCTTCCCGACCCTGCACCCTTCCCGTTCAGGCAGCGGCGAAGGGAGACAGGCGAGCGTGTCAGCTGCGCCTCAGAGTCCGAGAGGCGTCTCAAAGGCTACTCTTGGGTTGGTAGCTGAGTGCTGCAGAGGTTTCTGCTTGCTCACTGCGTCTCTTTATTATCGCAAGCCACCGCGGTGATAGGAATCGCGGTGAGAGAGGTAGGGAGTGGCGGAGACAGAGGCAGGGAGCGAGAGTCAGCGAGAAAGAAGCAGGAGGAGGAAAAGAAAGTTTCAAACTCAGACGTGAGATGGAAGCAAATTTTTGACTGCGTCCAACCTTGTGGTCTCATCCAGGGAAACATTTGAGCAGGAGACGAGCTCTGATTTAAGTGGTCTGGTTCCTCGCCAATATTAGCACTGGACGATTTACAGTCAGGATATTGTACCAGCTCGGCCTCTTGCTGTGTCGTAAAAATCTGCTGTCTCTGTAAGTTATCGTATCCGTAAAATTTAGCGGGCTCCCCGTGACAGGTAACCCCGCTGCAGGGGGCAGGAGGCGGAGGCGCGGCGGGGGGAGGAGGAGGCGGCTGGTAGGCGGCCGTGGGGCTCCCCCCGGCCGGGTGGTAAAAGTCCGCGGCCGCGCCGCCGCCCCCCACCCCGCCGGGCGCGGGGTGCGGGAAGCCGGCGGCGGCCGCGCCGTTCCCGTAGAGCAGAGCGGCGGCGGCAGCGGCGGCGGCAGCGGCGTGTCGGCCGCTCACCTCGGGTGCGAAGTGACAGTCGTAGTACGGGGAATTGATGGCTTCCCCCGCCGCCGCGGCCGCCGCCACCTTGTACTTGGAGTACAGCGGGTTGACAAAGTAGGAGCTCATCGGGGAGGGGGCAGCGGCGGGCGGGGGCACGGGGCGCTGCTCACGCCGCCGCCGCCGCCGCCGGTGCCTCTACGCCGCGCTCATGCCGCCGCCTCCGTCGTCGCTGGCCCGTGCGCTCCCCGCTCCTGCTCTCCGTGTACGTGGTGACCAGGACTGGATTATAATCGCTCCCAAAATGACCTGCCTCACTGCTTTTACTATTTCCTATTAGGCACACAGCAGCCCGCGCACGCACACACACACACAAACACACACGCTCATGAGCTCAGGGGGGACTTTTGGCTTCAGTTTACATGTGCCGCTCCTCGGGCAAGAAAAAAACTCGGCCCAGCCCTGCCCGGATCCACCCCGGCCGCGGCACCCCCGCTCCCCCCTCCGGTGTGCGCTCGCTAGGAGCCGCTGAAACCCCCGCCGCGCAGGGGCGAGGCGGCCGCGCAGATCCCGCGCGATAACCGCGGGCGCGCTGCCCGGGGCGACGCCGCCCGGCTCACCCAGGCTGTACTGCCCGGAGCGCGGCCTGCAACGCCGACCGGCAAGGGCAGAACCCCTCAGAGGGAGTCGATGCCCGTCGCAGGGTGTCCGGGGTGTAGGCGAAGGCAGTGGGGTGCCCGTAAGGCGGCAGCGTGCAACGGCAGGGCCCCCTTGCCAACGGGCCCTCCGGGTCATTTCCTTCCAGGCGAGCAGATCGCTGGGAAATGAGATGCACATTTACCCTTGACGCCTTGCACGCATGGCTGAGGCTCCAGGTTAATTGATACTTAATGGAAATCATGCCTATGAATATACTTTCCATCATTTCACCCTTGGTGGACGTCATTACCGAGGCAAAGAGAGGGAGGGGGAGGGGGAAAAAAAAAAGTGTGGGTGAACGGTTAGCACCGCTCGGGGACTCGGCCTGAAATAAGTGAGCCCTGTTCTCCGGGAGGAAGGAAGGAAGAAAAGCGCGGCCCAGCAGGCTCGGCGCTGCCCACGCTCGGGCCGGCCACCCCCGCTGGCCCCCGTGCCCCAAAAAGCGTCGTCTCCAATCCTCTCTTTCCCGCTTTGTCCTGCAGTGGGAACCAAATTTTTGGAGAGGCACAGTCAGGAGCTCGAGTCCTCCCTATTTTGGAGAGAGACGAAAAATGTAGGTGAAATATAATACAGGCCCAACCAGAGCCACGTGTGACCGTCTGATGCGAATTGACAAAAAAATCCTTGTGCTTACATAAAAAGCATCTCAGGATCCTTCCCCATCACACCCCATTCTTCCACCACCCCCACGCCTCCATGCCCCGCATGCGAGCACTCCGACGGGCCCCGTGTCCGCAATGACACCCTCGCCTGGGCGGGGGCCCCGCGGCCCGGGGCGCACACCTTTAGGAACTCGCGGAGGCTTAGGGACCCCCGTGCCGCCCAAGGAAAGGCGGGGGAGGCGGGAAAGGCGGGAAAGGCCCGGGCACACACGCACGGACAGACAGCAGCAAAAGCCCTTCGCCAGAGACCAGCAGGAAGGCAGGAGGCCGGCCCTGGCAGGGGGTGAGCCGCAGCGTAGAGACGCTGCCTCACCCTGCGGAGGGGCACAGAAGGGCAGTGGCTGCTTCCCGCATCCGCTCCAGACACCCCCGCCCCTCCTCCTGTGCATCCCGGCGGGCGTTAATTCCGCGGGTCAGCGCCGTCCCCGCGTGGGGCTGCGGTGCCCGCGGCGGATCCGCGGCGCCCCCGGCCGCGGGCGCGCAGAGCGGGGCGCGGCGGCCGCGCAAGGGTGGAGCGCGGGCGCCCTCTGGCGGTGAGCCGCGGCAGCGGCAGGCAGCGGCCCCGCTCCGCGCTGCCCGCGCTGCCCGCGGCCCTTCGGCCTCGCCGCCGGCCGCTGGCTGCCAGAAACTCCAACTGCGGAACACCGGCGGGGCCAGTGTTGACCGACTCTTCCTTTGCTTTCTGCTTTTAGGTTGGGTTTCTTCCTTTTTCTTTCTTTTTTCCTTTCTTTTTTTCTTCTGTGCCCCCACCCCCCCCTTAAGTTTACAGTGCCATTTTCTTAGCACATTTCGGTGACCCTCTTTTATTTTTTTGCCAGAGCTATAATTAACTGCATACAAAGAATGCGCCTCGTTTACACATGGCAGCCAGGAAAGACGCCTGAGCTTTGAAGACGACTGCTATCGCATTTTCGATCATGTTTCCCCACATATTACACCATGAAATCTCCATGTGTGGTAGTTTCAGAGTTATACGTTTTTGTATTGAAGATGTTATTTTGTTTGCCCGTGCTTTTATGTATTTATGGATTGATTTATGTAAACAAAAGTAAAGATGAATCTTTGTTCACCCCCTCCTTCATCACACATGCCTGTGAATTATTCGGTATAATGCGTGTGCACGAGACTGTGCGTATGTGGAAACATATATTAACACAACCAATGGGTAGGAATTAAATTATTCTGTTTGACACTAAAAGTAATTTCCATAGATGAACTGCATTTCATCGATCGAGATGTTTGGTTTTCTTTCTGCCATTTTGAAATAAATGCATGCAATATTAAAAACAGGTAAACAAAAGGAAAAAATATACAAGATTAAATGTGTCAATCTGCCGTATATAAAATATTAAAATGATGGTGTGGGCTTGGTGAAAATTTCTTAACAGAGCCTCTGCTGGAATCAGCACAATGTAGTTTTGTGTACAGGGATATTGTTTATGTCTTGTTACAGATCACACACTCCCACCCCCCTGCCACCCCCGCCATGGGTATTTGCGAAAATATTGAGGCTGGCATCATAGGATTCATTGCAGTAGAATATCCAATAAAATACATTTCAACAAATAAGTGGACTTCGTAAAATCTCTGTTTCATGACCTTCAGGTCCTTTTTGAGTCTGTTGCCTTGGCCCAATGCTGACATACTGAAATTTATAGTCCAAGGTTTTAAGACCTAGTTTGTCTGCATTTTTTTGCCTTTTTTCCCCCCTAACAAACACAAACATCAAAATAAGGTGCTTTCAAAGAAAAGTGCCATAGCATATCGTAAACTCATTAGGTCCAGACGTCTAGCCATCTCAATGGTTTTATTATACCATGCTTCTTCCTGTTTTAAAAGAATTATAGGTATCTTCTCGACAATGGATGGGAAGCAATGCAACACCTTTTCCTGGTGGTGCATGCCTTTGCTTTCTTTCTTCTTTTTTTTTTTTTTTTTTTTTTTTTTTCCACAGAGGTAAAATACATTAAACACCAAGTCTCTCAGTTCTCTCCTTAATCTTGAATTAACCGAACTGCTCGTAAATATTTACGGGTCCTTCATTTTAATGGTTGCTCTTTAAACAAAGCATTTTTTACAATGAACTTCATCTCAATTATCTTGATAAAGTCATGTGTGTTTATAAATGCAGAAGGCATGAGGAGCGTTGCTAAATGAGCTCCCGCCAACAAAGCCGAACGTTTGGCAGCAGCCGTGTCCCCTCCAAAGCTTCCAGCTTCCAGTTAAAGAAAGCAGAGGTTAGAAGCGACCCAGCAGTAGGAAAAAAACCCAGGAATAAAAATCATGATTAACCGAATAGGCATCATTATGTTTCCTTGGCTCCTGAGGACTGGTGTGGAAGTATTTCCTAGCCGATCTCAAGGGATCGCTGATGTTTGTAAGAGCGCTGGTACCTGAGGCCCGGGCACGGCACGGCGGGGGGGGGCACCTAGCCGGCCTCTCCGCGCTGACCTCTGGCAGCAAATGTGGCTCAGGGAGGCGGGGGAAGGTGCCGGGGGTGCTGCTGGCCCGCAGCTCGGCCGGCCTTTCCCGCCGCCCCGGCCCGGCCGCGCTCGGCCCGCGGGGGCTGCGCGGGGGCTGCGCGGGGGCTGCGCGGGGGCTGCGCGGCAGGGCCGGCGGCGCAGCGCGCAACGCGAGGGGCGCACAGACTTCTCCTCTCACCGCAATGCTGTCGTTCGGTCACGGCAGACTTTATTGTGTAATAAGTGACAACAATTACAACAGGTCCGTAGTTCGAGACACGGAGTGGTTAATTAATACAACAGTCACCGCGGGCAGGGACGGCAGCTAGCCGGGGGACCGGGAGGCGTTAGGCCTACGGCGAGCGGCTCCAAGGATGAGACAACCTCCTAACAGTGCACTAAAGGGGGGGGAAGTAGCTCGTGGCCTCTCTGTGGCATCTATTGCGAAGGATTCAGACCTAGAAAGCAGAAGTTTGGGGAAAGATTTCCTCTTAGTAGGTCGTGGACAGCACAGCAACCCCCATTGATTTAAGCGACTGTAATTTAATATGTATTTTATTACCGTAATTATAATTAATTTTCTTACCTTTATTTTGGCAAAATAACTATCTAGTCTACATCACTTTTAAGAAACATGTCAAACATTTAACATCAGATAGAGTTCCCAAAGCTAACGTGCACTCACAATATTGTCATCTAAATGGTCTGGGAAGGAGGAGGGGAGTATCAAGAGACTGAAAAACACGTTGTCGAGCAAGACAAAATTTCCGGAAATACCTGACACAGACCACGTTTCACTTTTACCAAAAAAAAAAAAAAAAAGAAAAGAAAAAAAAAAAGAAAAAAAAAAAAAGATTGATTTCAAATCCCTGGGGTGGAGTGGCGCAGGAGGAGGAACGTATGCGGGGCTAAGGGTGCAGAGGAAGAATAAACCCAAACTAACAAAAAAAAACCCAAAAAAACCTAAAAAAACAAAAAAAAAAACCAAAAAAAAAATATATAAAGGACAAACCAAACCGCAACAAAACCCCAAAAAAAGCCCCGAACAACCAAAAAAACAAGCAGCCACAACCCAAAACCAAAAAAAAAAAAAAACCCAACAACCAATCCCCCGATAAAAATCCAAATTCAAAACTAAATCAATAGTCCCCAACTACGTTTCCACCCCAGTGTTAGTCTCCTTTATTGCCTTTCTCCTTGTTCATCTTTTTCATTTTCATTCTTCTGTTCTGAAACCAGATTTTGACCTGTCTCTCTGTGAGGTTTAAAATTCTAGCTACTTCATAACGGCGGTCTCGGGTGAGGTACATGTTAAACAGAAATTCCTTTTCCAGTTCCAGAGTTTGATACTTTGTGTAGGGACAACGCTTTTTCCTCGTTGAACGAGCGTGGATCCAGTTTGCTGCAGGGTTATCTGGAAGAAGGGAGGTATATAGGGAACGGGGAGGGGGGGGGGGAGAGAAGAGTCGTTAAATTAATTTAACGAAGGATGGACTGTTTTCACAACTTTGGAGGAATTATCATAAAAGCCTTAATGCCCCAGTCTGTTTACTGTACAAATGATGTCTTGATGGTAGGTGGTTATGTGGAGTCTTTTATGGGTGCTTGTTGCTGCTTGTGCTGGGGTAGGCGTCTAGACGTTTTTATAGGTTAGTAAAACTATCAGTTTTGCACATTCGAGCCTTACAGGTTTCGGCAATAAATCAAAGGGGCAATTTCTTTCTTTCTTTCTTTCTTTCTCTCTCTCTCTCTCTCGCTTTCTTTCTTCCTTCCTTCCTTGCTTCCTTTCTTACTTTCCTTCCTTCCTTTCTTCCTTCCTTCATTCTCTCCTCCTCTCTTTCTTTCTTTCTTTTTCTCCCTCTCTCTCTGCCGCTATTCCTCTCTATCTCCCCCACTCCCCATTTTGTTTTGATTGTCTTTTGTATTTTCTTTTTCTTGTGTTTATGTCTTTTTTTTTTTTTTTTTTTTTTTTTTTTTTTTTTTACTTACTTGGGTCAAGTTGCTGCTGCTTCTCCTCTTTCAGATCGCTGTTCGGGCTGGGGTTGTGGCTGCAGGCGGCGGGGTCCTTGGAGCTGCCGGCAGGCGCCTTCTCCCGGGACTCCTGGAGGAAGGAGCTGCACGTGTACTCGGGCACACCGATCCCCTGGGACTCCCGAGACGAGGAGCATTCAGTCCTTTTGGAGGAGGAGGAAGAGGAGGAGGAAGACGAGGAGGTGGCTGCTCCCGTCTCCGGCTTTATCCCATAGTGGCGCCCGTTGGAGGAGCCGGAGCTGGACGCGGAGCCGCCGCTGCTGCTGCCTCCGCTGCCGCTGCCGCCGCTGCCGCCGCCGCCGCCGCCGCCGCCGCCCGGGAAGCCCGGGAAGGGCTCAATCCAGGAGCGCACGTAGCGGCCAGCGTCGGCTGCCCCTAAGTGGGGCTGGTGCATGTAGGGGTGGTAGATCCCGGTCATTGCCGCAGACGGCTGATGGTGAACAGTGGACCAGGAGGTGGAAAACACGGTGGATTTTGGTGCAAAGCTACAAGAGGAAAAATCTGAACTCTCTGCAACACCTGATGGCCTGGAGGTCGCACTGTGACCTCCCTGGACGAATCTACTCCCATAAACTTCTTCGCTTTCATGGCCTATGAGAGAATCGACATAATAGTTACTTATGGTGCCACTAGACGACATTTTAGGCTCCCCTCTTAGTCATATAAAAGGTTACACTGTTAACTGTATATGATACCCTCCCGGAGAACAATCGTAGTATTTTGCAGACTGCAACCCTCAACCATTGGTTGTGGAGCCCACGTGATCATATTTACCAATACTGCGAGTAAATCAATCCGCTAAACTGGGGCTGCTGTGATTAAAAAAAAAAAAAAAAAAATCATCATCAACAACGGCCCCGCACAGCGCGCAGCACCGCCTGCGCCCCCGCACCGCACCGGGGCCACCCGTCCGCCTGCCCTGCCCGCCCTGCGTGCCCGGCTGCCCGTCCTGCGCTGCCCGTCCTGCGCTGCCCTCCCCGCTTGCCTTACTGCCTGCCCTACTTGCCCGCCGCCCTGCCCGCCTGCGCTGCCCGCCTGTCTGCCCTGCCTGCCCGGGGCGCGGCGGGCGTGGCCGCTCTGGCTGCCCACGGCCGCGGCGGGTGCGGACTATTTCTTCACCTTCGCTGAGCGATTTCTGCCATTCATTTCTTAATCAATGAGAGGCAGGGTGTTTAAATAAATCCAACAGCCTTGGCTTGCTAATCACACTCCAAGCTGCTGAGGGAACCCGCTGGGAAAGGGGGATTCTTGCCTGTAAAAACAAACCATCGCAAGCTGGGACTGTAACGACTTCTCATAAAACAGGAAAATGTTACAGTAAAAGCACATTGCGGTACTTCCATATTTCAGAGCATGTGCGGGTATTATTATCCGCTCCCCCCACCCTCGGACAGAAAGTTTCCATGGAAAGGATACACTTTTAAAAAGAGATGCCCATTGTGTTGTTTTAAAACAGGTGGAAGACCTCTGTAATGATTTTATGCCTTCCAATAAAAATTTTATGAGGTGTATTTGATTATAGATTAATGTGTCCCTAATAAAATGGACGGATGGAAACAGCAAAGCCTGTGTCTCCGAGCACAACTGACGTGTGGCTGAACACATGCTCCTCTATCTGCGGAACTTTGGGGCTACACAGCCTTAACACAGCCCCTCTTTAAGGTGTCCAGTGCGGCCCGGGAGGGACGCGGGCAAAGAGAACCCGGAGGAGGCCGTCTGGCCCCGCAGCTGCAGGCGGACAGGCTCCGGCCCGCGGAGGCGCGGGGCTGTCGCTGACTCCAGCTCGTCGGCAGAGCTGTCTCCTCCGCCCCTAGTTCAGGGGGAGCCACGTTCAATGCCTACGTGAGAATTTTTTCTGCCCACTTCGCTTTCTTTTCCATGCTTTCCCTCCCCACCCTTGCCTCCCGGCCTGTTTTTTCTTGCCCGACCGAAACGATGCCCCGTTAGTACGGAAAAGTGGATTACCCATGATCTTCTGCCCACGCCTGCTTCCCCGGGCGAGGGACGGTGGCTGTGTCGGGATCTGGAGGAAACGCAGAGAGTTAGTGACGAGCCCGCAGCACAGCCCGCCGGGGGCACGGACAGCAGTGCTGGGAAAACACTTCCTACTCGCGGGCCGTTATGAGGAAGGGACTGAAATTCCTGTTTATTTAATGATTTATTGCTCTCCTAGGTTGTTTTCTTCCTTTTTTTTCAATTTTAATTTTTTCCTTTTCCTTTACTCTTTTTTCCCCCCTTTTTTCCTTTTGACTAGCATTTTCTTCTGTGCTTTTATAATTTCTATTACATTGTTTTCTAGAAGCAGGGTTTGTTGTATGGTGAAGAATTTCCCTTCGCTTCAAACAGATATCAATTGGTAAAGCAGGCAGATTAGAGTGAGCCTCCTTTTTACATACGTTAAACTCTTGGTATGGAGCCAGCTATTTACTTCTTACTGCCGAAACTTCTTTGGTGGTGTAGCAAGTACCTTTAAAGGAAAAGAAAAGGCCGTGCGAATATATGCAATATTTAAGGGGTTGTTAGTTTGGGGTTATTGGGGGGGGGGGGGGGGTTTGAGCATCGTTTTGCTGTTTGTTTTCGAAACGGGAACAAGCACAAAGTACCTAGGTGCTTGTGGCTTTCGCAGCTTCAAAATGATGATGCCTTGGTTTGAGGAATATATCGCCTCTTCCCTATGAGTAAATGTGCACATGAGGAAGTACTGGCTTAAATTAAATATCAGCGACGAAAGAGCATACAGAATACCACCAACAGCATTATGAGCAGTATCTGTCACCAAGTCGCACAATATTGGCACTATCTTGAGTTTAATTTCTTGATTTAGAAAGAGCTTAGGGGAGAAATGGGCGTTGATTGTGAGCAAGCTGGTTTTCCAGCGCCAACAGTAGCCACACTACTTTTCCAGTACCCGTTTGAAGGTGAAAGTATGCCCAAGTATTTGCACTTCAATTTGAAGTCATGTTCATTTGCAAGCTATTTGCAGTTCTACTTAGTATATCTGCTCACAGGGGCATTCACCCGCTCTCAGCACACGCATCCTTCCTCAGATTCCAGCGCAGAGCCCTGCTAATACTATTTTTCAGCTATGTACAGAAAGGGTTAAGAGTCGTGAACGTCATTAGCTGGATGTGTGCTACTAAAATGGAATTGCACGAAATAAAACGATCTCTGAGCAAACAGAAACGGTGCAGGGTGACAAAAGTGGGTCTGAAGAGGCTGGTGTACTTTGTAAGCACGCCTGGGAGGGTTTCTGCTCAAAAAAAACCCCAACCTCGCCAGATGCTGGGAATGTTTTGAGGGAATATTTTTTCCATTCACGGTCTTCTGAAAGCTGTTGAGCCGACCAAAAACCGAGCTCCTTAACATTTACTTATGCCCAGCTTTGCATTTATTATGGAGGTTTTCTGTTGGTTTTTCCTTATTTGTTTTTTTAGAGAGCAAAGACTCGAAATCAAAGTCTGCGCATTGTAAGAACACAGGGAGTGATATTTTTAAAATCAACATATGAACATCAAATAAAATGATACACATATTCCTGACAGCTTGTAGTAGAAAGATATTTTTATCACTTACCATTTACGAGTTGTACAAGTTGATTGGATGAGGATGTCCAGTTAGGTCATAATATTTTACAACTTTTTTTTATCTGTTCTTTCTCTCTTTTATTTTTTTCTTTTTCTTTTCTTTTTTTTTTTTTTTTTGTTTAGTTTTTTTTTGTTTTGTTTTTTTTTTTTTTTTTTTTTTTTTTGCATTCAGTTTGTCAGACTGCGAACATCACACAACATTTTATCAATTTATCAGTTGTTTACAGACACATTTATAAATTAAGTGGGTATACATAATTTCCCGGCCCAATCTCCACCCCACCCCACAGGAAAAAAAAAAAAAAAAAAAGAAGGAAGGGGGAAAAGGGGGGAAATGGAGGAAAAGGAAGAAAGAATGCCAGGCAGGCACACACAAAGACAAGAATATGGTAAAAAAGGTTCACCAGTCCAAAACGTTGCTGATAGAGAAAGATCAGGAGACCAACCTGTATCCGTGCTTCAAACATTTGTAGAAAACCAAAGGAACCGCAGTAGTTTACAGAGTTTATTGCATTATACATGCAAACAGAACATGCACAAGAAGGACAATTTGCTGCTGAACGACTACTATTCCACATATGCACCACAAGGAAATGTCTACAATGGAGAAGAAGGAAATATTCCATTTTACGAAGGACAATCTCTAAATTCATTTGAGAGGATAGTTACATTATAATGTGCTTCTCTTTCCCCCCGCCCCTACAGTTTCCCCCCACTCTTTTTCTGAAAGTATTGAATGTACTCAAAATGTTATGGCCCGTGTAACAGCCCCACATAAATACCATTTTGTTAGTAAAAACATGAAAAAGTCACATTGCTTGGATGTTCGACAGTTTCAATAAGTTAAGACCAAATGATAATATTCAATAATAGTTACCCTGCATTACGATGAGAACAAAAATAAATTACACGTGCTAGGTTTTATATATACTCATCATAGTAATACATATTCACTTGCAGCGCTAAAAGAAGGACGAAGAGTCACATTCTATCAGAAAACAAAACAAAACAAAACAAAACTGGAAAATGCCGGGTTTTGCCAGAGTCTCTCCTGCCTTTATCAAGTGGTGGTGCTGTGCCCATTCCTCACTGGTGCCCCCCCCCGGGGTTAGGGTTTAAGAGAAGGTCAGATTAGCGGTCAGTTCCCGGATTCGGTTCTCCCTGCTCATCTTCTTGAGCTTCATTCTGCGGTTTTGAAACCAAATCTTGACCTGCCTGTCAGTGAGGTTTACGCTCTTACTGATCTCTAGACGGCGCTCTCGAGTGAGATACATATTGAATAAGAACTCTTTCTCTAATTCCAGTGTTTGGTGTTTAGTATAAGGACACCTCTTCTTTCTGCCACTCTTTGCAGTTAACCAATTGCTTGTTGGAGTATCAGACTTGATTTCCTCTATCAAAATCAAAGAAGAAGAAAAAAAAATCAAAAATACCTCAGACTGTTAGAGTGTACCCTTGGCCATGACCCCTCCTCTGCAGTGTCTGGCAGATATGGTGGATGTGGGCATTAAACACCGCCCGGCTGAGGTGTGGGCTCAGTGAGGGGACCTGCTGCCAGGCTGGGCTCGCCTGTCCCCAGCACGGCACCCTGCCCTGCGGCCACCCCGCTCTCCTGCTCCTGCCAGGAAGGGTCTCTCAAGTTTTCGGCCGGCGTTTAACATTTCAACAATATTTAACCTGCCATCCGCCCTATGGACACATCTTAACGGGTCTAGCCTCGCCATGGCCGACTCGGGCTCCCACGACAATTGCCACGGAAATATTCCAATTACAAAATAGTCTCGCACTGTATTTTGAAGCAGCATCCCCACAACATCAACTGAATCACGCAAGCACACCTATAAACAGATATAGACATTTCCCAGACAAAATGATATATAAGAAATTACGACCCCCTGTCTTTGATTTTTTTTTTTTTTTCATTTTCCTTTTGGGTTTTCTTTTCCCCACCAGAAAGAAATCTCCCCCACATGAAGCTAGACCTGGACTACTAAATATAATTCAGATAAAGAAATTCTCAATGCACACAGAGGGTAAAAATTGACCTAGAGGTTGCAAAGTACATTTTGATAGCAGAAAATTTCTCATTTTGGGATTCTTCGATACACGCCATTCTAAAGAAAGGCGTTAGTGCACTTTAAAAGGGAAAATAAAATCAGAGTGCCACCACTTTCAGGTTTCAAAAGCATTTCAAAATACTGGTGCACTTTTGGAGACCAACCCAAGGTTATCTAAAGCACCACATTGAAATATTCCACCCTTGGACCAAGCAGATAGCGAGCTGCTGCTTTCATTGTGCATTTCTTTCCAACTTTACCCAGTCTGGTAGCACCTATTCCTCACCTATTTTAAGAGGATCGTAATTAACTTTAAATGCAATCAAACCGCAGTAAGGCTCAGTGGAAAAAAAAAAAAAAAAAAAAAAAAAAAAGACGAAATACTACGAGAGAAAAGTTGAGCTGCTCGTATTTTACAACCTCCAGACCCGCTTTTTTTAGAGGTATGGGGCTGCTTTTGGCTGCTGCAGCGCATTACAGAGCACACGGCTATATTCCCCGCATCACAGAGGCTGTCTGCGTGCACGGGAGAGGCAGATCTCTACGGAAAATCTTTGGACCATTTTGTGTAGCATTTTTGCCTGCCAAAATCTTCAGAGAGACAGCACCTGCAGCCCGATACTCCTTAGCATTAAATGTGATGGCTGTGATGCTCGTTAGTATATTCGAGCGTGCTTTATGGTGCTGGCGTGTTGGAGTTACACCACGGCACGGCTTAAACTCGGTAATACAGACCTTTACTCTCCTTCTCCTGGACTTCTGGGCTGGACACGGAGCCTTCGGGCAGACAGCTCCGCTCCTCTTGCAACGTGGACTTGGGCTCGGGACTTTCCACTTGAGAGACTTTAGCGGTGCTGTCTTGGTTGTTCGGGTTTTCATTCATTTTCTTTTCCAGCTGAAGTTGAGCAGATATCTGCGGTTTGGAGCTGCCGCGAGGGTTTAACTGTAACATTACAGTTGAACTCGTTTCAGGGCTATTATTGTACTCTTGGGTTTTCCCAGTGGCGTAGGTCTGGCTCAGTCTAAAATATCCTGGGACAGGAACCTCGGGGTTCTCAATGGGGCATGATTCAGACACCAGCCTCTGGTAGGAAGGGACGTCTGCAGAAATGAGTTTGGATCTCTTATCGGAATACATGCAGCAATTGCTTTCTTCTTTAATATTTGTAGTGAAGGAACAAGTGGGGACCTGCTGTGTAACAGGTTGCTCTATTCGACAAGATCTGTTCGGGTCTGTCCAAGTGTCTACTTGAGGTATATAAGGATGTACATTCATACCCATATTTTGGTGATTAACTTCTCTCTTAGCCAGAGACGGAAGGAGTCCACAGGTTTGCATCCCATACGTCCCAATGTCTGTGCTAGGTGGCATATACATGCTGGCGCTGTTGGAGTAGAAACTGTCACTCCTGCACGCACTGATGAGAGAATCTACTAAAAAAGTATTAGCGGCAGGAGAGCTGTTGGGAAAGGACATTTTGGGGCGGAATTTGAGGAAGAGAGATTGTGTCCTTTGTAGGCTGACATCTCTAGGAAAACATTCCCGTGTAATTGCGGATGCCTCCGCGCGACCACATGACAGGCGGGCCAATGGCAGCGCCCGCCGCCCCGAGCGCCGCCGCCCCGCCGCTGACGCGCCCCGCCGCGCCGCCCCGCCGCGCCCCGCCGCGGTCAACAGCGCCCCCTGCGCCGCCGCGCCGGCACCGCACCGCGCCCGCCGCCCGCGCTGCGGCACCGGCCCGGCCCGCGCCCCCCCGCGCCGCGCAACCTCCGCGCCCGCGGAACCCCCGGCGCGGCGCGGCGGGCGCAAAACCGCGCCTGCCCGCCATGGCTCCTGTAAAAGCCCCGCCGCTGACAAGTGCGGGGACAAAAGGTTGCGGGATTTATTAATGCGTATTAAGGAGAATCAGGGGCGATCAATAAAACCCTCATCTACATTCTCGGGCTACTCGGTAATTTTCTTGCTTCTGAAGCTTTTTCAAGAGTTATACCCTCTGTTGCCGCGCACGGGAAGATATTTTATTAACAAATCAATCGAGACTTTGTAAAGGATAAGATTAATAGTTAAGATTTAGCATAATGGCGTTCGCGTTATGAATTATTGAAAATTATACTATTGATTTTTTTCCTAGCTGCTAACCGAGAAGGTCAATTTTTGTTTTAACACAAATCGTCAAATATTAAAAGGTGGACTTTTGTCATAACTCGAATTTTATAGGGAAGCCACATTCCTAAAATTATTTTACAATGCTCTCTCCCGACCGCCTGGGGAAAAAAAAAATAAAAAGAAAAGAAAAAGAAAAAAAGTGGGTTTTTCTCTTGCCCTGCAAACCGAAAGTATCAAAAAGGTAATTTCTCCTTCTGTAGTGTTGCTCATCAAAAAAACATACAGAAACTCATATCCTCACTGCAACTCCTTTAACTCCTTTAAACAACTTTTTCGGTCTTTTTTTTTATAAGAATGATGAATGCATCTGTATCATAAAGCAAACAAACAGCAAAGAAAGCAACCAACATAAGGCAACAGTAACTGTCTACATGGCAGATCAGAGTTTTCCGTCCCAACATTTTAAACGTGTTTTATTGTTTTCCTTCCACTCCTGAGCCGTATTTGCACCCGCAGCTACTACATTTTAAATAGTGGCGGTAGAAACTGTTTATTACTCTTTATCGTTTTACTTTCCTTTCTCTCTCTCTCTCTCTTTTTTTTTTTTTTTTTTTTTTTTTTTCCCCAAACTGGAGTATTTCTTGTCTGGGACTAATGTTGTCAAGGACTCTCACCCACACAAAGTGAACTTGTTGATAATTTTTGTTTGGGACTCAGTCGCCTGTTTATTTTGGGCCTTTCTACTATCAAAACACCCTTTCAGATCCCCAAGAGCAGGCAGCACGTGAAAGGATTTAAAAATTTTTAAATGCGTCTTTCGCACGCTTGCAAACATGCGTTTTCCACCAGCGTGGGTTTGAATTTTCCTGTTTCCTGGCATTTGAATGTTTTTGTACTTTACCGTACACTTTAGACTGCTGGAAACAATAACCCTATTTAAAATTTCGCGGTGGCAATGAGACAGACCTTTTAAAACCTTATCGCAGCTGTTCAAATACAACATCATTGTCAGGTTAAGAGCCAGTGTCTTTTATAGCTGCAGTCTCCAGCTCCTGGGTTGCCGGAGAGTTTAAATATTACCTTCGTAATATTCGCTGCTCGCAGGCTCTGTCGGCAGCATCCCCTGCGCCTGGCGCAGCCCCTGCCCTCCCCGGGCACGCTTGGCCGGCGCCGCGGGCTGAGGCGAGCGGCGGGCGCTGCGGCGCGGTGGCCACGTAAGATCATGATCAGAGCCATGGCTAAGACTCGCCTGCGCCGGGGAAGAAGCCGCGGCGGAGCCCACGACGCTCCCTCCGAGCGCCGCGTCCCCTACCCCCCCTCGCCTTCTAGCAATTTCCTCCTCTTCAACAACAGCCTGGACAACCCACAGAGTTTAAAGAAACAAAATACTATTTTTCTTGACGCAGTTTAAGACTTGACTATTAAATCTAATCAGGAATTTTATGCCCATCAAATGGTTCTTTCATAATCTTTATTTACACTGTAAGAAAAGGGGTCCCAGAAATATCCCAGCTGAAAGTATCAGCCCAGAGGTTTGCGGCGAGTTTCGCCCAACAGTAAAGTTAAAACAATAAGCAAATGCTGAGCTGCTTTCCACGCCGGCCTCGCTGCTGCTGCTGCTGCTGCTGCTGTTGCTGCTGCTGCTGCTGCTGCTAGAGGAGCTGAATTCTGGGCTCCTGATTAGACATGAGGGCTCTTTGATATTTTGTAATTGAAAATATTAATTTCATGCATGTCACTACACGGAAACTCAGATGACTGTTATGATTATAGTAATTTAAATATTGCATTCGGGACTGGCACACGGCTCCATAAGACCCTTCGCTCACGGTAAATCATGAGGGATTTAAAAACGGGCAGCAATTTTTTAGTGAAAATGAACAGTAGAAAGTTAAAGTTTGATGTAAATAGAAGTTGAATAAACATGCGAGAGCCATTGGGGAGCTGGGGACTTAGGCTCTGGGCATTTAATGTCACTATTGTTTTAAATCATATTAAAATGGAATAAAGTAATTAACATTAATAAATAAATCAATATTGTGCAATAAATGAGATATACAATCTGCATTAATATAAAGGTTTTGCTCTCAGAGCCCCATATTTTTCCGAACGAGGGTGAAAAAATGCCCCAACCAATGGGTCCATGTAGATGTAAATTACTGTTTGTAATAAAGCATAGGTGGACATTACAGTTTTCTCCTCTAGCAAATGTCAGGGCTAAAAACTGGAGGTTACCAGACGTGGCAGCAGGGCTTAATTTTCACTGCCTTATCTCCCTGAACCTTATTACTGGTGATATGATTATGTTTTTGTCTCGGCTGTGCCGAGCATTCTCATAGTTGCAATTTGCTGTGTTTGTGTCCCATTATGTGAGGGGGATGGGAGAGGGGTACGGAAGAAGCCAGATATTTTGCAGATGCCTTCAGTAACAAAGGTATTGCGAGAAATGTCTTATTTTTAAAATAGTCTGGAACCCAGGAAGCTTTTAGTAAATTTCCTTTGATTTACTTGATTTCATCATTTTATTTAGGGAGTCTTTAAATGCGCTGATTGTATCTTTTATGTCACGCTGTTAAATTGCAGGGACATTGAAGAATAGTTTTATTTAAGAAAAAAATTTAGGTACGATACTGTGATCTTTCTTTTAATAAAGCAACGTTGCCCAGATTTCTATGTGCCGTATTTTCATAGAAAGAGTCGGCAACTGGGCTCAGATTCTCTATATTTTTTTGACCGAGATAAGGGGACAGACACGACATACTGATGACATTATGTTTTTTCCTAAATATGAAAGCCTATAAAATAAACAAAATAGCACACAGATCTTTTCTTCAAAGGTGTTATTTCTGAGCATAAAGATCGCATACTAGCGCTGACTTCGCTCTAAACCCCAGCCGTTCTCCTATCGTATTTCCATATTTTTGCCGACACAAAGGTGCCTGCGTGTGATGAGATTTTAGCGTGTATATTGGTGGCCAGTGCAGCCTTCAGCCTCGGTATTTGTGCTGCACAATTATCTTTCGGAGGATTCCTGCCATATTTATATTTTAATCGGAAAATAAGCAAATGCCCTTTTCGTTCTATGTAAAGGACAAGCCCAAAGACACTTGGAAATAGCTCACAATCTTTTCTATCTAGAGGAATTTAACTGAGAAAAGGGTAAAAAGGAGAAATAGAAGAGGTTACAATCTCGCACAGAATCATCACATTTACACGATTGTTAAAAAAAAAAAAAAAAAAAAAAAAAGGGAAGAAAGCGTCATTTCCATGTTCTCGTGTATAGATATAATTTTCCAAAATTAACAGCGCACCCTGGTTCCCATCACCCGTTCACATTCTCTGAGTTCGGCCTCACTGTAATTGCGGGGGGTTAAAGCACCTCGGATGAAGCCTGATGGGCTCGGGGTTGGAGTGGGCTCTCGCAAGGAGCCCTCTCATGCCAAGAAAAACAAACACCAAAACTTCGCTAAACATTTCCCCCTAGGAAAGTGTATGTCCACCAAGAGATCAAGGCATTTTCCTCCGGGATACGGCTCTGCCTGCAAGGGCTACCTCTGGCGTCAGGGATCCCAAGGATTTTGGATTGTACCATGCCGTTTTATTACGGCCGGAAAGGCTATATCTAGGAAAGTGTTAACAATGAACTTCTAAAAAGGAAAAAAAAAAAAAAAAAAAAAAAAAAAAAAAAAGAAAGAAAGAAAGAAAGAAAGAAGAAATCAGAGAAAAATAAACCACACACCAACAATCCAGCAGACAAAGTGCCAACAAATGCGTTCACGAGAGACTGGGCTTTAAAAAATGCGGAATATGGCTAAGCCAACATGAAATAGACTTCAATGAATTCTGCAAATAAGCAGAAAGCAGGAAAACCCTTTCTTTCCTCAGGTTCTGACCAGAAGTGCACGCTGGAAGGAAAAAAAAAAAAGATAAAACAAAACAAAAAAAAATTCTCAGAAAGACAGAATGTGCTAGGTTGCTGGAGAATGTCCAAGAAATTCATAAGAATGACTTTAATTCTGTAAGCTCTACTTTCATTTTAATAGATCTCCATAGCACTTTTAAAGAGAGAGACTTCATTCAGCAATGCCTTGGAAAGGTGATGTTAGGATATTAAAAATATCTTTTCTCTTTAGTCTCTCTGTCTTTATTTTAAAAAACAAGCACTCTCAGGAACTAATGTTAATCTCGCCTTTAAATAAAATACGTTTTTAACATTATGTTTTCTGTACCTAGAGGTTTATTTAAGAAAATCCTCGAGTAAGAATCAAAGATAAATTGTGGAAATGCATATTGTTTATATTACTTTTGTTCCACCCGCGTTAAGGCTGTCCTTTAAGGAGTAGATAGAATTTCGTTCTAGGGAACGAATTCTGAATATCTTTGGGGTTTGATTTTTTTCCCTTTCTTAAAATTATGGGATTTTTTTTAAAGCTCGGATGCATTATAAAAGATTACGACCAAAAAAAAAATTCTTTTAAAGTGGCATATTTCTCCAGCACGTCACGGTTATGGGTTATTTGTTTAATAAATCTTTTTGATGCTTTATTTTCTCATTTGGAAGGCCCTGAAATCTTATCGTTACTTATATATTAGATATTTTATTAGCAGTGGAATTATTATTAGGGGGAAAAGAGACTGGAGCACCAGAGGCTGCGGCATTGCAGCGCCTGGGCGCGCCCTCCTGTGGCCGCTGCCCGCCAGACGCCGGGAGTTTTCTCCTCTCCAGGTCTTTCTCCTCTGCTCAATTCGTTCTCAGTCATGGGTTTCTTCCTTTCCTTTTTAATAGAAACTTAACACCGCTATCATTGAGCATTTATGCAGGATTAATGCATGGGTATTTCGGTTTCTGCGGCCCGCTTTTGCGGTGTCTTGGCATTTTGAAGGCGTATTAATACTCTGAGATAGACTGTCAAAGCACTGCAGGGAACAGAAAACCAAACGACTCGTTCTCGCCCTGTGGATTAAGGATCGGGAGATACGCGAGAATTTGGCTATGAGGTCAGGCAAAACGCCGTGAGGAATTCCCTGCGACCTGGCGCATTTCTAATTAATGGGCTTCGTGGGGAAACCGCATAGAAATATCGTCTTTGTCCCCACATTACGAGACATTTCCTACTATTTTTTTTTCTAAGCAAACCCCTCTTTATCTTATGAGCTAAAAAAAAAGAAAAAAAAAAAAAAAGAAAACAAGAAAAAAAAAAATTTGGTCGAATTCCCAGGGCGCAGAAGAGAAAGATGGGGATGTGAGGAGCCCCCTGTGCTCCAGCTGGCAAGGACTGGAGCAGGGCACGCTCACTGCACGACACCGAGAGCTCACCTCGACCCAGCCGGGATTTTCTTTGCGTTATGATGCATTTGCTAATATGGCCAGCTATGCGGTAAAAAGTGTGTGTGTGGCTGTGCGTGTGTGTGAGAGAGAGCGAGGGAGGGAGGGAGAGAGGGAGACAGAGAGAGAGAGTGGGTGGTGGTTGAAAATAACAGAGGAACCTTAAGGCGCCTAATTATTCAGAAAGGTTAAAGGTGATGACCTTGACATTTTGGAAGTTCAAAGGCATACACTTATGTTTTTCTTGCTAAAGTGTTTTAATTTTTTTTTTTTAGTCATGCCTCCCTCCTCTTCTATTTCTCTATTTTTTGAATTCTACAGCTTTTTCCTGACTTAGTTGGCACTTTTGCCTTCCCTGCCTGCGAGAGTAGCGAGAGCCACCTCGTCCTATTCAAAAAAGCCAAATTCTTTTCTCACTCGTCGCCTTTATTGCACATTGCGGAAATCTCTTTTTCGCCCACCAGAAGGTGTATAATATAACCCAATTAAGCTGTTTAGAACCTCGGGTTTTATGGTGTTGTCTAGACAGTTCAAGGTTTTGTAAACAGCCCAGCCAGGTCACGCAAGATAAAGCGGCGAGGAGCGGAGCGGATCTCCTCCGGGTGCCGGCCCCCGGCGGGGCCCGCCGCGGCCGCAGCGCGCTGAGCTCAGCTCCCGCCAGCGCCGCGCTCTGCTCGCCCTGCCCGGCAAGCAGATTTAAGAGAACCACCCCTCTGTTCCCAAAAGTGTTGGGGACGGTTTTGTGATTTTGGTTAGGGGTGGTTTTTTCTTTTTTTTTTTTTTTTCTTTTTTCTTTTTTTAAAATTTTCTTTTATTTTTTTTTCTTTCTTTTTTTTTTTTTTTTTCCCAACTAGTGCCAATTGTTTATAGCTCCCTCTTGTCTGACTCGCTTGGAGCCCTCAGTCTTTCTGCCTTGGTCTTCACTAACAAGTAAACAGTCATTGACGTTGGGGATTCTGGGCTTATTTGGAGCCTGACCAGTTAAACGAAAAGCCTTTTTCGTTGTTTATAGTAAAGGTAGCACCATCAGAAGTGATGGTCTGCAGACAGCCATGTTGGCTCTGTCTCACAGCGAACGGGGAAGGTACACATACCTACAAAGAAGAGTTAGGCATCTGAACTATAACTTAATGAAAATGCTTTTTAAATAACCCGGGTAGGCTTCCTCACGTTATTATTTAACTGAACTTGGCTCTAGCCCGGAAAACGCTAGGATCCTTCAGAGATGGAAATCCATACAGTCCACGGAAGTTATAACCTTAACTTTACTAGAAACCATTTATTCACATGAAAAAGACAGTGGCCCATGCTTTTGGGTGACAATTGAAACATATATATATATTTTTTTATATATAGCGAGCGTACATTTACCATCTCTTAAATAAACCGCATTCACTTAAAGGGAGGAAAGTGTTATCCTAGCTCAAAAGCAACAACAACAGAGCCTCCCCCCCCGAACTCAATGAATTGTAAGGAACAACTACCAGACACACTGCAGGTCCATTGCTGGCACTGTGGGAGAGGGAAAAAAAGCACCTTTGGCGAAAAACACTCGAGAGTGGACAGTTGGATTTACCCTAGTTTCCCCTTATCAGGAATCTGCTCCGCCAAGCCCCGAAATCTCCAGTGGCCATTCAGTGTGGGGAGTTGCACATGAAAATGAAACTTTGAGTTCCGCAGGGTGGATGTGTCAAGTAAACAAATTAACTTTTGCATTCAGATGGTAGGTCAGAGAGACCGGTGTATTCTTTGTTTTTCTTCTTTCTTCCTGTTCTCTTGCTTTTTTTTTTTTTAATATATTTTTTCTTTTTTTTTCTTTTCTTTTCTTTTTTTTTTTTTTTTGTGGTTTTTGTTTTGTTTTGTTTTGTTTTGTTTTTCAAAACAAGGGATTCCCTGTGAAATATTGGAGTCGATCCCTGTTCAGTTTCTTTTCTTTCATCCTTCGATTCTGGAACCAGATTTTAACTTGCCGGTCAGTGAGGTTGAGCATTCTGGACAGCTGCAGTCTCTTCTCTTTGTTTATGTACACGTTGAAGAAAAATTCCCGTTCCAGTTCTCTTATCTGATATTTGGTATAGGGGCACCTCTTTTTCCTTGATCGCTGGGGAATTGCTGAAATTCAAGAGAGAAGAAACTGATTCACGCTGCTGCTACGAACGTGCTCAGCTAGGGTTTGATGAGAGACTTTGATAATATCCCATTGCCTGCAAAGCAGCCCTCTAGCACTTCAAAAAATATTCCTGACGCTTATAATCTCCGGGTGACTTAACAAGAAAAGCTAATATTTCCCAACTTCTCCTTAAAAAAGAGCTCTTCGAGCAATACAGAGAGATATTTAAATGGGCTGGAAAAATTCCAAGTTTCTCAAACTCCTCTCACACACACCCCCCGCCCCAAACAAACGAAGATCTTAAGCTCTAAACCGAAGGCAGCTCTGAGCACTACCTGTGAAATCTCTCCGTCTGCCCCCGATGAATCAACAATTTAATAACAATTAATATCCTCTTCCAAGAATACCTTAAGCCCACCTAAATTGGTTTCCTATCGTAAACACGCTTTACAACGGTAAAGGAAATCTTATAGGATATATAAAATCCTTTGGATGCTTATAAAATTGCACATAAAATGCGGCTTGACAAAGTGTTGGCCTTGTACTCTTGCCCCCAATTTACTACTGATACCTACCTGAACTGTTGCTCTTCTCTGCAACAGCCTCACCAGAAGGGGAATCGGCGCTGTTTGCTGGTGTCACTTTCTTCTCCTGGCTGGAAGGTGTTTTACTGCAAGTGCTGTTCTGGGCTTTCAAGTCGCCCTTCTCCGCGTCCCCCTCGCTCTCGGAGTGCTGCTGGTACGGGGGTCCGGGGGCTGTCTCGTAAAACTGGTCGAAGCCTTGCGGCAGGATGCCGTTCCTCCCCACCGAGCTGTAGAAGTTGGAGGCGGCGGGAGACGGTCCGTGGTGGCCGCAGACAGGGTCCGTTTTGAACAACATTTCCGTCCTCCTGTTCGCAGGCTGCAGAAAGTCTCTGTGCATCACCTCTTCAGCTGAGTAATAAGGAGCATAACTGCCCCTATACTGCCATTTGCTGCGCTCTAATCCGTATTCCCTGAATGCTACTTCACGCACAGGTTGAACATGAGGTAAATTAGAAGAATAAGGAAAAGTCATTTGACAGGACGACGATTGAGACAAAAAAGAGGGTTTCGTCGAGAAATCTGAGGGTGAGACGTAATAGGCGCACCCTGGCAGATACATATTGGATGTGCCGTGACTGCAATCGTCAAACTCAGTCATGTCTTCCTTTTTGCGATTGCAAGCAACCAGGAGGCTTCAATGCATTGAACAAGATCCATCTATTGCACAAGAGGGTTTGGACAGGATCAACTAAGAAAAAATCCCCACCGTGTGCTGACGTGCAATTCATCTTGATTGATTCTAGTGGTAATTATGTCACGTGACGCGATGTAGAAATGTCCTTATATCTATATCAGCCCCTCGGAAAGGCTCCTAAGATCTCTCCAAAGAGCCCTCCCAGCACGGGGAGGCGAGCGCGCCGTTTGTACAAATATAGCCGGTTTTAAGTCTCATCCTTTCACCAGGCGATGTAAGATACACGTAGGTGGTGCGGATCACCTGGGGCCGCGCCGCCCGGGCAGGCGCCTGCCCACCGCCGGAGCCCGGCGCGCAGCCCCCCGCCCGCATCTCCGCCCGGCCTCCCTGGGCAGCGAGGGGGGAGCACTGCCACCGTCGGGGGAGGCAGCCCCCAGAGCGAGGGTTGGGGGCTCACGGACGGGCACCCCCGGCTCGGAAACGTGATCGCTTCCTCCTTAGAGGAAGCGATACTCTCCGGCCGCCGCTCAAGCAGATGATGAGCGGGTTCACTCAGGAAAGCCAAGTCCCATTCACACATTCGAGTGTACGACCGGATCTGCCCGCCCGGCTCCTGCAATCCACAGTTGGCATCAAAACCGGTCACGAAATTCAAAGCCTGAGTTTCGATCACCTCGTTTTCCCTCGCTTATAAGCCCAAACACTGCGCACTTGTGTCAAGGCGCCAAACTGAAATGAGAAATACGCAAACAGAACATCTCTCAGCAGCCGGATTTACGAAAGGGAGATACTTTCGGGCTCTCTATAAGGCAGAGGGCTATGGCAGGAAAAGAAGTCCACCAAGCACGGTTTCCTTGGGAAGCAGAGCAGCAGACAAAGTGACCTCTGTTCTCCTGCCTCCAACTCCCACCATAATGTTCATTTTCATTGGAAAGGAAAAGCAAGACTTGGGAGCTGGCGACACGCACAGCAGCCGCCAGCCTCGCTCCCGCCCTGCCTTCGAGGGCTCATTTTTTTGCCAATTTTCCTTTTTTCCTTAAAATATGATATTATAGAGACAAGCACAAACAGGGCCGCAAAGATTGAAAAGAGAGGAGAATAACAAATACACCAGCATAGCCCTATACTCGACCAATTCCTCATTCCAGCAACATTTGCCAGCTCTCCATGGGAATGGGTTTTTTCCGCCACTGTACCGCATTGCCAGGTTAGCTCCATCACATGTCGCTCTCCAAATAAACCCGCTATCTTGGGCGAGCTCCCCAGGCCGAGCACGGCCGCCTCCGGACCCCCCAGCAATTCCCGGGCGGAGGCTCCGGCAAGTATCCGGCTCGACAGGCCCCGTATCACCTCCACAAAGGCACCTCCAGGTCCCACAGCAAGCGGAGAGCCCGGCAGGTGGGGAGCCAGCCCCACAGAGCTCCGGGCAAATGGGGAGGAGGCCCGTGGACTCCCCGGCTCCTCGAGGCGGCCGTGCCCGCTGAGGACTCGTCTCCGCTGCTACAGGAACCTCCTGCTCGCCCTCGGCTACGCCATGCGGAGAGGCTGCGGGGGCGGGAGCCCCGCAGCCCGGGCTGCGCCCCGCACCCTGCCCCCCGCCCCGCCGGTGCCACCGCCACCGGCACTGCCCCTTCTGCATCCCCTAGCTCCCCACAGCAGTCGAGGGCTACCCAAGGGGCTTCCATGCCGCAGTCCAGCTAGCCCTTTCTAAAAATAAAAAGACCAAAGCCAGGCAGATAGAGTTTATTCTTAACACCCCCCACCGCCGCCTCTTTCTTTCCTTTTCTCTTTTCTTTGTACAGTTGGATTCTTTTTTTTTTTTTTTTTTTTTTTTTCCTTTGGTGCCTCACTCGCAAAACACCTCAAACGCCACACATTGCTCCCAGCAGATAGACTCTTGCAAGTCGCAAGTTATTACTAGAAATCAAAGCACAGAACCACCACTCCCTCCCTTAATCGGCTTCCGAGCCCTCTCGGTTCTGCTGCAACAGAAAAAAAACAGCCTCCCAAAAATGATGTCTGTGCAGTTAAAATGGCTCCTGTGTCACTAATTACCCTGGACCTTGCAGCAAAGCAGGGCAGGGCTCCGTTCGGATTGTGCCCCCCCCAAGGTTTCTGATCGCCCATCTCCTCACGAGAGATGGTTTTGGAAACCTATGGAGCTTCATTTTCTTTACCGTTCAAACAACTAATTGTGCCTTAGCCAGAATCTTTCACCTTCTTTTCGATGCAACAAGCCTAGCATCAATTAAATTTTGGCTCAGGAGCCAAGCGGTTTCAACTAATTCAAGTTCAAAGACATGGCGACGATTTGTCAGTACGAAAGCTCTTTTAGGAAACAGTCCTTTAAGAAACGATCTAATTTGGGAAATGTGAGACCAATACCACAGCAGAGACCCCTCTGGAATAAGGCAGAGCTGGGGGTCCCCGCCTGCCAGAGCGTTTTCACTCTGGGGTCGGTACCAGCCCAGCTCTGAACATCACAATAACAGCCCCCCCCCTTTTTTTTTTCCCCCTTTTCCCTTACACAGATTAAATAGCATCGAAACACAAATGCACATCATGTACACAATCAGGCGAATACTTTACCGTTAGGCGTCTTGAAACATCTGCAATCGTTGCCTGGAATCACCAAGTATTCAGGTCCAAGAGACATTTCCAAACGCCCTCCGTGGAAATTAAGGCGACTTGCGTAACGTTTGGGCTTAAAAATATGCCCGGTCCGGCTGGAGAAGATGCGGTATTTTTGTGCCACCCAAGATAAGACACTAACTTGACCTTAACTTTGTTATGGCGCCCCTAGTATCTGGAGAACGTGAACAGACACTGTCTGGCAGCTCTCGTAAAAACCGACTGGAGAAGAGATTCTGAGTCATTTCATTTATTGCCACTACAGTTCTGCAAGAAAGCTTTTCCTCTCTGCCAAACTTTAATTATTTATGCTCTTTTAGGAAGCACAAAGGCATCCAGAGCCATTCCCAACAAACCAAGTTACGTTTGCAGCCTTATCAAAAGAGGAGGGATGGAGGAGCCTCCTCGAAGGGCTTGAACACGTTTAGGCTGCGGTGGAAATGCAAAGATGTTTATGTTTGAGAAAATAAAGGGATGAACCGTCGCCTGCATGCTGCGGAGGGATGCGGACGCGAACGCAGCAAGCGGGTGCCCGCCGCTCCATCCCGCCCCGCATACACCCGCAATGCCGGTACAGGGGGCACCTGATAAGACACCCGAAATAATCCAGTGGAAGGGCGTGGAGTACATCCACCTCACTCGGGTGCATCTCCTGTGCACCCAGCCGGCGTGTTCCACACGCTTGTGCACACGTGTGCCCAGGGGACAGCTCGGGTGGGTGTGCACAGGCAGAGCCGCACAGGCAGGGCGCGCCCTGCGTCTGCAGCTCTGCCACGCGTGTGTGCCTCCCCACGCCCGAACCACTGTCCTCGCCCACTGCTTCAGAGGAAGGGATGAAACCTGGAGTGTGGGCACGCGTGAAATCATGCACCATTTTCTACCGCAGATGTGTATGTGAACAGCATGAGCCCACAAACACGTACGTCTGAGTGTGCACACACGGTTACACACAACGGGCGCTACTGAAAAGAGTGCATCTATAGATACACAAACACATACAGAGATACATGATACACAGACTTTCTCAACAAACCGCAATTTAGATCCTACCTCCTCTGCCTTTTCTCTTTCCTTAGGCGATTTAGACTAGGAGCCTCACAATAAGCCATCATCGTGGATCAGATGCGTTTAATAAATAATATATTGCCTTTCACATATTTTCATCCGAGGTTCCTCTTCGGATTTCATATCACCCATGTAATAAAGGGACGGGTTGTACTGGGGAGGACTAGGATAGGGAAGAACAGAGCAATGGGTCAATTTCTCATGGACTGTAGCCGTCTGAGTAGTATTCCAGGAGAGGGTAAGAAAAGGGGCTTTATCTGGTTTTTGCTCTTCTCCTGGCTTGCATCATTGGGGTTGCTCCTAGTTTTTTTTTAATTAGAGAATGCCACTGGATGAAGAGACCATCATTGTCCGCAATGCGTCAACTCCCAGCACAGAGGCTGAACGTAACGAAGATTTGGAGGGACCTAGGAATGGTTCCTGTGGCTGTGGATGGCTGGGTGTGCATCCCTTGCCCCCGGGGAGCTGTCACCCGGCGAGGCTTCGTCCCCGCTTTCCTACTGGCAGCCACCCCCGTCATGGGCGAGGTAGGGTTTTCTCTGCATTGGGCAATGCGGGCGGTAAGTGTGGCGACAAATGCTTCGGGCTGGTTTTCCTTCTCCCCCTGAAACACCACCCAAGCGTTACCTTTGGGACTCCCTGGAAAGCTTTTGGGAAAATGGTTACGTCTCTGCCCGCCTAGAAATCCGGGATTTAGCTCCAAATTAATCTGGACTACCGTGCCCTCTCGAGCAGTACTTGCAAGCACAGGAGGAGGAGCAAAGTTCAAATATGATTCTATATGAAATAATGAGTTTATTGCCTTTGGGAAGGCTATAGCCCCGTGTAAGTAGGCAGCAGCTTTGTGCCGTTCCTAGCAGTTGTTTAGACTTTTTATATACGCCACGAAGAACCATATCTGAACCTATTTCACACAGCAGAAAAGAAGGCAGAGTGTGCCAGCCTAATTATTGTTACTGTTGGGAGCCGTGGAAATGCTTTTCGTTAAGAAATGAAGACTTAGGTTGAAACTGCAGCCAAAAGGCATTTTAATACGGACCTATAAATCCATGAGATTTTTCTTTTAGAACTCATATTCTGAGGTATCGGACTAAGGGCAGTGTGTAGTTTCCTCAGGCCTTGGAGCTCTGGCCAGTCTGACTGCCCTGGTGTTGCAGCGGCCGGCAGCTCTCGGCAGAGAAAGCCTCTCATCAAGATGCGGAAAAAAATCGGTCTAAATGTCATCCCAAAACAGTGATCAAACGGCTTAGACATTGCTACCAGCCCCTCTGGTTGGGTTATCTCCTGAGGTTTATATCTGGGCAGAACCCCGAACCGTTCTTACTTTTCCCTCTTACAAATTTATGCAGCAAAGGCCATGGGGACTGACTGGTGAAATAATCAGTCCCACCAAAACCTCCGTGCTCTTCCGACTCCCGTGCCTGCAGCACCTCGGGGTGAGACGTGGGTCCCAGCCGCGCCTCAGCCGCTGTGAGCCTGGGCCTCTGTCCCGGCACCGCCCGCTGTCTTTCGCCTGCTGGGGCAGAGCTTGGACAAGGCCAAAGTCAGGAGCGCTGCAAGGGCAGGGCCCGACCCGGCCTCCTGGGGAGGCACCGGCGCCCGACTCCGCGGCCCCTGCGCTGCCGCGGGACTCCGCGCTGGCCTGGAGGCGGCTGGCACACGGCGAGGGGGAGAGGGGCGCTTTTTCCCGAGAGAGGAACCCCTCGGCCGTGCCCGTGGAGCAGCCCTGCCCGCGGCCCGCGGGCGGCGGCCCCGCCGGCGCGCACACAGGGGCCTCCCGGCCGTGCTGTGCCGTCGGGGCGGGCCGCCCCAGCGGAGCGGGGCCGAGCGGCCGCCGCTGAACCGGCGCTGAACCGGCGCTCAGGTTACGCGCGGGCCTTGCGCGGGTGTCACGTGCGCTCTCCGCCGGGCTGCGGTCGGATCTGCGGCTCCGGGGGCTGGCGGGGGGAGGGTGGAAATGGAAAAAAAAAAAAAAAAAAAAAAAAAAGACTAAAGAAAAAGGTTTATTTGCTAACCACTTTCCCCATCGCTGCTCGAGCAGGTTACTCCAAACCACAAAACAAGCCGGCGCTGCAGGCTCGCCCTGGCGTGCAGGACAGCAGATGAAGAGAGCAGCCGGGACTCACAGAGCTGACGTCTTTACTAGGCGTTATTCCTTTATTTTGCTGCAAAATGGTGTTTACATACAGATAAAAGATATCGATCTTAGTTTAGCACCGCTTGTTCTCCGGGGAAAGAGAGGGTGGGATGCAGGACAGAATCTATATAAATGGAGAAAGAAAGGTAAAAAGCTGATAATACATGTTTCCATGCTGGTCCGGCTCGTCTTCTTCATCTTGGCTAAGAACTCAGCGCTGCCTATTTACGCAGGGATCCTACGCGTTTTGAGAATTTGGTTTAAACGGTAAAAAGACACACTCCCCGCGTTTCACTGGCGCGTACGCTCTACTCTAGGGGTGAACACTCCGGGCACAAGTTCATGCAGGAACGGGCGGACTCTGCTCTAGTACATAGAAAGAGCCTGCTCTCGCATTACTACTCTTTTCTTTTTCATCCTCCGGTTCTGAAACCAAATTTTAACTTGCTGATCGCTTAAATTCAGTCTGTTTGATAGTTCTTTCCTCTTCTGTCGGTTAATAAACTCATTGAGGAGAAACTCGTTTTCCAATTCAGCAATTTGTTGTTTTGTGTATGGTTTCCGTTTCTTTCTTGATCTCCCCTGGGTGGGGCACCAAGGCAAACCTACAACAAATACGTCGATAATTTAGTGGATCAAGTCTGGGTATACAAATATAGGAATATGCAAAAAAAAAAACAAAAAAAAAAACAAAAAAAAAACCCAACCCAAAAAAAACTAAGAAAACAAAAAACCAAAACCGCAATATATCAGAGCTAAACTAGGTCGGAAAACTGGGCAAAGCACATCTGACAGCACAATTTCTATCTAACCTCCGAGTCAGATTAAGCGACTTTTGCTCCGAAAGAGTTACAGGGAGGGTTACAAAGTAATTACAGGCATCTCTTAAAAAGAACGTATAGCTAGGTCGCTTCTAACTAAAGCGAGATATTTAAGGCATACCATCCTGCACTGAAGGTCTGAGGCATGACTGGACTGCTGCGGGCTGAACTGTCAGGTTCAAGTTGACGGGATTCTTGATGTCCTCCTTTAAGCTTGAATTGCAGGAATTCACTTCAAAAAGAGTAGCCGAGCCATGCAAACTTCTCTGCAGGCTCGAGTGGTCATACTTTACGGGCTTTAAGTTGGCTGTGTGAGTAACAGTTGGGTCATTTGCAAAAGATTGCCTCTGCCTGCATCTCTCCTCTTGTTTGGAGCTCGTATCGTGGGCGTAATATTTATTGTTGTCTTCCAGGCACTCCTTGTTGCCGTTGGAGCTGATGTTGATTGGAACGGAGCCGGGGAGGTAAGGCTGCGCCGCGCCGCCGAACGCGTGGCTCTGCGGCTGGGCTGCGCACGAACTTGAGCAAGTCCAGGGGATCGAGCTCCGGGGGTAGGAAATGGTGGGCAGAGCCGCCAATTGACTGCCATTAGCCCGCAAATTAGGAAAATAAAAGGAATCTGGCGATTGCAAATTCAAGAGAGAACCAACGTAGCCAGATCTGTAGAGACTGCGATCACACATTTCCAACAAAGGACTTCAGCTGTTCTTACAGCGGTATTTAGTTACAACAGGGAATAAGCGGAAAGCCTGAAACGATTGGACGAAACTTTGCAGACAGGTTCTTCAAAGCCGGTAATTTCAGCACCGCCTCCAGCGACCGAGCCACAGAGTCCCCCCCTCCCCACCCTTTTTTTTCTTTCTCTTCACCCCCACTTTTAAAAAGTCTTATGATAACACTTGAAATATGAAAATATCGAGCTCGCAAGGGGGAGGGGAAACCATGGTCTCTGCTTCTATAAAAGTAGCCGGGGCGGGTTGGCAGAGCTGCGGCGCCAGTGGAGAGATGAGCGGAAAACAAACATTTGCCGAGAGGACAGGGCAGGGCAGCCCCGGGTGCAGCCCCGGTGCCGGCGATGTTCCCCGGCTGGCAGTGCTCGCCGGCTGGCAGCACTCTCCGGGCCAGAACGATACCCACGGTAAGAGTGAGCACCGAGGACTGGAAATAACTTGTGATATCTATGAGATGTGGATGTTTAGGGCAAACGTAGGTACTTGTGCCCCTAACTGCATGATATGCATCTGCATATGCGTGCAAATAGAGTCTTAATCGATCGGCTGTTACCGGGATCGTCATTCTGCCACACCAATGGCCAGTATTCTCTTAGGTCCGCACGTCTGCCCTTTTTACCCCTTTTGCCTTTCACCTTCACTTGGAAGCGCTTCTAGGCAAACAACGCTTCTAAAACTCGGAATCTGTTTTGTCTTTGAAATACAATCAAACAAGAATCAACAGAGAATAGCGAGAGCAACAAGACGGAATTACCTGGGCAACCCTCTGAGATTAAATAAGTAAATAAACAAACAAATAAAATCGGAAGAGTTCAAGAAAGAAAATGCCAGGATCTGCTCTTCATCAGAGAGGGTGTGAATGCAGCAGCGGGCAGAGGGGAGAGTCAGCCTCATCTCCCAGTTTGTGTGAGAGGAATTTTTCCTCTTATGAGAAGAAAATAATCCCTTACTGTTGTATTACTCTGTTATTTTGGGGAGTTACACATACTTTTATATTTTTGATTGATCAAACAAGAGACCATATATTCCATTATCTCTCTCATTTCCCCACAGCCCCAGAGTTATTAAAATCATATCTGAGAGCATCCTCACAGGGGATTTCTCGTGTCCTTTCCCAAACCGTGCGGTTCGTGAGACAGAGAAGAGGCAAGGCCCCGTGTGCTGCACCCAAAGGCTCTGTCAGGGAGCTGGAAGGCTCGGGAAGGAGTGGAGTACCCATGGGCTCCGTGCTCCCGGCCGCTCCCTGCCCCACCATCCCACAAATCCGCGGGACACTCTGGAGGCCGATCGGCCAACCGGACCGGGTGTTTATTTTCTCGGCCTCTTTCCCAAGAAGATCTCCCCTGGTGTGTGCGAGTCCGGCGTCAAGCGAAGCCTTAATGCCCGGATTTTTCCACTTTCATTACCTCGGTTAAAAACTTGAACCTAGTTAGCATGTAGGGTTAATTTTCCCTGTTATTATCCTCTTAATCACAGTTTTAATCTCGGTTTTATTTCTAAGGCGAGATCAGAGACGCTGCCCTTCTTGACATTGTCCTAATCAAATTCATCTTTCTGTTTAATGGGAAATTGAGGGAAATTCTGCAGTAATTTCATTGCCCTGGAAAAAAAATCTTTAAATGATTGCTCTCTCCTAGACCACACAGGACCACACAAGCACCGCTGGAGGATATTGCTGACCACTGCCTTTAATTTTTATTGTTTGAATTATGTCTACCAATTGAATCTCCCTCTTATTAGCTGACTTGTATTCTAACTTTGTGTTCCCTAAGAAGATGGGCAATATTTTTTTTTTCATAATTGCCTTTTATGAAACAGCTGATTTTCGGTTCTTGGAAGAGAAAAGGAACATTCAGTTCAAAGGCTGTATTTTTGTCCGCAATAAACACAAGGAATGGATGTGAGTTCCCAGTTACCGGAAAGAAAGGTGACACTTCAAACTAACTTTAATGGGGTTAGAGAAAACAGAGCTTTCAATTAATATTCAACTCATTTGTAATTGCTAATTAATTAAAAAAATTAAAAAGAATGAAAGGAAAAAAAAAAAAAAAAGAGAACATAATAAAAACCTGAAATAGCTGGAGACACTCACAGTTACGGAAAAATGTTTAAATCTACATGGAAAACATTTGCAGAAGCATCATGTTCCAGAGGCAGCTGGCCTCGGAGCCGAGGGGAGCGGGGTGGAGTGGAAGGAGAGCCTCGTACGGGCTTGTGCTGCTTTTTCCAGCCGCAGCCGGCTGCTGGTTTGGGGGCAGCGTGTTAATGCCTCGGGTGTCCCCCCGCCTGTGTCTGTACAGGAAATATCACCACTGAGGAGCAGGGCGACCCGGAGGCCTGCTTTCACACGCTCCTTTCCTCTTTTCCGCTTTTTTTTTTTTTTTTTTTTTTTTTTTTTCCTGGTTTTTAAACAGGCGTCCGGATAGGCCTGGACATCAGAGCTGACCACACGCTATAATTTCACTGGCATAGTCTTCCAGTTTACAGACGAAGGGTGCTCTGCGTGTGACCGAACAGCCTCCCTCGCTCATTTATCACTCGGAAACGCGGCGCCCGAAGCGGAAGGCTTCCCCTGCCTATGCCGGGGGTTGTCCAGGAGATGGCAGGATTGCCTCAGACATGGCTGGGAAATAGCGCTGCCTGACAGGAGCCCAGCAATGCATCACTGCGCCACCGTGCATTTGCAATTCGGTTTGTCGAGGTACATGTTAATTATCTGCAATAACGTGCGCTACATTTCAGACGAACCATCATACCCTTTTCTCTAAACATAGCTGTGGCCGCCTACAGCTGGGGCTGCGCGGCTGCAGCCCGGCCCCGGGGCCACGTGCAGCTGATGTCTTGAAGAGTCCAAGCTGTGGCCAAGAAGGGTTTGAACAAGGCTCGCCAATGCCCCAGCTCCAGGCTTAGAAAACCCTTCTAATCTCAGCCGGTAGGTAGGGGGGCAGATGTGCGCCTCATCTTCCTCCTGCCTGTAGCTGTTGGCTTCTTAATGATTCTGAACGTTCTTACGAAACTACAAGGCGACTCCTCTCCATCTGGTACCGATTTGCCAGACAGTTCGGGTTTCCTTCTGCCCGAGGAAGGCGGCTTTGCCTCGGCAAACTGCGCCTTCTGAAAGCCCGGAGCCCGGCAAAGCCAAAGGTTAAGCCTGGAAGGAGGAAGAGAACAGCCCGCGATGGCTCCGCGGCCGGGAAACAAAACAGCTCTGGCAGTGCCCGGCCGGCCGTCTGCAGGGAGACTCGGTGGGAGGAAAAACCTGTGTAGAATTAATGTCTGTATGTGTGGGTGAGTGGGGGTGCCAAGGGGGAGAAGACAAGAATTTAAAACATTCGGAGAAAAGAAGGTTGCATCAGCAGAGAGGGCTGTTCCAGGCACGTAAATGATGAGCAGCGCAAGTGTCCTTTTATACTAGAATTAAACAAAAATGCTCTTTGCGATAAAATCTGAGCTGCTCAGAAATGGACTTTTTTCGTCCTTTCAGGGAAAACAAACGCCATGAACGTGCGAGCAGAGTAGAAAGGGGAAGGAAGAGGGAGGAGGAGGCGGAAGATAACCTCCCGATGGAGCCAGCCGGCTGCAGAGAAAACGGAGGGGCATCGCTCCGGGCCGGCCGCCGGGGAAGCGGCAAGTGCCGGGACGTTTTGGAAATGGAGAACAAAGGGCGGCGGGCCGCCCTCGCCGCCAGGCACCGGGCAGGCGGAGCAGGACTCGGAGGGAGAGGGGAGACACAGCCTTTCGCCTGCTTCCCACGCCGTGTATTTCTCGCCGGCAACATTTCTTTCTCACTAAAACCCTTTCCTGTCGACAAGGCACTCTCCGATGCTCTTCCTCATCCTTTAATGCGCGTCTCATTCTATCTACCTCTCATTTGCCAGGAACGGCGTCCTGTGTCCCTGAGAGGATCCCAGGCAAACCTAGAGCCCGTGAAACCCCCTGCAGCAAAAGAAGGCGAATTGCTTTCTTTTTATATACAGCGAAAAGAAATAGTTTTATTAAAGATGATTCAGGAAAAGATTTGCAACATCGTTGACAGTTTGGAAGTTCAGATTGTATTTCCAACACAAAGTAAAAGCTGACTTTGAGACACATTTTCAAAAAACGGTTTATGGAGAAATAGGCTTATCGTATGTTTTACCTCATACAAGGGTAATCAAAATGTTTAGAGCAATAGTATATTATAATAAATAATACTAGTTTGGAACACATTTTAATAATTAGATGAGGCACATTAACAGAGAGGATACCACTTCTCTCTCCTAGCTGTTGATTAGTGTGTCTGATCACCCTCTGTATATCATAACATGCACACTAGGTCTAAAAGAATTTAAAAATCGACAAAATCTTAGCCTTTCGGCCTATATAAATTATGGCATCTTTTGAATTTCCTTATTTATTGCTTCTGTCATTAACACCCGTTTAGTTTTGTAAATTAAAACCTAGCAGTGACCTTCGCTTGTCCATCAGGAAGTTTTTGGGCGTGAGGAAGTAGAAGAGTCTTGGGCTGGTCCAGACAAACAGGGCAGAGCGGACATTTCCCGCCAGGTCTGTGCAGGTCCATACACACCTCTGGAGGGGCAACCTCTCCTCTGGCAGCAGGGCGAGCTGGCCAATCCATCATGCCGAAAGCGCTGCCCCGAGTCACCGCGATCTGCGCCTCCGCGGAGCTCTCGGACTCGCAGCTCCGCCTGGGACAAAAGATCTTCCCTTTTTCAGCCGGGGCTCCATTTCCAGCCGGGAAGCGTGGACTCCTTGCACTGAAAATGAAACTGCGGCGGATAAAACCCACAAACCCAAGCTCAACCTCAAACTTGCAGGACGGGGAGCGCGGTGGGACATCCTGCGATTCTATGCCCCGCAACAGCTCGGAGAGGTTCTCCCTTCCTCGACAAAGTAATAACAATTTCTGCTGCAGCCAGTAACCCTCCACGCAATTCTCTCCGGGTCCCAGTGGGCCAGGCAAGTTTGGCAGAAGCCGGGTGCTGCCACGGGTCTGTATTCCGGCTTTCTTGTATTTCCGATTGATTTTTTTTTTTTTCACTCGGCGTGTTTTGAAGTTTATGATACCAAATCAAAACTGACACTTTCTGGCACTGGCTGTTGCTCAGAGAAAAAAAAAATCACAGAATACCCCCCAAAGACTTAAGCATTAAAAAAAATTATAAATTTTACCGTTCAACATATTTAAATTCGTTTATACTGGCCTAGAGGGAAAAACAGAAAATATAATTAATATTAATATTATTATTATTTTCAAAAAGAAGAAACTATAATTCAATTCAATACTTGTCAACACTCCCTTACACTGAGAGAAAAACGCTGACTTTCATGGAAAACAATTCCCGACATTTCGCCACCGCTGGAAGGACAAAAAAAAATTAAATATATTTTCAAAAGTCTTTTCAAAAGTCTTTAGCTGGTGGTTGAGTTTATATTTTTATCACTGTCCGCAATTAATGTATCAGGATACATTGTCTTTCAGTTTGGAGACTATTTTCTTATCCTTCACCCTCCTGTTCTGAAACCAAATGGTAACTTGTCTCTCAGACAGGTTCGTGGCTGCGGATATCCTTCGCCTCTTGTCCTTGTTAATGAACTTGTTAATGGCATATTCATTCTCGAGTTCTTTAAGCTGCAGTTTTGTATACGGCACTCGCTTCTTTCTCCCACGCCGGTAGACACACATATCGGGCTGGTTTAGTGCAACGTCCCCTATTGCAAAAGACATTATGTGAAAAATCAGAATTTTATTACAGGCTTTTAAAGCTTAACCGATACTTGTTGGGCACTGGTTTTCATGGGCAAATAAATAATGCCGGGTTGTTTACAGTTTATTATTATTTACACTGCCACATTATTTGCACTCTAGTAAAGCACCACCAAAACTTTGATGGACTGTCATCACTTTTCAGGCATGCATCGCTAACCGAGCATGCAGGGCGGTGGGGGCACTGGCTGGGGGGCTGAGAGTGGGTCGGTGCTGGCAGCGCACATACAGAAATCGTTTTGGTGAGAGTTTCCCGGGTTTGTTTGCATGTGGTTTGTGCCTCTGTGCCCTCACTGCTCGCGGTCTCTTAAGTGCTCTGGGGCCGCCGGATCAGTCGCCAGCCGGAGAGGCAGAGGAGAGCAAGCCTTCGAACCACCGTCCTGCAAACTTCAAACGCGACTATAAACCCGGCCACCGAGGGAAGCAGCGGGAGAAGGGCCCGAGGCCGCCCCGGTGCTCGCGGGCCGGGGGTCGGGTGCCCTGGCGCTGCTGGCGGGGAGGTTCTGGGGTCAGTCCCGCGGGTATGGAAAGCAGAGGGTGAGGATTTTCTCGGGGGTAGACGGCCGAGGGGGGAGTGAGAAAAAGAGAATATCCACCGCCCCCACCCTGCTGTATGCGTGTCTGTGCAGCGTGTCCAGCTCGGCAGGCCGCCCCTGCAGCCCGGGGGCGGGGGAGGGGACGGGAAGGCGGAGGAGGCGCGGGGGTGTTCTGCTCAGACCATTTCTCCCCCTCTCGTACCTGGAAAGGACGATTTCCAGAAGTGTGAGCTCTGTGTCTGATCTTTGGCACAGTAAACCTGACTATTCCAGCCATTAGCCAGAGTCCAAGACTGATAGCCCTCCATTGATATGTATGTTTCGTGTCTCGGTTCCCCAGAGCCAAACGTTGAGACCATGTCTATGTACCCAGGAACGTGCTGGTAAGGGGTTGTATAGCCCTGGTAGAAGGACACTTCCTTTGCCCTGGAGGAGACTTCATTGGCGGGGACACTCGTGCTGGTCAAGCTGGAGACGTCCATGTACTTTTCCACGGGAAAGCCGCCAATGGAGGCATGGGGGGGAGACTTCAGGGCGTTTTGCTGTATCCCAACCCCGTGGGACATCCTGCAGCTATAGTATCCATTGCCAAAGTGATACCCATAGCCCAGCGCGGGGGCGGCGGCCGGCGTGGTAGAGCCCGGGCAGTCCTTGGTCGGGGGGTCAGGCCTCGCCGCCGCCCCCGAGCGCTCCCCTCCGCCGGCGTAGGCAAAACCCGAGGCGGCGGCGGCAGCGGCGGCGGCGGCGGCCGCTCGGCCCGTGTGCGCCGCCCCGAAAACGGGCGAGGAGAGAAAATTACGGCACTGCCCGGGGGCTCCGCCGCCGCCGCCGCCGCCGCCGCCGCCGCCGCCGCCGCCGCTGCTGTCGCCGCGCAGTCCGTCCATCTCCCAGCTCGCTGCTTTGCTCATGGCCTTGCACATCGCGGGCGGCGGCGGCGGCTCGGTCCCCGGCCGGGCATGATGCGGATGGTTATTTGCCTCCAACAGGTTGGATCCTGGCGGTACGTTTATAAAAACGAAGTCCAGGTTGGGAGGGGGGACCGGGGCGGGGGCGGCCGGCCCCAGATTAGTTTGCCTCAGCCCGGGGGGCTGCTCATAGGCTGCCGTCGGAACATGTGACCCTCCCGCTGCCCGCACTGCCCCTTTCGCCTCGCAGTCCCCCGGTCGGCACCGACGGCGCCCCCACCCTCTACTCCCACCCCCGCCCCGCCGCCGCGCTCCCGCCCCGCCACGGCCCCTGCGCTGGAGCGGGGGGAGATTGGGCGGGCGAGCAGCGGTGATGCCCCTCCGGACCAACCTAGGCCCCCGTTGCTTCATCTCCCCCTTTCTCCTGCCCGCGGCTTCAAAAAGGCCAGCCGAGTACCACTGGACCTTTTGAGGCCGCCGGCAGGGGCCCTTTTTACAGCCACGGACAAGGGTCTCACCGGATCCACAGCGCGACCTTCTCCAGTTCATTGCTACCTCTGCAAAAGGGGGAAAACCCCAACACAGTCTTTGTGTTCCATCTTCCCCACCTCCCTTCTTCCCGGCGATATATGGAGTAGATGGGCTTTGTCCTATCGGAAAAGGGGTCCCTTGGCTTCACTGAACTGTCGGTCCTTGGGAGAACCCTCCTTTTGCCCATCCCCCTTACACCCCCCCCCCCCCGATATTGCTACCGGTTAGGAAAATGCACGGGGTGTGTGCGCAGCGCAAGATAGTAAACCTGGCACTCATTAGATGTGGCTTTTTTCCCCGTGCAGTGTCAGTTCATGTCGTGGTAAGGCAGCCTAGTTAAAACGCAGTTTGCTTACGCTGACGGCTGTTCTCGTGGTGACTTCCCAAGACGGTGGCAAATCCTCCTGTCGTCTCTCTCGACTCTCACACTGAGTCGGGATGGAAATGCAGGAGCGCGAAGTACTGGAAATGGAGAAAGCTCCGAAGATGACTCCCGGCTCCATCTCCAGTCCCAACCACAACCTCAACCACAACCCCAATCCCTACCCCTCTGGACCGAGTCCAGTCACTCCGCAGTTGTGAATTGCACACTTCGCTCTCTCTTGGGCGCGGAGGGCAAGAAGTTGCTGGGAAAAGTGTCAGCTTCGCGGGGAAGGACAGGGAAACTCCGTGCCGCTGAAAACCGTATAGCTGGGGCTGTGTTTACTGACCCTACGGAGGCTCAGGCGCGTGAGAGAGGAGAGGCAGCCGCCATGGAGGTGAAACTCTGTACCGACAGCATTGCGGGGCTCTGGGGGTGTCCTTGCTGAGCAGCCCGGGCAGGTGGTGGCAGGGCTCCCCGGACGCTGGGCTGTCGCAGGATAGCTGCAGGTCCCGCAGCAGCCGCCCGTCACACAACCCTACTTTGTAGCCGGTCTAATAATCGTTGGCGGTATCAGGAAGCGGGGTTTGGAAGGACAAACGGGTGCCCATAATTACCAAATGCATTGGTGCACCAACCGAATGTCATAGACGAGTTCATGTTCATTAGCTCTGACCGCATAATTGTTATTAATCTTTCATAATCTGCTAAGGAGTGAGCCAGGCGTGATTACATGTTTCTCTCAGCTATAAGCCGAATCAGTATTTACTCTCAGGACATTAAACTCTCCGTAATTAGAAGGAAGTTTAGTCGAAGAATTATTTTCTCACCCTTTTATGTCGCTGCAAGCAACTTTCTACCGAAAACGTTGCTATAAAAAGAAGTCCAGAGAAACGAAGGACTTTTTTTCTCCAGACATCTTTCTATGTGTATTCCCACGTCCTGTTGTGTTTCCTCTTTCAATAAATGAGGTAAAAATTTCTCTCATGTCAGGACCTTTAAATAAGGCCGTGAAAGAAAGGAGCACCTAAAGAGCAGGGTTTCGGAGCTTTTAAAGGTCGATTGCATCAAAGGAAACCACGGTGCAGCCGCAGGGACTCCTGTAGAGGTCTTCAGCCCTGCCGAGACCTCTGCTCCAGCGAGAGCCCCTCGGTGTACCAAAAAACTCTTTGGGCGGGTTCATGACCAACAACTTCAATTCTATAATGAGCTGCTTTGTGAAGGGTGCAGAAAACAGTATTGCCTTGAATGGCAGGATATTATGCACAGGAATAAATGATCTCATGAGCAAAGGTCGGTTCTCTGAGAGCACCCACCCAGTTTACAAGTAGCAGGATGGGTCCCGCACCCCCGGTCCAGGGGGCCGTGCGGGGCGCCGTGCAGTCCGGCACTTCCTTTGCCCAGGGAGAACAGTTCCCATCGAGGCTCAGCTCCGTGTCGGGCAGGGCAGGCGGACCTGCCGCGCTGGCCGGGTGTCTTTCCCTGCGAGGCCGTCCTTGTCCTCTCTGGGCAGCGCTTCCGCGGGTGGCCAGCGCCCTGAGGAGCCGTGTCGCATTTTCCATTGACACATTGCATGGGAATCTGCAGAATACATGAACTAGAAAGCAACGCTGCAGGCGTGCTTGTGCCTCCACAGAAGAAAAGGTTGTGGATTTTTTTTTTTTTTTTTAATTTTTACAATCCTGAAATAATCTCATTTAGTCAAGTGCATTTACCACTATTTAATACAGTTAGGATTCCACTCAAACTTTTAGCACAAGCTTTTAGTATCTGCCTAGTATCCATCTCTTACAGACCCCCCCCCCCCCCGATTTTTTATCTCCTCCCTCGCCAAAATTTGCCCATGGTAATTGTGTCGATAGGAAGTTGCTTCTTATGTTAATGTTTGGTGTAAGAAAAAAATTCTTGTCCAGGACAAACAGAGAACGCAAACAAAACCACTCAATTTATATGTCTTCCAAATCTTATCCCGTTTCCACTGCATTCCGTTGTTACCTTTTAATTTGTATGAACTTTTAATAGCTAAACAGAACAGAAGAACTTTCATTTTCCCCCATGCCTTTAAAAAAATAGCCAGTTATGATAACGAATAGATTGAACAGTAACACGTAGAGAATTGTTAAACTATTTCCCCCTCCAGATCTATGCCACAGCTTCTCACTTCTTTAGTTGCTTCAACCTTAAATAATCTGTTTCGAGACGGAGAAAGTTTTCTCGGGGCTCCCCGCGTGGTCTCGGTGCAGCGGCCACGGGTGGTTGAGCACTGCGGGCGTTGAACTTGAGCTCTCGGGTCACGGGCTGGTGCTGGCCGCTGTCTGACTGCCCCTGCCGCTCTGAGGCAGCGCGGGGACCTCGAGACCCTGACCTTGGACCAGCTCGGCAGCCTGCCGCAGTTGCAACCTAAACTGAACCATCGGCCGAGTCCCTTTGCGACCGGACGTGGGCTCTGTGGTTTGAGTGGAACCCCGTCTGTGTGCAAAGGCAGCCTCAGAAGACATGGTGTAACTGTGAAACTCGCCTGGCGTCCCGTGCGTTTCTGCCTGCGCAGCGCGGGGAGGGACGGCGTGTAGGGCCCGTGGGACTCGGGGACAATTCACTCGCGAGTGATATTTCACAGACAATATAGGCTGAACACGCCCCAAGACTGGCCCTATGCTGATATGGCGGCCTGAGGCAGAGGGGAGAGTCGGGGCTGAGCAGGAGCGTGCTGCGTGCTCGGACACGCAGGCCAGCCGCTGCGCGGGCGCGGAGCTGCCCTGCCAGGCGGCCTCCGGCTGGTGGGAGGGGGCGGGCAGGGCCAGCGAGTAGGGCTGGACAACAGGGTGGCAGCACCTGCGGGCAGGACCGGCGGTCAGATCAGGTAGGGCCGGCGAGTACCACAGGCCGCAGAGGCAGGGCTGGCCGGACAGGACGGGCAGGGCAGGGCTGGCAGAGCAGGGCAGGGCTGGCAGGGCAGGGCTGGCAGGGCAGAGCAGGGTTGTCAGGACAGGGCAGGGCTGGCAGAGCAGGGCAGGGCTGGCAGGGCAGGGCTGTCAGGACAGGGCAGGGCTGGCAGGGCAGGGCTGGCAGGGCAGAGCAGGGTTGTCAGGACAGGGCAGGGCTGGCAGAGCAGGGCAGGGCTGGCAGGGCAGGGCTGTCAGGACAGGGCAGGGCTGGCAGAGCAGGGCAGGGCTGGCAGAGCAGGGCAGGGCAGGGCAGGGCAGGGCAGGGCAGGGCAGGGCAGGGCAGAGAAGGCAGGACGGGCCGGGCAGAGCAGGGCTGGCCGGGCAGGGCTGGCAGGGCAGGGCACGGCGGGCAGTGCCGCCGAAGCGCCGCCAGATGGCGCCGCCGTGCCTGCCGCCGGTGCCGCCGCGGGCGGAGCGCGGCCCCCGCGCCGCGGATCCCTCGGAGCGGCCCCGCCGGGACCGGCTCCGCGCGTCCCCGCACTTCCCACGACCACCGCACCCCCGACCACCGCACCGCCGCCTTCTCCCACCCCACGGGCCCCGTCCCGGAGACTCTGCGCTACTGCGGATGTCTCCTGCGCGCTGCCCTGGGACCTTGCTGGCAGCCTGCCCCGCTGCGGAATAGGAAGCAAGATATTCCCGCTCGTCTTCCCAAGAACGCTCTCTCTGGTGAAAAGCTGCCCGAGATGTTTGTCTCATTTAATACGAACTTCGTTTCGATTAAACTACGTGACCCCTTTTCCCCGGGTAAGATTTAATAAATGAGTACTGAAATATTCTTTTATGCCTCCAGCAATAACTTTAAATGTAAAAATCTGGCCAAAGGCCTAAGTAGCTATTTAAACTTACAAGAACAACTGAGTAAACAGAGGCTAACAAAAGCTCACATATTTCGGCAGTTTCTCGTCGGTCTCTGTAACTTCCTCCCTCTTTACTCACTAATGTCACTTCAATATCCGTGGTTTTTTAGGCTTAGCTATTGATTTTGAACAACTACAAACAGTCGGAAAGATCTTGTAGGCTATGCTATTCTTTTTGGAAAAAAAAAACCCAGCCAAACAAAGTCCCCAAAGGAACACCACAAAAGAAAAGCAACGATAAAAAAAATATATAAAAAAAAAATAATAAAAAAAAGCGAAACAGAACAACAATCCCAAAGAGATAAATATTAGTGCAGTGAATACCTCTACTTTTCTGGGATTTTAAACAACAGACAACTAGTTTATTAGGGGGTTGACTAGTCTGGGGTGAGCTCATTAACTGCATTGCAGGGAACAGTTTTGTAACCTCACCTCTACCTAGTGGAAGATTATTAACGTCTTGTATAACATTTTATAACCCTTGCATATGAATCTAGCTGTATTTTAAGGCACTCTGTACATAACCTAGGGTATCACTATTATTTAAAAGGTGCAAAATATAACCCTAGTAAAGATCATTCATAGCCGCACTTGAGTGTAACTTATTTTTCTCACATTAGGGCTTTTCACATAGTCTTTTTCATCCGCTCCAAATAACATAAAACCCGTTCTCTCCTTTTTAGTGGTGCAGTAACATTTTTTGAGTCTAAAACCGTGCCGGTTCTGGTGGCGTGCACATACGATTGCCTCCGAGATGTGGTATCTCGGCTGCGGTTTTCGACAGAGCAGGGGGAAAGATGCTTGCCGCGTTACAGCATGTAAGAAAACAGACGAGGGCGCCAAACGACAGCAATAAACCCGGCCGCAGGTTTCCGCTCCGCCTCCGCCCCGCCGGGACCGGCGGCCGCGCCGCCGCCTGCTGCGGAGCCGGGCACGGCGGGGAAGCGAGGGGCAGCGGGAGCGCGGCGGGGCCGCGTCCCCCGGGCGGGGCGGGGCGGTGCCAGCTGCCGCCGGCAGGGCGCCTGCCCGGCCGCGCTCCGCGGGGGCACCCCGGGGACACGCTTCGTCCCTCCGGGAGCGCCCCGCGAAGCCGCAGCTCCCGGCCCGGCCGGGACCCCGTGGGCTATCTGCGGCCCCGTGGCCTGCGCACCGCTCCTCTCCCCTCCGCATCGCCCCGCTCCTCCGCCGCGCCCGCGGGCAAGGAAAAGTTGACATTTACTCTTGTCTGGTTTGGGGGCTGTAAAACGCAGGACACCACATTGCAGTCTAAATTCACATTTCAAAGGGCTGACATAAAACTCTCATTAATAGAAGGCTGGATTTTGCAAACAACGCCTAAAATGTTTCTTAAATATTTGGTGGAATGTTTAGGAGGACTTTAACAGGCTGTTGAAAAAAGAAATCTAACAAGTATCCAATTTTCGAGCTATGAATCATGCGCAAGAGCACAAGAACTTAGGATATGCGTGTGACCAAGATTAGCAGGAAAGCTCTCCTCATTAAAAAAAAAAAAAAAAAACAAAAAAAAAACAAAAAAAACAAACAAAACAAAACAAAACAACAAAACACAAACCCGCGTTTAATCACAGGAAACATTCGGGTGTTTCTCCGGGAGATGAAACTGGTATTCCCAGGGTCTAAACACTAGATGATGTAGGTGAAAAAAAAAAAATCCCGGCGAGATAAAAGGTTGGGCAGCTATCGAAGCGCACTCCAGAGATGCTAACGACAAAGGATTTATCTTCGTTTAAATGGTTGCCATCAGCGTCATTATTACTAGCAAAGTTACCACTGAAGGGAGACTTTCCGACTGTCACGTCTGCCGAGCGCGGCAGCCCGTGTCTCCAGCAGCGCGGCGACGCTTCGCCCCGCGGCACCCGGCAAAGAGCGGAGGGATGAGCTAACTGAGCCACAGGTAACTTTGGAGAGAGGGTGTTAAGGTGATGTTTCTGATAGGTCGGAACCTGTAGGCAATAACCCTCATCCATCATTTAATTCTATTATTATTTTCTAATTTTCAAATGCTTAGGTTTTATTGGTGGTGGGGAGGAAAGAAGCAAAGGGCTGGAGTGAAACCTGCCTGGAGAATGAAATGGATGCCCACGGAGTGTTTTAAATCACTAATGTATTTAATGTTCTCCAGTTATTTCCTTCCCCTATCATACCGTAAAACAGTCAGTATTTTCCCAGAAGGAAGAAAAATCCCGGGCTAGCTTCGTCGATAAGCAGGATTATAGAAAGTAAAAATGAGATCATATTTAAGGACTCAAAGAAGACAAAGATAATAGAGTTGTAATATACTACATTGTAACAAATATTTTAATCTCCAGGTAACTACTGTAGGTACCCTTGAATGTAGGCAGCAGATTTGTAAAGTCTGGGCATAAGGTTCGTGCGTGTCAGGGGGTGCATGGGGGTGTCAGTGTAAATTCCTAAATAAGAGTACAAAGTGGTCTGGAAATGGGAGGGAAAAGTAAAGAGATATCAGTGGCAGGAGGTTCTCGATCCTCTGGTCCTACTGAGCATTTATTTGCCTTGTGATCTAAAATTTGCCTCAGAAATAATAATAAAGAAAAGTATTATCTAATATTTAGCATGTAGTTCTGTCCGAGGACAAATGAGAAAGAAGCTGCATCATTAGGACCTAAAAGGCAACAAAACAAAAATCAGAGCATAATGATGCACCTAAATGAAGGGGGAAATGTTGCACAGCTCATTTTATTAATCAGACTGTCAATTCCACCCCAGAGGCCAAACCCCAGAGCAATTCAAGCAGGATCTGATCAAGCTAAGGACAGGAGCTTTACTCCTCACTTCTTGTCTTTCTTTCTTTCCACCTGGATATATTTGTCTGCTCTGAAGCCGCCTTCATTATCCACTGACAGGAGCTTGTATTTATTTGCTTATAAACCTGTTACAATAAATGATTATTCGAACAGCGTCATTCGTACCTTAATGACGAGCACCACTTTTTGATGAATGACATTTCGGGCTAGAAAGGATGTATGGGTCATTTTGACCAGTCATTCCCTCGCTTTGGCATCCCACAATTTTTACACCTCCCTCAAAAACAGATAATAATATTTAGAGACACTTGCCGGGCTGAATGTGAATTAGCCCCTGCTGCAGCTCATCATTAGTACAGGACCAGCCCTGCAACTTTGACATTTTTTATAAAGCTGAGATGATGGAAAGAATAAGAAAAGAGATGATCCTGATGGAGAGAGGGCTGCACAGCCCTACAGCTGGCAAAAGGCTCTCGAATTTGTCAGACTCAGCTGGAAATGCGGTGTTGGAGGCCCTTGAAAATTCTCCGCACAGTGGTCGCCTCAGCCCGAGACTGACTGCCGCCTCCCTGCACAGCGCTATAGGGGACATCTCCGCCAAAGGCAAATTTGAAATAGACACTTTATTCAATCTCCAGCATCCGAGCAGTGAAAGCACTGTGTCCTCCGAAATCCCGCCGTCGGAAAGCAGGAAGAAAATCAGCCTTTATTCCGAAGTTGCTCAAGAGGCAGATATGAACAGTGATGTGGAGGTGGGCTGCTCCGCGCTCCGCTCCCCGGCCAGCCTGACTTCCTCCCAGCTGAAGGAAAACAGTAACAAAGGTAACTCTTCCTTTATCATCTTCATCTAAGCCCCGCGCTTTGCCAACCGGCTTTAAAAACCAGAGGAAACCCGCTGCCACCGCCAAAGTTGCTGGCCTCTGCATCGGCGCTCTCTCTTCTGCGAAGACAGAGCTCCAGGCTGTAAAATATTATTACAATTACGGCGCTACCCCAATAGCCGAGATACACTGTCCGGGCAGCGCCTGTGCCGGTGCCTTCGTGTGTGTGTGTGCATGCCCAAATCCATTGATATGTAGATATATATCCAGAATATAGGTGGGCACAAATATCCACCCACCTATATTTAGGCAAAGCTTTCTCCGTGTATTTCCCCGCGCTCTTGGAGCCCTCGGCGTCTCTTGAGCTGTATATGAGTGTATATACATAGATTAAATTAGAGAGAGAGAGAGAGAGAGAGAGAGAGGGGAATGCGAGGAAACTGCCCGCATTTGACTGTGTGTGTCCTTCACTGTATATGCAACGTACTGTCTGTGTCCACCTCAGGCTAATTTGGCATTGTTCACTTTTCCCCTGCTTGTAAGAGGCGTTTTGAAGCAGCCTCGTATCCTTCCCCGTTCTTAGCGGGGCACAGTGATGGACGGTGGTTGTTACTATTGCTGGAGGTGGAGGTTGTTATTACTGGGGAGGTGTAGGGAGATGAACGGTGGATTTCCTAGGCGCCACAGTGCATACCTTTTTCGTCAAATGTGCCGGAGAAAGGAAGGGATGCTCGACGTAACCCTGGAGAAAAAAAAAAAAAAAAAAAAAAAAAAAAAAAAGAGGGGGGGTGTTTATTGCTGCTTTTATTTTGTATGTCTCAAAAGAAACTAAAGAACGGCAGTCGAAGGGGAACAGGCTAGCGCCGAGCCCGGGCCCCGAGCCACGGCCCGTGCCCTCGCCCGCTCTCCCCTGAGCTCGGCTGCCCTGCATCTCCAAGCCCGCCCCATCTGAAAATAAAGCAGTTACGAAGGATTAAAAAACCCCAACCCAACCGAACAAGCAAAAAATAACCAACAAGCAACCTCCAAATCCAAATGTATCGATTCTGTTAGCAGCAGGGATTTGTAAGAATGACAGCTGGCCTTGGGTGTAGCGGGCCAGGTCCGGCCTGGCCGGGAGGATTGAGGGTCCACCGAGTCGCCCGCTCTCACCACCGTGCCCTCGCCCCGCAGGCTACGCGGAGAGCAGCCCGACGCCCAGCGCCCCCGCCGCCCCCGCCGCCCCCGCCGCCGGCATCGGCAGCCTGCACAGCGGCGGCGCGCTGGGCGGCTCGGCGGCGGGGGCCGACCAGGTGCGCCGCTACCGCACCGCCTTCACCCGGGAGCAGATCGCCCGCCTGGAGAAGGAGTTTTACCGCGAGAACTACGTGTCGCGGCCTCGGCGCTGCGAGCTGGCCGCCGCCCTCAATCTTCCGGAAACCACCATCAAGGTACGCCGCGTTCCGCGCCCACCGAGCCGCGGCTGCCCCGAGCACCCCGGGCCGCGGCCAGCTCTCCGGTTGAAGGACTCGCGAGGCCCACATCTATGAGCACCAGTTGTGCTCGTTTGCTTTTCTGCATCTAACATTTTTCATTTACTTTTTAAAAAGTTGTTGTTATTACTGTTTTTATTTTCCTGGTCAGTTTTTATCGCGTTAGCCTATTTCCTAAAGTGAAGAGGGGAGACAATAAACGTAGGGGGAATGAATGAGCGTCAGTACCGTACAGACAGAGTCCTGAGTGAGGAGGACGGGAAACATTTATTCGGATCGAAGGAGTCCCTCTCGAGTAGAGGGAGGGCCGTACTAACCGCTCCCCTCGGGCAAGGTCACGGGAGATTGCTCCGGAAGGGAGAGGGGTCACCTAGAAGCGTTGGCAGTATGATTTGGTGGGTGCCCGCCGGTGTCCGCGGGAGCGGGTGCGGTGGGGCGCGGAGTGGAGCGGAGCTGAGGCCGCGCTGTGCTTGTATCCCCGCAGGTGTGGTTCCAGAACCGGCGGATGAAGGACAAGCGGCAGCGCCTGGCCATGTCCTGGCCCCACCCGGCCGACCCCAGCTTCTACACCTACATGATGACCCACGCGGCGGCCACGGGCAGTCTGCCCTACCCTTTCCATTCCCACGTCCCGCTCCACTACTACCCGCACGTCGGGGTCACGGCTGCCGCCGCTGCCGCCGCTGCCTCGGGGGCCGCCGCCGCGCCCTTTGCCACCTCCATCCGCCCGCTGGACACTTTCCGCGCCCTCTCGCACCCCTACTCCCGCCCGGAGCTGCTCTGCAGTTTCCGACACCCCGGCCTCTACCAGACGCCGGCCGCCGCCGGCCTCAACAGCAGCGCGGCCGCCTCGGCAGCGGCAGCGGCGGCAGCGGCGGCAGCGGCGGCGGCGGGCTCGGGGCCTCCGGGGGGCTCGGCGCCCTGTTCCTGCCTCAGCTGTCACAGCAGCCAGACGGCGGCGGCGGCGGCGGCGGCGGCCTCGGCGCTGGGCTCGCGGAGCGGCACGGCCGCCGACTTCCCGTGCACGGCGGCGGGGCAGCGCTCCGAGAGCGGCTTCCTGCCCTACTCGGCCGCCGTGCTCAGCAAGGCCGCGGTCGCCTCTCCGGACCAGCGGGAGGAGGCGCCGCTCACCAGATAACTACCCTGGCCCGAGCCCGGGGGTGTTTTGTAGGGAGAGTCGCGGGGGGATTGGGGGGGGGGGGGGGTCGGGGCGGGGGGCGCCCCCGCATTCTGCCGAAAAGTTCTGTCTATTTTTTTATTGCTGACCGCCCCGCCGCTGTGGGGCGCGGGACCGGCGGGGAGGGCGCTCCGCGGCTCCTGCGCCCCCGCGGAGGCGGCCCCGCGGTGCTCGCTGCCGGGCGCTGCCGCGCTTCGCGGGGTGCAGACAACCGGGCCGGCGGGGGCAGGGAGGGGCAGCCGGCGGAAGGGAATGTGTTTCTGGCCTTATTTTAATTTTTTTATTATTATTTCGGTTTGAGTTGGAGTGAATGGGAAATGTCTCGAGTATTTCCGTACGACAAGCGGTAGCTAATGAGGCAGCCGCGTCCGGGCCAGTAACGGGAAGGGAAGTGTGACACTGTCAGGATGGGAAGAAGCATTTTTTAAAATCACGCTTTCTAACTACCATAATCCACGCTATCTGGGAAATACTTGAATCTCTCTAGGTGTAGGCTGTTGTCCTGAAGCATTTACCTTCCAGACACTTTTCTAAATTTAATTCTTTTTCTCGACGTCTTTTTCTTCTCTCGGTAAAACGGCTCTTGGATTTATTTCTCACGCATCTCTATCGCGCCTTTGCCTCTGAAAAGCCACCACTGGGTAACTGAGACCTACTATACCATACCACTGCTACTGGAGGGACTTCCTTGAACTTGAAGAAAGGCACATCAAAAACCACCAGTGTTACTGCCATGTCAATTTTGATGCTAATAATGTGCAGATTATGACGAAAATTGCCAATCATGTTCTCTGATGGACCTCCTTTGAATGTGGAATTGGAAAAAAGTTCCCCGCACAGAGACCTGCTGTCAAGTACTAACAACCCGCTAAGGGAAGTCATTAGAAGAGACAGATAAGAGACTTGGTACATAAAACATTGTTCTTGGTGCATAGAATGTATGTTATTTAATGTTATCTCTCTTACCTGAAGTGATTTCGCACAAGAAAGCCACTTTCTTATCATCTCAATTGCCAATTTTCATTTTGGTAACTTGGACACCCCGGGTAGACTTTTCTCTGTTAAGTTGATATTCCACCAATGTGAAGAGCCTCATTAAATCAAACCCAGATATTTCCATAATGCTCCCTACAGAGCCACTTCACTCTTCACATAATGAGATTTTTTCTGAAGAGTTGAAGCCCTCATCTAACTTGCTATTGCTTGTTTAGGCCTTGTGTGGTTGTGAATACACACACACACTCACGTACACTCTAACAAAAAAAAAAAAAAAAAAAAAAAAAAAAAAAAAAAAAAAAAAGACAGAGAGAGAGAGAGAAAAAAACCCTCTATTATGTATTTCGATTAAGTGTCCTGAAATACTTCTATTTTTAAGACACTGGATTTCTTCGTATTCTAATAATGAACTTTCAGGAAATGAGTTTAAAGGTTATGCTGTTTTGTTCAGTGAACATAAATCATAGGTTGGTGCTTTTTGTCCAGTGGAACAGTTTCCTTGGGTGGGGGTAGGTAAGAGCAAAGAAGAAACATTCCTAGGCTTCTGGAGCAGATTCCTAACAAGACATGTACATTTTCTGGATAGTGAACTTTAAAGCACGGTAGAAGACACCTATACCCACAAATTTCTCATTTTGTAAAGAACGAATAAGAAGACTACTTATGTAAAAATATCGATTATACCAGCTGTTGTTCACTGAGTTTACATTAAATTTTTTTATTAATATAATTTAATGCTAAAGAAAATAGACCAAAACGTAGCACTCTTTTACCAGCTTAACCTTTTCGATCGTTGGAATCGTTTGTTATGATCACACAAGTATGGGATGTATATACGACGATTTTGGCAATAATGTTTACATTTTTCCAAAATATAGATATATGTCTATTGAATGGTCGATGAGGACGCTGGTTGGTAAAATTAACATAAATTCGTTTTATGTTAGGTCCGTTGGACCTGGTTATTATATGAAACTGTAAATAAAGTCTTTGTGCTTTAAATATTGCTGGCTGTATGAACTCACTGTAAAATATTTTACAAATGTGCAATAATTATAAAGCTTTGTATATTACGTTATTTATTGTGTTTGGTCATGTAAAATAAATGTTATTTAAATCAAAGCGAGATTATTTGTTTAAGAGGCTGCAAAGCATTCCGTACTGATGTTTG